>NC_056750.1:75733115-75855615 GCF_019279795.1 Protopterus annectens
TGAACAAGACGGCAAGACCCTTTCTGCCGTAGGAGTCCATTTCTCCACCCCTTCAAGACCCTATCCAAAGGGTCAGAAGGGAGGGAAAATGTGGTTCCGTAAATCTCAAGGAGTCACGCCGGACACACGTGGTCAGTTTTCCCCTAGAGGCAGAGGGGGTAATAATAATAGACGCTGCCCTAGGGGCAGAGGGGGTCCGCAGAATCAGGGTAGCAGGGAGAATCTCCCTGATAAACCCTTCCAGCATCCCTGAGGTGTTGCCCGACTGCCCACCCTTGGAGGCAGTCGGGGGAAGATTGTCGCTGTACCCAATAGCCTGGCGTTCCCTCTCTCAAGACAAATGGGTACAGTCGATCATATCCGAGGGCTACAATATCCCTTTCGAGAGGTATCCCGTTCCTCATCATTCCCTTCCAGATGTCTCACCCGGTCTAAGGGAATTGGCAAAGCAGGAGGTATCAAAGCTCCTAGCAAAAAGAGCCGTCCAAATAGTGCCAGCAGACCAAGTAGGATCCGGTATCTACTCAAGATTCTTTTTGGTCCCCAAAAGGACGGGAGATTGGAGACCAATTTTAGACTTCAGCAAACTAAACAAGTTTGTCAAGAAGGCAAGGTTCCGGATGGTCATGCTTCAGTCCATTCTACCCTTTTTGGGCAAGGACAACTGGATGTGCTCAATAGACCTTCAGGATGTGTACTATCATATAAAGATTCACAGGCGCTCCAGAAGGTTTCTCCGCTTTCGGCTGGGGTCCAGTCATTTTCAATTCAGAGCCCTGCCCTTTGGCCTCACTACAGCTCCCAGAGTGTTTACCAAATGTATGGCAGTGGTTACGGCTCATCTGAGACGTCAAGGATTCCAAGTGTTTCCGTATCTAGACGACTGGCTCCTCTCCGCCACCACCAGGCATCAACTCCTCAAGGCCAGAGACTACACTCTGCAAATCTGCAAACAATTGGGGATTTCAATAAACTTCGAAAAATCTTCTCTGTCGCCTTGCCAATCTATTACCTTTATAGGCGCAGAATTAAACACTGTCAGTATGTCAGCCAGACTCACAAAACAAAGAATTCTGGACATTCAGAAGTATGTTCGGATCATATTACTCAGCAAGAAGATCAGAGCCAAATTTGTCCTGAAGGTTCTGGGTCTTATGGCTGCGGCCATTGTTCTACTGCCATTAGCCCGCTTCCACATGCGTCTTCTGCAGTGGATGTTGTTCGCTCAGTGGTCATTCCAGCAGCTCCCCATGAGTCACGAGATTTTAGTCATGCAGTTGTGCAAGAGTCATCTAACCTGGTGGATGTCTTCTCCTCTGCTCCATCAGGGCCGACCGTTTGTTCCCCCAGTTCCGGTTGCCACAGTCACTTCGGATGCCTCTCTGATCGGGTGGGGGGGGGCATTATCAGGGCAGGATGGTCCATGGGACTTGGCAACCCATAGAATACCATCTGCACATAAATGTCCTAGAGATGAGAGCAGTGCTTTTAACGTTGCAAGCCCTCAGCGACTTTCTTCCCTTAGGGACTATTGCAGTTCAGACGGACAACATGTCTGTAGTCTGGTATATCAACAAGCAGGGCGGGACCAGGTCCCACCCACTGTGTCGAGAAGCTCTCAGACTTTGGCAATGGGCGATCTCCTCTCATCGGTTTCTGATAGCAACGCATATCCCGGGAGATCCAACCTCTTAGCGGACAGACTGAGCAGAGCTATTCTCATGCCACACGAGTGGTCTCTCAAGCAATCGGTAGTGAACGAGATTTTTCAGAAGTGGGGCTTCCCTTCCTGCGACCTTTTTGCTACACCCCAAAACAGCAAATGCCTGGACTTCTTCACCCTCTTTCCTCTACCAGGCCATTCCCCGAGAGACTCTCTAACCCAGGATTGGCCCCGGGGACTTCTGTATGCCTTTCCTCCATTTCCACTGATACCACAAGTTATTCAGAAAGCTACCGTATTGAGAGCCAAGTTGATCCTCATTGCCCCTTACTGGCCTCGACAAATTTGGTTTCCGTCCCTGCATCGTCATCTCCTGGCGCAGCCTTGGCATCTGGACCCAGTTCCAGACCTTCTGACCCACCAGTCGGGTCAACCGCACCGGGCCGTTCGTTCTCTCAACCTCACTGCTTGGTTGCTCCACTTCCTTCCTTAGCCAGGCTTCCTATGATTTCTAACCCCGTTAGGAATATCATAGTAGCTTTAAAGTCCTCCACCAGAAAGATTTATGCTAGTAAGTGGAAACGTTTTTCTTTCTGGGCGAAGTCTAAACACTTAGATCCGTTTACTGCTCCAGTGCATTCAGTTTTGGACTTCTTAGCAGAGATTTTTCAAGCAGGGTCTTCTTCTTCTACAGTTAAAGTCCAATTGGCAGCAATCTCTAATTTTCATGTTGGTTTAGCGGATCAAAACATAATGTCCCACAAGCTTTGCAAAGCCTTTCTCAGAGGTATATTTCTCCTGAAGCCTCCAATCAGAGATCCTCCTCCACAATGGGATTTGAACTTAATGCTGGCATCCTTGATTCTACCCCCCTTCGAACCGGCTGCTACATGCTCTTTAAAGTTTCTTTCCTGGAAAACAATTTTCTTGGTGGCTGTTACTTCAGCTAGAAGGGTTTCTGAACTTCAGGCCCTCTGTGTCCGTTCCCCTTACTTGGTTTTTCACAAAGATAGGGTATCTTTAAGACCTAATCCATCTTTTTTGCCCAAAGTTGCTTCCCAGACGAATCTTAATCAATCTATTGATTTGCCAGTTTTTTTCCCTAATTATTCAGACAAAGCTGAACAAAAACTTCATTGCTTAGATGTCCATCGTCAACTCAGATATTATTTGGACAGAACTAAACAATTCAGAAAATCTGATCAACTATTCCTTTCTTATGCAGTGAACAGAAAAGGTCTCCCAGTCTCTAAAGTGACCTTATCCAGATGGCTGTCTTCTATCATTTCTTATGTTTATCATCTTAGAGGCAAGCAACTGTCCTCTAAACCAAAAGCACATTCTACCAGGAGCCTGTCCACATCCACAGCCTTTGAGGATAGGCTACCTATTGACACCATTTGTGCAGCAGCCACTTGGGCCACTCCTCACACCTTTGTCTCTCATTACAAATTGGACTTGGCCTCCAGGGGCAGGGCTAGGTTTGGTTCCACAGTTCTCAAGAGTCTGTTCCATTGAGCCACCCAGGATAGAGGTGCTAGGGACGCGGTCCCATCCAGCAAGAATGAAGGCGAGTTTGACAACTTAACATTTAGAAGTTATGTACATACCATAACGTTCCATGTTAGTTGTCTTCTCTCGCCTTCTTTCTTGCGTCCCTCCCTCCTTCCCCCTGGCCTGGACTGATCTTGAGGTTGTACCTTCCTTTTGTTGGGGGTGTTGTCTCTCTTTCCAAGAGTTCCCAGTAGGAAGAGTCAATGTGAGAGTGTTCAATCTCGCCTTTGTTCTTACACATGGGTTCGGAGCCGATCCTCGGCTCCGTGCCGGCCGACTGCAAGCTCTGCATCGAGAAGAAGCTCGAGGACATCTAATACCCACAATCCCCCTCTGCCTTTACCTCAGATCTAGTTTGCCGCTGCTGCATACGCATCGCTGGGGACTAGCTCGAGGCTTTTACAGATAAGAATTTATCTTTCTGTTTAAACTTTTCAAAAAAATTTTCTTTAAATATAGTCTATGAATAGTTAGAGTAGGTGTGTGAGTGGACTTTGATATCTCGGTTCCTTAGATTAGTTACTTAGTTTAACTAAAGGGTACAGAGTTTTTCGGGGCCTACCACCCCTACTTGAATAACTTTGACTAAGTATTGTTGTAGTCTGCTTTATTACAGGAATTGACACTTATTACCGGATTTGACTGTTTTTCATTGGAAGTGACTTTTAATTACTGGACTGTCTTTCTTTCTTGTTGTTATGTCAGAAAAATTAAAATCTGGCTTCAAACGTTGTCAGTGTGGCCAAAAAATGTCGGTCACAGACAACCACAGTTCCTGTGTCTACTGTCTTGGCCCTCTCCACTTACAAGAGGACTGCTCTATTTGTCACTCTTTTAGTGGGAGGGTCATGACAGATAGGCAGGAAACTGATGGATAGAGGATTGCTGAAACCCTCTTTCCAGGAGGCTCTGGATGCTTCAGACCAGGCATCCAAGTCTTGAAATCGGCGTCGGAGCCAAAGTCATCGGCTCCGAGCTCTTCGAGTCTAGTTAGATCACCGGTTCCACAGACTTCGGGCCGAGTGTTCAACTGTTGGCAGTTCGAGCCTCGAGTCTTGGAACCGGTGACGGAGCTCCCTCCACCGACTCTGTTGAGGTCAGCTCCGTCTTCGATCCCTTCGACTCGTTCTTCTAGAGCCCTTTCCGACACCGACGTGGACCGTGTGGTGCAGAAACTTATGGAGCATACGGCCCTGTCCAAGCTTATTTCGGTCTCCTCTCAGTTGATGTCGAGACTTGAAGGCCTGCCACTATCTCCATCTATTCCTCCTCCGAGACCTGTTCAGTCTTCGGAGCCGGAAGAAGCTGACTTGATGATTGTGGAGCCCTCGGTGCCAGAACCGTCTTTTTCTCGGTCGGCACCATTTACCTCGACTCCATCCGATCCGGTACCGGAGTCTCGGGCGAAGATCTGTCCTTGGTTCCGGGACCGAGAGTCGGACCGATGTTTCGTTCCGACTCCTCGGGCCTCGGCACGGATCGATTCGGTTCCGTCCTCGGGGTCGGTGCCTTCGGCTCCTGTTTCGGGGATTCTTCCCATTTCTTTGGAACCGGGAGATACCTCGACTCGGGACCCGGGGGCCTTCGACCTCATGAGGAAGGTGTTGTCTACCCAGACAACCACATCAGCAGGTACAGCTTCTCCTCCCCGCAAAGGACCGTTATCCTCCTCTGCACCCACGGCCACGTCCAAGCGTCGGGCACCAGTGTCTCAGCCACCCCTGGAGGGTGCCCTCTTCCTCGGAAGCTTCTTCGGATGCTCCCACGAAGAAGTTCCTAGGAAAAGACTGTGTAAGAGGAGACACTTGGATTCTCCACAAGAATCCTTGACATCTGATACTGACTTAGATGAGTCAGAAGGGTCCCCTAAGTCACCTTCAGAGGATGTCTCTTTTCTGACATCTTGGAGATCCTTAAACAGAGAGGTGACTGGCAAGCCCTCCCCCCTTCTGAGGATGAGTCAGTTTTGCTGAAGGCATTTGGTGCCCGTCCTTCCTCCTCCTGGGTCACTCCGCCCTTTGATGAGTTAATGGAATTAATTGCTCGAGGGCGTGGAGACTCCTGACATGGTGGAACCAGTCCCTAGGAAGCCAAATAAGTACATCACGGCACCACAGGACAAAGCTTACCTTACCAAAGGAGTTCCAGTAGACGCCATGGTGGTGGCAGCGGCCACGAAAAAGGAGATGTCGGAGTCTTCCTCATCTGTCCATCCGCCTAACAAAGATTCTAGGACCATGGACAGATACGGGAAGCGCATTTTCAGTTCAGCGGCTTTCTCTATGTGTTCCCTGAACTATTTGACTCATTTTACACGTTTACAGAGGGATCTAGTCAAAGAGTTGGGAGATACCCTCCAGGGTGCTACAGATGCCGCTGTCTCAGAGAAAGTTACAGCGCATCTCAACACCCTTACGTCCATTGTGAACTCGTCCATGAGGCTGATATCCTATGCAGCCGAAGGATCGAGTAGGGCAGCGGCTTCAGCGATTGCTCTTCGTAGGCAATCCTGGATGCGCTTATGTTCGTTTGTGGAAGCCTTCAAGTCTTCCTTTACTAACGCCCCATTTGATGGAGCCACACTTTTGGCCCTAAAGTAAAGGAGACCCTTACCGGTGTGAACAGGAGGGAAAGACTCTGTCTGCTGTCGGAGTCCGTTTTCCACCCCTTCCAGACCGTACCCCAAAGGGCAACGTGGTGGGAAAATGTGGTTTCAAAACCCCAAGGATCTTTCCCAAACACACAGGGTGATGCCCCTCTAGAGGCAGAGGGGGCAGAGGTGGAAGACGCCGCCCTGGCGGCAGAGGGGTCCGCAAAACCAAGGTGACAGGGATAACCTCCTGGCAAACCTTTTCAGCACTCCTGAGAGGAGGCCCGACTGTCCTGCTCTGGAGGCAGTCGGGGTCGCTTAGCTTTATACCCTCAGGCCTGGCAAAACCTTTCTTCAGACAATTGGGTAAAAGCATTGTTACCAGAGGTTACAAAATCCCATTTCTATCCACACCCATTCCAAAGAGAAAACTCCCAGATGTACCACCCCATCTGCGAGACCCAGCAGCTACAGAAATTTCAAAGCTGCTAGAAAAAAGAGTCATCCAACCAGTCCCAGCGGACCAAATAGGATTCGAACTTACTCAAGGTTCTTTTAGTTCCAAAGAAAACAGGGACTGGAGGCCAATTCTGGACCTAAGTCATCTCAACACCTTTGTCAAGAAGGAAAAGTTCCGAATGGTCACGCTTCAATCGATCCTTCCATTCTTACAGAAGGACGACTGGATGTGCTCAATAGATCTGAAGGACGATACTACCACATCAAAATGGCCAGGGCATCCAGGGATCATTTGCCCGGCTGGGAGCCAGTCACTATCAGTTTCGAGCCCTGCCCTTTGGCCTGACCACAGCCCCCAGGGTCTTCACCAAATGCATGGCAGTGGTAGCGTCTCATCTGAGGCCTAGGATTCCAGGTGTTTCCGTATCTGGACGACTGGCTCCTGTCTGCCACCACCAGGCCAACTGATACAAGCCAGGGATTACACCCTACAACTTTGTACACACCTTGGCATCTCAGTAAATTTCGAAAAATCGTTGCTACAGCCATCACAGCATATCTTATTCATAGGAGCGGAATTAGATACGCCAGTTAGTTCTAAAACTTCCGACAGAAAGAATAGTAGCACTTCAATTCAACATTTCCCTTCTTCTGTCGTCCAGAAAGTCCCCAGCAAAAATTGTTCTGAAAGTTTTGGGTCTCATGGCAGGTTCTCTCATAGCAATACCATTGGGAAGACTGCACATGAGAGTGCTACAATGGCTTCTATTTGCACAATGGTCATTCCAACAACTTCCACTGACTCACGAAATATTGATAACGAAAACATGCAAATCACACCTAATGTGGTGGTTACAGACTTGCAACCTATCCAGCGGAAGACCATTTGTGCTACCCGCACCATCAGCGACGATAACCACGGACGCTTCCCTGATAGGGTGGGGGGGCATCTTTCAGGGACAGACAGTCCAAGGCGAATGGACCAATCTGGAGTACAATCTGCACATCAATGTTATGGAGTTGAGGGCAGTGTTTTTGGCGTTGCAACACTTTGCTCCCCTTCTTCCTCCAGGGACCATTGCAGTTCAGACAGACAACATGTCCGTAGTCTGGTACATAAACAAGCAAGGGGAACCAGGTCTTACCAACTATGCAGAGAGGCCATGAGAATTTGGCAATGGGCAGAGTCCACGGTCGCTTTCTGATCCCAACGCTCATCCCGGGGTCATCCTACGTCATACCCGACTGGCTGAGCAGGGCAATACTATTGCCTCACGAGTGGTCCTCAAACAGTCAGTTGCGAAGGATTTTTCGCAAATGGGGCCAGCCTACCTGCGATCTGTTTGCGTCTCCAATGAACGCCAAATGCAGGAGCTACTTTGCCCTATTACCCCCTCCAGGGGAAGTCCCCAGGGACGCTCTGGTGCACGATTGGCCCCCGGGTCTCCTATATGCTTTTCCTCCATTTCCTGATTGCAAAGTTTCTACAGAAAGCCAACAACCTTCAGAGGACTATTATTCTCATTGCCCGTTCTGGCCTCGTCAAATTTGGTTCCCCTTTCTATTGCATCACCGCATTCGGGGACCTTGGATGCTGGACCCAGAGCCAGATCTACTGACTCACTCGTCAGGAGTTCCTCACCCATCTCTAGAATCTCTCCATCTAGCAGCTTGGCTGCTTCCTTTAGCCAGGTCAGTTCCCCTTACATCGGCAGTTCAAGATATTTTAGTAGCTTCTCATAAAGTTTCCACTACGAAGACTTACACCAGTAAGTGGAAACGTTTTGTCTTCTGGGCGGAATCACATCATTTGGACCCTGTTACAGCTCCATTAAACAAGGTTTTAGAATTCTTGACTGAATTATTTCATGAAGGAGCTTCCCCGGCTACTTTAAGAGTACAGTTAGCTGCCATTTCTAACTATCATGTAGAAGAATGTGGTGCGCCTATTATGGCTCACAGACTTTGTAAAGCCTTTCTAAAAGGTTCCTTTCATATCAGACCACCAGTCAGAAGTCTGACATCACCGTGGAATTTAAATTTGTTGCTCTCTAAATTGATGTTGCCACCCTTTGAACCAGCTTCAAGTTGCACATTGAAATTTTTGTCATGGAAAACATTATTTCTAGTGGCCATTACATCTGCTAGACGAGTGTCTGAGCTTCAGGCCCTTTCGGTCAAACATCCTTATTTAATATTTCATTCTGACAGAGTATCCTACGCACTAATCCATCCTTTCTTCCCAAAGTTTGTTCTTCTAGTAATATTAATCAGTCCATTGAATTACCCACCTTCTTTAAAACCACTCTAATAAATTGGAGTATATGTTGCACAAACTGGACGTCCATAGACAACTCAGATTTTATTTGGATAGAACAAAAGATCACAGGAAATCTGATCAACTATTTGTAGCTTTTGCTGACAGCAGAAAGGGTCTTGCAGTTACTTAAACGAAATCTTTCTAAATGGCTAACTGACTGTATCACATATGTTTATGAAGCCTCTGACCAAACTTTATCAGCAAAACCCAGAGGACATTCTACCAGATCAGTGTCTACATCTTTGGCTCACGCAGCTCGCTTACCTTTAGACACTATTTGTGCGGCTGCTACTTGGGCTAAACCACATACATTTATCTCTCATTACAAAGTGGACAGGGTTTCTAGGGATAGGGCAACCTTTGGTTCCACTGTGCTCAAGAACGTTCTCCCTTGAGTTCCTCAGGATCATGGAGCTAGGACGCTACCCATGTGTAAGAACAAAGGAGATTGAACACTCTCACATAAAGAAGTTATGTCCTTACCATAACGCTCCATGTGGAGTGTTCATCTCGCTGGTTATTACACTCCCACCCTTCCCACCCTTAGGAAGAACGTTCGATTTGGTGCCTGGTCTGGAGTATTCTCCTTCTGCTGTTGCAGTATTACTGTTACTATCATACTCTTGGTATGTTTGTATATATGTACTTTTATGTATATAGTTGGCATGTGTGCGTGCTTTATGTCTGGTTTGCTTGCAAACTAGATCTGAGGTAAAGGCAGAGGGGGATTGTGGGTATTAGATGTCCTCGAGCTTCTTCTCGATGCAGAGCTTGCAGTCGGCCGGCACGGAGCCGAGGATCGGCTCCGAACCCATGTGTAATAACCAAGGCGAGATGAACACTCCACATGGAACGTTATGGTAAGGACATAACTTCTTTTTATTGTCAGTGGCTATCGGCCTAGTTTCTCCTACATTTAGTAATCTTCTTCCTGGGGAAGAAGTGTTTTTTGGCAGGGTTTTTCTTCTAGCTACCAAACGAGATCTGAGGTAGTCATGCCTTGCATCATGGGATATAGGGTTGCCTCGAGCTGGTAAAATGAGTTCTCGAGCTTAGCAAGTGCCGAGTCGGAGCCGAGGATCGGCTCCGAACCCATCCAGCAAGAAAGAAGGTGAGAGAAGACAACTAACATGGAACGTTATGGTATGTACATAACTTCTAATTTTCGTCCAGGTATCCCTCAGACTTCTTCAGCTGTAACGAATAATTGAATACTAGTACGTCACAGTCAAATAGTCCTAGCCCACTTGAAAGTGTTTTGTACACTGTCACACAGACTAATAGGGGAAATCACTCATCTGTTCCCCCCACCGCGAGACTGCACACTTAGCTATAGGTACACACTATGTGCAGTTACAGTCGGATTTGTGATTCAAGGCCCTTGACTAACTGGCCTGCAGACAAGCACAAATAAGCACATAACATTCCTGTGCCCTATTCCACTTTTCGGATTAGTATGCAGACACAAGACATTCTACAAGAATTCTCATGCAAAAATGTGACAAAGCATGGAAACAATTGTACAAGGATAAAACCCTGCATACCTTACATCTGTACAAGGAGTTGCTCAAACGTACCAAGAAGCGAATTCACCTAGACAAAAAAAAAAAAAACTACATTACTCTGACCCACATGATAATCATAAAAAATCCAAAGAAATTCTGGAGCACAATTAAAAAAAAATTTTCAGCCTGACTCACCTTCCTCACCAACCCTCTTTCTGGACTTATCCCCCTCAGAAACAGCTACCAAATTAAATACTTTCTTCATTGACATTGTGACATCCGTCTTCTGATTCAGTGATCAAGGAGCCTCATTTCTTACCACTGACACCGGTAGGGAATAGTCACTGAGAAAAAAATAGACACACAGTATTTTCAGATACAGCTCTCTACACCAAGTACATTTTCCCTTAAGAGCACACAGGGAATGCACATTCCAGTCCTGGGGTTGGGCTTTCTCTCCAGGCCTCAACTTAGACTCCCCACTGACGTCTACAGATCTAAGTCCTTTGCTGGGTGATACAAGCCAAGTTCTCCACCACCCTCTTTGTGAAATCAATGCTCTCAGTGTTGGTGTTCAAAGTAGCGGTCACACACACTATATTTGCGATTTGATTTTCACACACCCACACCTGGGAAAGGCTGTCACAGCTTACCCGCTCTAACACCTCCATCCAGACTCTAAGGTAGATTCATTGCCACCAGAACACCCAAAGCCAGCTACTTTAAGGCTCTTACAAGGGTACCCAATTACACTTTGTAAATTTAATATTTATACAATTGGTAGTGTTAACCAAGCAGCAAGACTTTCAGGAATGTGGAGTTACAGTACCACTATATAAATGCAAGTAATCTCAAAGATTAAATATTTTCTAAAAGACCAGTCATAATGAAACATTTAGATATATTTAATAATAAATACAAATCAACATAAAATAGAAAATATCTATTTATAGTAAACACCAGGGTTTCAATCACAGGAAATTAAAAAAAATAACACAGATGGAAAGACTCATACAGATACAGAAAAAATACACTTAGTTAATCTCACTATGGTTTCCTAACTGACTGAAGAATTACTGTTCCCTAGTTGCTTACTAAAGCAAGGCAAGATGAAGGCAGATGAGTGTCTTTGTTAGATCCCAAGAACAGAGACCACACATCACATCTCTCACTAGTATTCAAATAAAACTTCAGAGCTGGCTACAGAATGACATCACATCTGGTGACCTGACTCTGTGGTTCCTACACTACCCACTAGAGACTGAGTCAGGATTTGGCACTGATGTGTCACAATATACACATAGAACTTTAGCTAAGGTTTATTACAGCATCTGGAAGCTGTAAAACAATTCTAACACTTCCATGCTTCCTGCAGAAACTAACAAGCCATTTTCTGGCACCTCAGGGTAGCAATTAATTCACCACTAAGGACAACAGAGCAGGACTCCAGTCCAGGCCTATCACAGATGTTGTGTCTCTGACCTGTGAGATAAAATCTTTATGGCCTACACCAAGTCATTTAATTTCAGGCTATTTTTCTTTGGGCTGAGCTTAACCCCTTCCTTCTGGTATCCTCTGTTAAAATATATACATTTCGTCAGTTACAACAATACAGTCTGGCATACATATATATTTCTTTTCTGTCCAGCAGGACCACGGTTAATACATTTTTAACACAAGCAACTTCACAAATAAATTTTTAACACAGACATCTGTACAAATCAGTTTGATCTTCAAATTACATACAATTCTTTACTTAACTGCAGCTATCTATGGTGGCATATGTTACACAGGCACTGCCCTACTCCCTCTGGCACAGCTGGCACTATCTCACATCATCACATCTCTCTCCCCTTTGAAGACTCAAGCTAGTTTCTAAAGTGACCCTGGAGAAAAGTTGCTTGAGAGAAATGAGCCTGTCTGGGAACACATTAACCCATACCCTGTTTTGAGAGCCCATCTGCATTAGCATTGATGACTCCACTACAGTGCTGCACTGTCATGTCATATGCCTGCAACCCTAAACTCCACCCTAATAACTTGGCATTTTGCCGGCTGGCTCAATGTAGCCATGTTAATGGATTGTGGTCTGTAAACACAGTGAATTTCCTTCTATACAGATAGGGCTGAGGTTTTTTGCAGTACCCATACTATGGCTAGACATTCTTTTTCTACAGGTGTATAACATTCCTCCCTGGGTTAGAGACTACTGAGATATACAGTTCCCTATTACATGATCGAAACCTTAGGTTACTGAATACCTAAAGGTTGATCACTAAAAGTCTAAGTCTGAAATTGCGAACGTCCATTTCCACATAGGGAAACAAGTAATTTGGCTGTTACGCCAATTTTGTTCATTCTCTGCTGTAGAGTGATCTTGGAGTTGGTATATTTAGTTAGAGGGGGTGTGGGGGGCACTTCATTTCTGTTTAAAACTTTTTTTTTATTTGGCCTATGGCATTGTTTCCCTATGTGGAAATGGTTGTTTTTGATGTTAAGGGTTCGATATTTCGTGATCAACCTTTAGGTGTTTGATAATCTAAGGTTTCAGTCACATAATATAGACCCGAGATATACAACAGGGTACTCTTCTCCCTCTGAGGAAACCTGGCTGAGTATAGCCCCACCCCATGATTTGAAGCATCCACCTGCACAACAAATTATTTGCTGTAATCTGGATTGGCTAGCACAAGGGTCCTCCCAAAGTCCAGTTAAGCTTTTGGAATTCCTGCTTGCAGGCTGGGGTCTACACAACCTTATCTGGCCTATTTTTCCTCATCAGGTCTCTGAGGGGAGCAGCTGTTGTACTATAATTAGGAACAAACTTTTTGTAGTACCCCGCTATCCCAAATAATGCCCTCACCTGCTTTTTGGTAATAGGGACAGGCCATGCCTGAATAGCTTCCACTATGGCAAGTTCTGGCCTGATCTTACCACTCCAACTCTATGTCCCAGGTAAGAGAACTCTGACATACCCACCTGACACTTACTGGGCTTAATGGTCAACCTTGTGCTTTGCAGTCTGCCCAGGGACCTTTGTGACATGCTAAAGGTGCTCTTGGCAGCAATGTCTGTAGATGGCAATATTGTTCAGGTAAGCAAGGGCATAATCTCCTGCTAGGATATGATCTACCAGCCTGTGTATGGTTGCTGGGACATTTTTCACCCCAAAGGGCATCTTTGTGAACTTGTATAATATGAAAGGAGTCACAAAGGTTGTCCTCTCTCTAGTAGTGGGAGTCAAGGGCACCTGCCAATAGCCCTTGGTCAGATCAATAATGATAAGACACTTAGTCTCACTTAGCTGCTCTAAGACTTCATCTGTCCTTAGTATAGGGTAAGCATCTAACTCTTCTGACTGTTTAGTTTTCTGTAGTCTACACAGACCCTGGTGCTGCAATTCTTCTTTGGTATCAGCACCAGTGGGGAGGCCCAGGGGCCTGTAGGTCTCCTGGATTACACCCAGTTCCAACATTTCCTGTATCTCTGCCTTCAGAGTCTGTCTGACTCATCCAGGCACCCTGGGAGGGGCCTGCTTGTTAAGTCTTTGGGGTCCTGTACCCACATAGTGCTGCACCAGGTGGGTACACCCAGGATTCCCAGTGACTATGTCCCCAAGCTCCTGTAACACTGCTCAGATTTCTCAAACCTGGGTAGGGGATAGCTGATGGGACATT
The DNA here is from genome assembly GCF_019279795.1 of Protopterus annectens. Classification (NCBI taxonomy): domain Eukaryota; kingdom Metazoa; phylum Chordata; order Ceratodontiformes; family Protopteridae; genus Protopterus; species Protopterus annectens. The sequence goes on from NC_056750.1 coordinate 75,746,884, forward strand.
GCTGTCCCTTCCACTGAGGTATCAGTCCGAGCCTCATTGAGGAGATCAGTCACCAGATCTCCCTCAGACTCCTCCTGCCACCAACTGCAAATACTCAGCACAAGGGCCTCCCTATCATGGTAAGGCTTCATCATGTTAACATGGTACAGTTTCTGTCCCTGCCTATCAGTTTTATCATGTAGTTATCACTGACCTTCCTTACCACTTTGATGGGTCCTTCTCAAGCTGCCTACAACTTATTTTGTCTGACAGGGATTAGGTTCATAGGTAGGTACTAGGCTATTGGCCCTAGGGCCCATACAAGCCTAGCGAAAAAATGTACCCTGGCTTTCGCCACCCAAGAGAATTATTTTCCTGTGCCCCTGTTGAGCAGAGCCACAGAAGTGATCCCGGGGTGAATTTCCCATTTCCCATCCAGTCATCAAGATTTTTCTTGAAGAGTGCTAATGAGGAGCTCTGTTTGACATAGATAGGTAGTCTGTTCCAGAGTATGGGAAGTCTCTGGGACAGGAATCTATCCCTCCAGCATGTTCTAATTATTGTGGTGACAAGGTTTAGGTCCCTAGAACGTGTAGCTCGGAAGGATTGGGATTTCTTTAAGTGGAGCATGTCCAACAGCTCTGGGTTTGACATAGCTTTGTATGTTAGGCAGAGATCGCCCCTGAGTAGGTGATATGCGATGGAGTAAAGCTATAGTTTTTTGAGACGCTCTGCATAGGGCATCTGTTTGAGGCCAGTAATCCTCTTTGTGAGGTATTTCTATGGTCTTTCCAGTTGTTGTAGATGTCTTGTGAGGTACATACCAAAAGGGGCGTTGTACTCTATAATGGGTCTAATGAGTAATGAGTGATGAGTAGAGGAGAACAATGACCTCTTTTTTTCTGGATGAGAATCCTTTTGTGATGAGATGAGCCACGTAGAAGGATTTCCTGACCACTGTGGCAATGTGATTATCAAAGGAGAGACTACTGTCCACCTGTGTCCCAAGGTCTCATCACATTTTCGGCATTAAGTAGACTACCAGCTATGTGGTAGTTCATGGGTACAGAGTTTTTACCAAAGGGGATGACAATACACTTTTTGGCATTGAGCTTCAGGCCATGGCTTTGACACCAGGTATCTGTCTCAATGAGGCCCTTTTGTAGTTTGTCCACATAGTTAGGAGTTTCGATTATGGCTCCTAGTTTGCAGTCATCTGCAAACTTTGTTAGCCAAAGACCTTTTGTGTTGGCCTGCACCTCTGAGAAGTAGATACCAAACAGGAGAGGACCCAGGACTGAACCCTGTGGTACTCCACTTGTCACTGGTCTGATGTCGGATTTGGAATCCGCTACTTTCACAGTGTGGGTTCTGTCCGTGAGCCAGTTGGCAACCCATCTTGTGACATAGGGATTTATACCTAGTTTAGTGAGCTTATCTATAATTCCAGAGTGGGGGATGGTGTCGAAAGCCTTGGCGAGATCTAGATAAGCAGTGTGAACCATTTTACCCTCATCTATGGCTTTGGTGACTGGTTCAAAGAAGTCAGTCAGGTTTAGGAGACATGATATGCCTTTTACAAATCCAAACTGGGTAGGGTCCAGAGTTTGGAGATTACCAATGTCTTTGTTTATGAGTTCCACAATGATACGTTCCATGGCCTTACAGACCAGGCTCGTCAGGCTAATGGGGCGGTAGTTCCCGGGGTCTGTCGTGGCTCCCCCTTTGTGGAGTGGGATAATAGTCATGGTGCACCATTCAATGGGTACAAAGCCTAAGGTGAGGCTATGATTGAACATGGTGCTTAGGTGGGGTGCCAGTTCGTTCTGTAGTTCATGTTGAATGCAGCCTGGGATATTGTCAGGTCCCATGGATGCTGTGTTCTTGGCTTTGGAGAGTTTGTTTTTTAACTGGGCAGCCGTGATTATAGGAACTTTACATTCTTCCGGTATAGAGATGGGCCCTCTAGGGGATGAGAGGGGCGTAAAGTAAGCACTGAACCTATCTGCTAGGATGTTGGCAATATCAGTTGGTTCTGTATACTTAGTGCCATTGTGCTATAACTCAAAGCAGATCTGAGTGTTCCCATTTAGATTCTTGACATAGCTATAGAATGCTTTGTGGTTGTCTTTAGAGTCAGTGGCAATTGCCATAACCTGCTGTCCCACAACATACTCTCAGGTTTGAGAATTCCTGTCATACTAGACCTTTTTCTGCTGATGGGCTCCTGCAAGGTTCTCCTTGGCCAAGCCCATGAGCTCTCTAAGCCTTGTTCTGAGGTTTAGGACATATGCCACAACAGACTCCTTGTGGGAATCACACACACCCTCCCACTCATCACGAATCAAATCCAGGGGCCCCTTCACCCTGTGCCCATACTGCAACTCAAAAAGGTGGCAGAGAACTCTGGGGTAAGTAATCCCTTTACAGACTTTCTACGAGGGTGGTTTGGAAAATGGAGTCATCTCATCAGCAGTTTCCTGGTGTCCGTGGGAGTCGCTGGGCTATCGTGGTGGTATGTGGTTGCTGTTGTATACCCTGTATCAGAGGTCTTCTACAAAGACTGGTTGAAGGGTTGGGAGGGTGGCTTATTGGTTAAGGTGTTTGCCTTACAAACACAAGGTACAGGGTTTGAATCTCACAGGGGATAATTGGCTAGGCTTAAAATGGCTCGCAAGGGCAGTTAGCTTAGTACTAACCTATGAACCTATGAAAGACCTGTGGATTTCTAGGGTACCTCTTTGTATGCAAACAGCAGATGGAGTAAATATTTGTCCCACTCTCTCTTAAACTGGTCTGCAAATGCCATTATCATGGTCTTCAGTGTAGAGTTTAACCTCTCCACAAGACCATTAGTCTGGGTTGGTAGGGGGTAGTCTTTAGGTATTTCTTTCCACAGTACTCTCACAGACAAGCCAGCATGTCTAACATCTAATTGACACCTGTGTCAGTCGGTATTTCTCTTGGGAAACCTGTCCTGCTGAAAATATCTAACGAAGCTTTTGCCACCTTCTCTGCCTCAATGGAGGACAGAGCCACCACTCAGAGTATCTAGCAGCATAATCTACTACCACTAGGATATATTTCTTCCCTGTGGAACTTGGGGTACTCTGAGGACCCACAATATCCATAACTAGCCTCTGAAACAGTTCCTCAATCACAGGCAAAGGCTTCAAAGGAGCTTTGACCTTGTCTCCTGCTTGCCTACTTTTTGGCACCACTTATAGGTTCTGCAGTATCCTGTTACATCCCTTACAATCCCAGGCCAATAAAATTCTGCATAATACATCTCTTGGTACACTTTATGCCCATATGACCTACACAAGGAATGTCATAGGCATACCTCCCAACCATTCCAAATTACTCGGTTGTTACCGAGGTTTGGGGTCCAAATAGTGGGGTGCCACGATTCCCGAGTGGCACCCCTAAATTTCTGAATTTCCCAGCTGTTTATTTTGAATTTTCAATCCGGTATTTTGTGCTGATGTCACCATGTGCGTGATGACGTCAGCTCTGTGAAACGGCCTGCTAACCAGTCGGAATTGAGCTCAGCCAGCTGAAACAAATAGCGTGCATTAATTTCCAGCCAGCAGCAAATGTAACAAGAACACTAGAAGCCACAGAGTTAAGTGGGGAATGGAACTCATTCACCAGTCGCCAGCCACAAATGGTTCCCGAGAATGGAGCATTAGCAAGCAGCTTGTTTTCTTCAGGGCAGGTATTGGTAATTATGAGAAATAACAGAGGGAGCAGTTTGAAATGGTGTGTGTGTGTGTGTGTGTGTGTGTGTGTGTGTGTGTGTGTGTGTGTGTGTGTGTGTGTGTGTGTGTAAGAACAGAGCTTTCTTCTGAGAATGGATGCGATGTATGTAAGGAGCTTTCTTTCCTTCTGAGTGGCAGGCAGGAGAATGTGTGTTTTCCTCTGAGAACGGAGAAATAGAGCGAGCAGTTTGAAATGGTGTGTGTAAAAACACAGCTTTCTTCTGTTCCGAGAACGGACGTGTGTAAGCAGCTTGCTTTCAAGAACGGAGGTTGTGTGTGTCAGCAGCTTTCTTTCAAGAACGGAGGTTATGTGTGTGACAGCAGCTTTCTTTCAAGAACGGAGGTTGTGTGCATTTTCCTCTGAGAACACAGTTTTTATTGTTTTCTTATGAGAATGGACATGAAGTGTCTAAGCAGCTTTCTTTCCTTCCGAGAGGCAGGAGAATGTGTGTGTTTTCCTCCGAGAATGGAGAAATAAGAGCAAGCAGCTTGAAATGGTGTGTGTGTGTGTAAGAACGGACATGATGTGTGTAAGGAGCTTTTTTTCCGAGAGGTGTGTGTGCATGTGTGTTGGTGGTGTACATCACCAGTATGGTCACCATCTGTCTGTTTTGTTACAGGACATTTCTAATTTAGACACTTGTGTCAGACAAAAAATTATATGAAGGCACAGAACAAAATATAAAAAAAGAAACAGGTTCTGCATTGTTTTGTTTACTTTGATCAAGGTTGTTGTTTGCTGTACCCATTTTGAAAAGTTAGTAACCATGAGTACCAGCTGTAACCATAAAACGTATTTATATTTTATCAGTCTCTTAAATAAGTTGGTGTGAAACTGGCCTGCCAGCAGCTGACTTTCAGACAAGGAATCTGCTCATTATCAGTCTCTTAGCATACAGTATGAAGGGTTGAAAGCATGATGGCACTTGATGGAAAATGTATTCCTTGACTAGTAATATGATTTACTTTCTCCTGCATGGCCTCTAGAAGTAAATAAAGTGTTGAAAGAGTAAAGTAAACTGATCACTTTTCTGTGTCTGGATTCCACTTCTCTGAGCATCCTTTTTGCCTTTGTTAATACGTTTTTTCATTCAGTTCTCATTTCCCCTGATGAAAGCTCAAGTTGTATTCTTGTGTGTGTAATACCCCAGGTGCTTATATCTGGTGGCTAGAGGTACTCGGGCTCAAACCATAAGCCTTGGGTTCAGATAACAACAGCCTACTGTCCCTACCTACCATTTTTATGCTTCATATTTTTGTTCTGTTCCTCAAAATCTGTGGTTTTCTGGATATTTGTGGTAAATCAGTGAAGGACTGAAGTCACTAAATAATGACAGGCATTTGAATTTCAGACTTCATATTCTTCAGAAAATAAATGGTAAGACAAAACCTTTTATTCTAGCAATTTTCTAAGTTTATAATATCAGTATTTCAAATATGTCCCTGTTTTTGGGGCTGTATTCCCCCATTATTGGCTTTATCCATTTTTTTTGTGCTAAGAGGTTGAGAGCTATGGTGAGAAGTGAGAACTGAGTTTGTATTCCCTCATTATTGGCTTTGTCCAGGTTTTTTGTGCTAAGAGGTTAAGAGCTATGGTGAAAAGTGAATTCACTAAATGATAGCCATTAAGTTTCAGTCTTCCTATTTTTCAGGAAACTGCTGATTAGGCATAGTGGTATGTTGCCCTGACTGTAGTGCATAGGGTCCTGGGTTCAAAACTTGTCAATGAAATGCATGGTGGTAACACATTTTATTCTAGCAACTTTACAAAATTATACAAGCAATGTTTAAAATATGTCCCTGGTTTTTGACCTTTTGTCCCCCCCCAAAAAAAATGAAATTTAAAATAAGTACAAGAAGCTGTACAAGATGCCTATGGCTTACGCAACTGTCATTCTAGTTATAGTGTGGATGTGGAAGTAGACTTTTATGATGGAAATGTTCTGAATTGGGTAGTTTTGTCATTATTGGTTCATGTATTTTGTTTCATTGCCTATAGTACAGCCTAATGGAAAAATGTTCAAACAATAAATTTAAAATGCGCTCTGTCTAAAAAGTGTGTAAAGTCAGGAAGGTGTATCAAAGAAAAGAACACATGTATGTTTCTTGTTTTGTGTGCAAGGGGGCAATGATTTGAAAACAGCTCAAAGGTAATCTTTATCCACCACTCATCAATGCTGTTTCAATGAATGTGAGTTTCAAGGGCAGAGAAGTTCTAATGCCAAGTCTATTTTCATTGTGAGAGAGTATTGCTCGGTTTACCAGATGTATATTAGTGTTTGTGCATTGTTGTGCTGTAAAATGTAAACATACAATCCAAATAATCATTGTAGAAGTGAAGCAGTATGCACACATTAGTGTTTATAGTAAATGGAGCGAAATAGCCAGGTAATGGGACATTGGAATGGCTGCAGGGGGACTCTGGTGCCATATTTTGGTTGTCTTTTCTTCAGTTTGCATTTGAAAGTTTCCCACAATTCCATTGGAGTGGGTGGGGTTACATAATTATGTATGCAAATTAGATGTTAATCATTGTACAGATTTGTAACTATTTTTCATGGGCCTTGTCCAGATTTTTGATGTTTCCAGGTTGAGAGGTATGGTCATAGGCTATAGCTAGATGGTAGGCTGTGGGCACTACCAGCTGCTGTATTACCTCACCTTTTATCCCTCCCTCAGTGGTCCACTCTCTATGCAGTCACCCTTTGTTCCAGTATACAGACTCCCCTTTTCCTTGAGAATCAGGTACATCCTTAGCTACCTCCCTCAAGCCTTGTAATGTAGGGTCCAAGAGCTGAGTCTGTCTCATCTCTACCTTTGAGAGCCTTCTCAGCTCCTCTTCAACAGGAAGGCTGATATCTTCTGACAGTGGGCCTATCAGGATGCGTACTACCACTCACCACTGCCCTTGCAGTCTCCCTGTCCAGGGGAACATCAGCTGTGACTCACCTTCAAGCTCACTGTTACAGGGTAGCTCTCCCCGAAATAGCCACATCACCAGGCCCAGATTTAGGTGTGGGGTCTGTCTGAGACTCCCCCAGGCTACCAGACCCACTTGCCTGTCTCCAATCCTGACTGTGTGTAACTGCATGCACACAAGGTACAGCATTATCAAAATTATTCCCTACCAAGACATCTGCAGGGATAGCCTCAGACACACCTATGTGCTTGCTTCCTTTTCCACCCTCCCAGTCATGGTGAACCCTGGGGAAAGGTATTTGGAATGGGGTCCCTCCTAAAGCTCTAACTGGAGTGGAATGCCCAAGCAAGTACTATTCCTTTTTGGCTACTGCAAGCTTCACAGTGGTTATGTCAGAGGCTGTGTCTCTCTTAGCAGTGGCCTGTTTTCCATCCACTAAGATAGGATACAGACTACGGTGACAGTTTGGTACCCCTGTTGTCTCCAGACAACTTACCACTAGCATACTGTTATTCCCACTTGCTGGTTCCCTCATCTTTTGTTCCCCACCTTTGTTCAGTGGACATTTGTATGATACATGGTCCCTCTGGTTACATTTAAAACATCTAAACACTGATCCTGGTCGTGTAACTGAACTAGTGGCTTCCCATTTTGCTGGTGGACTCTGTTGGGGTGGTTTAGGCTGCCCACCATGGGTTCTTTTATGTCCATGTGTGGCACTGGGTGTTCCCTTCTTGTGCAGAGGTGCCCTGCTTTCCAAGTAGAGATCCCCTTTTCTCCCCAACTCATCTGCAGAGTTACACTCCCAGTCTGCCAACCAGGTTCTTATGCCCTTAGGCAAAGTGCTATGGGCTTGTTCCCTCACCTTAATGTCTGCTAGCCTTTCAAAACTGGTGACCTGACACGCACTCACCCATCTACAAAAATAGGTGCTTAGCTCAGTAATATAATCACATACTCTTATCTGCCCTACGTCTATGCTCACAATTTTTTTTTTCTGTAAGCTTCATGTGTTAACTTAAACATTCCAATAAACATTGTTTAACCTTCTCATAATTTAAACAATTAGTATCAGACAATTTAGAAGCAGCAGATGTTATGTGATCCTATCTCGCCTACATTCAGTACTGATGGGCTCGGAGCCGATCCCTCGGCTCCGACTCGGTACGCTATGCTATAGAGCAAAGCCTCTTATTGGCTGAGCTATTTCTTATCCCAGGATGCACCACCACTAATCCCCCAGATCTCGTTTGCCGCTTACAAGCTAGGACGTGGTCTCAAACTTGGCTGAGCTAAGTACTGTTTTTCTTCAAAGTTTCCTGTCAGGAATTTTGCTAAATTTACCCCAAAAGCTGTTTTAACAGCTATTGTTGTTGTACGAGTGGTTTTGATAATTTTTGTTGCGACCTCTTCGCGACTCCGCTGAATGCGAAGTGCAAAAAGTTCTTCTCCCTCACCCCAGCTCCGCGGGAGAGCCCTATGGACGCACTAGCCCATCCGTGGCCCACCGGCTTGCTATATGCTTTTCCTCCAGTTCCTCTCCTTCCCAGGGTGATCCAAAAGGCGTCTCTCTTGGGGAGCAAGATGATCTTAGTTGCTCCTTACTGGCCTCGTCAGGTATGGTTCCCCTATCTTCGGAAATATGCACTGGAAGGCCCATGGTTCCTGGATCAGATCCCAGACCTATTGGTTCATCAGTCGGGACTATTCCACCAGTCCCTACACACCTTAAAATTGACGGCTTGGCTCCTCCTCTTCCGACTATAGTTAGGAATCATACCTTGGATCCGGAAGTTGTACACATTTTATCCTCGGCCCACAAGTCTGCTACAAAGAAATTGTATCCTAGCAAATGGAAGAGATTTGCTATTTGGGCTCAACTCCGGGGTCTGGATCCCATCACTATTCCCGTATCAGAAGTACTGAAATTTCTAACTTCCCTTTTCAATCAAGGCTCTTCAGTCTCTACCATCAAGGTTCAATTGGCAGCTATTTCCAATTTTCACGAATCTATAAACCCACCTTTAATGAGCAACAGATTGTGTAAGACCTTCTTGAAAGGTGCTGCGCTTTTAAGACCTCCAATTTCTCATCCTGCTCCTCCATGGGATCTCGATGTGGTGTTACGTGCCTTAACTTCCTCCCCCTTCGAACCGGCAGCAACATGTGATTTAAAATTTCTATCGTGGAAAACTGCCTTTCTGGTGGCGATTACTTCTGCCAGAAGGGTTTCAGAGCTTCAAGCTTTGTCTGTAAAACCTCCGTACTTGGTTTTTCACAAAGATAGAGTATCTCTCAGGCCAAATCCATCCTTTGTCCCTAAAGTTTGTTCCAGTTTCTGCCTACAACAGTCATTAGAACTTCCAGTCTTCTTTCCGAAGTATTCTAACAAAGCAGAATACATTTTCCACACATTAGATGTCCACAGGCAATTGCGTTTTTATTTAGATAGGACCAAACAAACAAGGAAAACAGATCAATTGTTTGTATCCTTTTCGGACAATAAATTGGGCAAAGCTGTCACAAAGGTCACTATTGCCAAATGGATCAGGGACTGCATTACTCAAGCTTATTCTTTCTCTAATAAACAGCTTATGACCTCTGTCAAAGCTCATTCTACAACAGCTATGGCTACTTCAATAGCATTCCATTCTAAGCTTGCCATTAGTGACATTTGTGCTGCGGCTACGTGGTCCTCCCCGCACACTTTCATTTCTCACTACAAATTGGATGTGGCATCTAGAGGACGAGCTTCATTTGGTTCCACAGTGCTCAGGAGTGTTTTCCAGTGAGCCACCCAGGATTTAGGTGCTAGGGACGCTGTCCCATCAGTACTGAATGTAGGCGAGATAGGATCACATAACATCTTTTAGTTATGTACTTACCATAACTTTAGATGTTTGGGATCCATCTTGCCTACATTCCTAATAACCCACCCTCCTTCCCCCTTCCTTGGAGATCAGAGGATATCAGAAGGCCCGAATCCTGTTGTTTCATCTTGAAACATCTGGCAATGTTATATAAACAAGTTGTGTATGTGTGCATGAATGCGGACAAACAAGATCTGGGGGATTAGTGGTGGTGCATCCTGGGATAAGAAATAGCTCAGCCAATAAGAGGCTTCGCTCTATAGCATAGCGTGCCGAGTCGGAGCCAAGGGATCGGCTCCGAGCCCATCAGTACTGAATGTAGGCGAGATGGATCCCAAACATCTAAAGTTATGGTAAGTACATAACTAAAAGTTACAGCTTTACCGTGGAGTAAGGGGATCAGGAACCATACCTAGATCCCTTGATCAACATCACGTTGTCTGCATACTCTTTCAAATATATGAATAAAACTATCAAAATTATCACCTTCTGCATACTGTGGAAGAAATTTACTGACCTTTGTTGCTTCTGGGGTTCGGTTATTCTCTTCCTCATTACTTCTGTGTTCCTGTCGGAGAGTCAGCATGTCCCTCTCATGTTGATGCTGTTTCTCATTTTCTTTGGCCTCCAAATGTCACAGTCTCTGCCAATTCTAATTCCATACATTTTGCCTCCAGTTCAAGTCTCTAACTCCAGATGGTTTTTTAAGTCCTCTGAGGAAAAAGTGAATTGTCCTGTTTCTGATGGCTGTACACCCCCATCACCATACTAGTTGTCTTCCTGGTGCTGGTCTGTACTGCAGCTGCGACTAAGGCTGAAAAAAGTTCTTCTTTAGTCAGGTTGGGATGCACTAGTCCTTTGGATTGGCACACCTTAGCCAATTGGTTCACTGTCAGCTTGCCATAATCCTCTGCTGACATCTTTGCCTGCCTTCCCTGACTAAACTAAACTAAAAAAATAAATAAACTGTTTTGAAAAATGAAACTCTGTATGTTTACCTTGTGGCTGCTGAGAGTATACACACCTTTAGTGACAACTATTTACAGGCTACAGAAGTTCAATTAGTATCCACACAGCTGCTCACCAGTATGTGATGTCCCTCCTCTGGGCCAGTGATCAAAGAGTCTCAATTCTCATCACTGACAGAGGTGGGAAACATTCACTGAGAAAAAAATAGGCACTAAGAGTATTTTCAGATGCAGCTCTGCACCAAGCACAATTTCCCTTAAGAGCAGATTGGAAATCCAGACTCCAGTCCTGAGGCTGGGCTTTTTCTCCAGCCCCATATAAGACTCTCCACTGACCACTACAGAGCTAAGGTCTTAGCTGGGTGTTCCAAGCCAAGTCCTCCACCACCCTGTCTGTGAAATCAGTGTCCTTATTCAAAGTAGCTGTCACACACACTGTCTGAGATTTGATTTTCACACACACACCCCTGGGAAAGGATAGCACAGCTTACCCACTCTGACACCTCTACACAGACTATAATGTAGATTCACTGCCACTAGAACACCAGAAGCAAGTTACTTTAAGGATCTTGCAAGGGTACCCAATTACACTTAATAAAATTAATATTTTTACACATGGTAATGTTAACCAAGCAGCAAGACTTTCAGGAATGTGGAGCCACAGTGCCACTAAATAAATGCAAGTACTGTCAGTGGTTAAATATTTTCTAAAAGACTATCCAGAATGAAAGGTTTAAATATATTTAATAATAAATAATAAAAAAATTGACAATACTGAATATGCATTTGCAATAAACACCAGAGTTTCAATCACAGGAAACAAACAAAAAAAAAACAGATGGAAAAACTCAGACAGCTACATAAAAAATACATTGAGATAATCTCACTATATTTTCCTAACTGAAGAATTACTGTTCCCTTGTTATGTACTAAGGAAAGGCAAGATGAAGGTGGATGAGTGTCTTTGTCAGGTCCCAAAAAAAGAGTGCACATCTCACGTCTCTCACTAGTATACATCTCACACTAGTATTCAAATACAATTTCAGAGCTGGCTACAGAATGACATCACATCTGGTGACCAGCTAACTGTTTCACTGTCAGCTTGCCATAATCCTCTGCTGACATCTTTGCCTGCTTTCCCTGACTAAACTAAACTAAATAAATAAATAAATCTGTTGTGAAAAATGAAACTCTGTATGTTTACCCTGTGGCTGCTGAGAGTACACACACCTTTTGTGACAACTGCTTACAGGCTACAGAAGTTCAATTAATATCCACACAGCTGCTCACCAGTATGTGATGTCCCTCCTCTGAGCCAGTGATCAAGGAGTCTCAATTCTCATCACTAACACAGATGGGTAACATTCACTGAGAAAAAATAGACACCAAGAGTATTTTCAGATACTGCTGTCTGCACCAAGCACAATTTCTCTTAAGAGCAGATGGGGAATCTGGACTCCAGTCCTCAGGCTGGGCTTTCTCTCCAGGCTCCAAATAAGACTCTCCATTGACCACTACAGAGCTAAATCCTTAGCTGGGTGTTCCAAGCCAAGTACTCCACCCTTCTGTGAAATCAGTGCCCTTAGTGTCCCTATTCAAAGTAGCTGTCGCACACACTATCTTTGAGATTTGATTTTCATACACACACACACACACACACACACACCGCAGGGAAAGGCTGGCACAGCTTACCTACTCTGACACCTCCACCCAGACTATAAGGTAGATTTACTGCCACCAGAACACCAGAAGCCAGTTACTGTAAGGCTTTTGGAAGGGTACCCAATTACAGTTAATAAAAGTAATATTTTTACACATGGTAGTGTTAACCAAGCAGCAGGACTTTCAGGAATGTGGAGCCACAGTGCCACTAAATAAATGCAAGTACTGTCAATGGTTAAATATTTTCTAAAAGACTGGCCAGAATGAAAGTTTTAAATATATTTAATAATAAATAATAAAAAGTGACAATACTGAATATGTATTTACAATAAACACCAGAGTTTCAATCACAGGAAACATAAAAAAAACACAGATGGAAAAACTCAGATACATAAAAAATACATTTAGATAATCTCACTGTATTTTCCTAACTAAGTGAAAAAATGCTGTTTCCTTGTTATGTACTAAAGAAAGGCAAGATGGATGAGTGTCTTTGTCAGGTCCCAAAAACATAGTGCACACCTCACATCTCTCACTGGTATTCAAATACTATTTCAGAGCTGGCTACAGAATGATATCTCATCTGGTGACCTGCTGATGTACCTTAAGCTTGTTGAAGACTATAGGATACCCAGTCTCAATTCTCATTAACAGATCTATTCAGGACTCCCATGTCCCTGCCCTCTGGAAAACATTATTATTCCCCTTCATAAAGGAAGTAACTCCTCTGAAGTCTCCAACTTTAGGGCAGTTGTCATCTCGTATCATCATTCTAGGATCCTGGAAAAGTGTATTTATAAGCAACTTCTTCAGTACCTCTTGCAAAATGATCTCCTAACTACAATGCAACATAGTTTCTGATCAGGTCATTGCTCCACTTCAGATCTCCTCAACTTTTCCAGCACCCTTAGTAAGGCTAAAGACCAAGGAAAGTTTATCTCTGCTGTTTTTCTAGATCTCTCAAAAGCCTTTTACACACTGTCACATAAGAAACATCTGACTCAAATGTCCCCTCTAGGCCTTTCCAAACCATTTTTTCTATGGTTCTTTAACTACCTATCTGAAAGATATCAATCTGTCAAATCACTCTCTTTCTCTGCTTTTCTCCTAGGTAAAATGAATGTTCCTCAAGGCTCTATTCTCAGTCCACTACTCTAATATTTTCATTAATAACCTATATACCTCCTCTCAACAAATTTGCCTTATTCAGTATACAGATGACTCAACTCTCATCTGCTCATCTGGCAGCCCACTATAACTACAATCCATGAAATGAAATGCCTCCAACTCTGTCAAACTGTGGCTACAACAAAACCTACTTTTACTTAATCCCCAAAAAGTAGACTACTGCTGTTTTTTTTTCCAAAGTCCCATGGCAATGCTAAAAGTAACTTCCACATTGCCTCTCTAAACAATGCAACTGAATTAGTTACCCATATCAAATTTCTTGGAGTAACCATAAATAGCAACTTAAAGTTTGATCTTCACATACAAAGCTGTTAAAAACAAGTCATCAAAAGTTAGGTCTACATATAGGGCAAAAACTTCTTTACTCCTTTTGGTAGAATCACCCTAGGTAACACTTATCTTTTATCCTGTCTTCTCTATGACTCACTTATTTTGATCAACATCCAATTCTCTCTTAAATCACAACTAGAGCAATGCTATAAGATAGTTATATTTGCAGCTAGCCTGCCGCATGAAACATTATGTGCTCTCATCTGGTTAGAGCTACCACATCCACTATCCCACACACAACTTCTTCTAACCTATAAAATAATTTATAACCCCTTTACCGGCCCTTCTATCTCCTCAGTACTTTACCACTATGTCCCAAATTACCTTCTGTGCTCCCAAGAGAAAAACCTGCTTTAAATCTATAAACCAAAAAAAAAAAGTATGGGGCATATTCAAACTATGGAACTGAATCCCAGATTCCGTCAGTACTATATCTAGCCTCCTTGTGTTTGTCTTCTCTCAAATAATTTCTCACTAACTCATGGCTATGCCCAGGCACCTCACCTGTATGATCTATATTAACAAATACATTACATTGTTACTAACCTAACCTCCCATCCTGCTACCCCATGCACCTCACCTGTATGATTTATATTAACAAATATGGTACATTGTTACTAACCTAACCTCCCATCATACTATCTAGCTATACGTTTCTGCACACTTAGGGTAGACTTATCTTTTTAATTTTAATTCCTAGCATAGTAGACTATACTTCCAGTACTCTTATATATACTGCTTGTCATATTAAATTGCCATTTTTTTATTTATTTTTATTTTTACATCACTGGTGTCTTCTCCTGTTTTATTGTATCCTATGTATTCCACTACCAAGCCCTATGTGTATACCCTTTGTTTAATTACATTTGAACAATGTTTCAAAGATCTTTTAATAAGAACATAAAGTTACAAAAAAAACCCTACTTTTAGCTCCAGTGCACTCATGCAGTATACACAGACCCTTACTACATCGTGGCCTAGTTCAGCCCTGCTCCGCTTGCCCTCGCTGTGCTCGGGTTTGCGCCGCACCCTGCCTCCAATTCCCACACGCCCCAGTACAGCTAAATATCTAGTGATACAACCATGCCCCCTCTTTCTGCAACCAATCAGCCATATCCAAGTCATCAATAGGCTCTCCAGTACTTAACCCCTCTATCCTATCTTAAATAGTTTAACCTCAGAAAAAGTCAACCTCAATAATCCCAATGTTACTTGCAAAGAAACCAATTGAAATACTACCACTATACTCTCTGCTACCCTTTCTGCTTGTCCTATATCTTCTTACTGCCTATGAATATAATAGATACCCAGGTTTCCACTACCCAAAAGGCCAAACCTCCACCTATACAGCTACACACATGCTTGAACACTTAACACATCCCCCCTCCCATCTAACGCCTTACTTACTAGGTATCAGCATCCCATTAGAATAAGATATGCCAACCCTAAAACCAGAAGATACCAAAGTCTATTAATTAAAATCTGGAAGCTCACAATCAGACTACAATGTAACCTGACAATGGATGGAGATATCTACCCAAATCCTAGCCCATCATCATCCACTGGCTCTCGGTCCTTTACTAACTGTCCCACTGCTACACAAATCGTAGACAAACCCCCAAACTCACTCTTGATCAGTCACCTAAATATCAGAAGTGTAAATAATAAGATTCAACATCTACATGCCCTCTTAGATGCTCTTACCCCAGACATACTGTGTCTAACTGAAACCTCGTTCAAACCTTCTACTTCAGATAATGAAATTATACCACCAGGCTATAACATCCTAAGGCTTGATTGAACCAATAGGAAGGGAGGTGGGGTAGCTGTTCTGTACAAATCTATGCTTGAAGTGTCCAATAATGCCCTGCAAACATCCCTATTTGGCAATGCTGAAATGCTTATTACTAAGCTCCAGATTAATAAGAACAAATGCATAAATCCCATCTGTGTGTATATTCTCCCAGGCAATAACATAAATACCCTTGAAGATATCCTATACTGGTTATCCAGCAACCACCCCCAAGGAACCATTGTACTTGGGGACTTCAACATACATTGGAACATGTGTTCCTCAGAACTCCCCACTCACCACATAAACCTTTATGGATTTTCACAGGTCGTATCCTTCCCCACTAGGATCAGTAAACCCAACAATAAAGTAAGTATTCTGGATTGGATTCTTGTTAACACCCATCCCCTCAAATACAAGGGTGGGACTTTGCCTGATGATATAAGTGATCACCTCCTCACCTATTTAATCAGGCAAAAAGGTGATATCCTCAATCAGTCCATTTTTAAAACAGTACGGAACAATAAGAATTTCAACTGCATGAATTTCCAAAATAAGCTCAAATCTTGCACTTGGTCAATTCTGAAACAATTACCACTTGAAGAAGCAGTAAATTACTTTAATACCAAATTCCTATCCATCCTTGACACCCATGCACCAGCACGGACTGTTAGAACCAAAACAAAAATTGCTCTTTGGCTCTCAAAAGAAACCAGACAACAAATGCTACTTAGAAATAGGGCTTGGGCCACTTTGCGAACCACAAAAAAACCCATAGATCAGCTTAGGTACAGACAGCTAAGAAATGAAACAAAAAATCCGGCACATTAGACAAGAAAAACTATTACTGTCATCTACAAGAAAAACAACAGAACAAGCCACAAAAGTTTTGGGTAGGTATAAACAAACTCCTTAGTCCAGGACAATCCTCCACTCCTGCCCCCTTGGATTCTAGCCAAAACCTCCCAGAAGAAATTACCAATACCTTTAACCGCTTCTTTACAACAACCAACCAGAACCTAGCGAACCAATTATCCTCCAGATGCCCATATTCTCCAGCCACTTCACCCAGCTCCCAACTCTCCTTTAACTTTAAAGCAGTTTGCACATCTTTTGTCTGAAAATTACGTAAGAAACTAAAGCCTACCACCCTGTCGGCTGATCTACTCCCTGCAGAATATGTACAAAAAGCTGCAGATGCCATAGCATACTCCATTACTATCCTGATTAATAGAACTATAACTGAAGTGTCCAACCCCTCCGTCTGGAAGATGTCCCATGTCATCCCACTCCATAAAGGGGGTAGCTCTACTGACTTGTCAAACTACAGACCCATAGCTATTCTGTCACCCTTGACTGAAATTATGGAAGAATGCATCTATAATCAACTCCTGAGCTATCTTGTCCATAATAATCTTCTAGCCAACACCCAACATGGCTTTAGACCATTCTGTAGTACAACCTCAGTCCTCCTCTCCTTCTCTAACATCATTAACCAACACCGAAACAATAATAAACTTTCCTCTGCTATCTTTCTCAATCTTTCGAAAGTCTTTGATATGGTAAACCACCAAATACTCATAAACACTGAAATCCATCTCCCTAGAGGACCAGGCCATCCATTGGTGTCAATCCTATCTCAGTGGAAGACAACAGGCTGTCCTATGGCAGAGCAAACTATCCACCCTTTTACCCATCACCCTCAGAGTACCCCAAGGCTCCATACTAGGTCCACTATTTTCCATTTTCATCAATGATTTGTATAAGGTCATCCCAAATGCAACATGCATTCAATATGCGGATGACTCCACTTTAGTATGCTCCGACACTTTACCTACAGAGTTGCAGATTCTATCTCAAATACTTTTAACATAGTTGAAAATTGGCCCCCCATACGACCTTTACATTAAAATTAAACAACGGCAGCATTATTTCCCCAGATTCCTCAACCAAACTCTTAGAAGTTATAATAGATAATAGCCTTAAGTTTGATCTGCATATCAATAAAACTGTTAAAACACTTAATAAAAAACTTGGCTGACTGTATAGGATCAAGCCCTTCCTAACGCCATTAGCCAGAACTGTAATTGCTCGTACACATCTACTTTCCACTCTCCTCTGTGCTTCCCCTCTATTTACAAACTTCAGCAAAACTGACTTTAATAAACTTTCTAGCAGCTACAATCACATTGCTAGATTTGCTACCGATGCAGCCTACAGACCTCATCACTGTCATAACCTAAATCAACTAGGATGGCTTGAACTCCTTAACCTACTTCAGATTAACCAACTAATAGTTGCACACAAGATCCTGTACCAACCAGATAATACACCCATACTTAAAAACCTCATCACCCCTACAGTAACCTTAGTGCACTTCGTTCATCTGAAAGACTACTAGATCAAACTCTCAAATCCAACACAGCTGGAGAATCTCCATTTGCTAACTCTGTTGGCAAAACTTGGAATTATCTTCCTACTAATCTTACATCTGAACTCTCTCTACCTCAGTTCCAGAAAAGTCTGATTCAGTACTTTAAAAAACGATGGCTATGTCCTTGTCCTAATCCAGACTAACTATCACTCGTGTGCACATGGAGGACTACACTTTGTTTCTTAACTTATATATCCTATGATCAGGTTAGCCTACTAGGCATTCAATACCCTATCATTCTTAAAAAGACTGTCTAGAATTTTCCATCTGAGTAAAAATGTAATCATTTGTTTGTGTATATCTGTTTGTTTACATCTGTGTACACATTTTGTGTTTATTTTGTGTTTTAAACTGTAAAAATGTAACAGTTTGTTGAATGTGTTTTTTGGAGCCTTTCTCCCTGGATCTCTGCTGAAAATGGACATGTATCCAGTCGGACTGTCCCGGTAAACAAATGCAAAATAAATAAATACATTTTGTTCTTTAACTCTCTGGAGCTTTTATCCCCAGGCCTCCACTGAAGATTAGTATTTATTATGCAGTCAGGCTTTCCCGGTAAACAAATGTCAAATAAATAAATAAGAGAATGGCAACAGACAGTTTGAACTTCTACTAAAACTATGATCCAAGAACAAAATGCTCATATAGACAGTGTAGAAACAAGTTTAAATAACATCAAGGGAGGACTAGGTGAGCAAGAAAACCAGGGCAGATTTTTGCTAAAACAAAATAGCTGCCAACTTGATAAGGTGCATGATGTAGAAAACTGGGAAAGATTAAATAATGCGTGAATATTCTGTTTGCTTGAGAAAATGAAGGATAAAATATGATTAATTTCCTCACCAGCTGGATTCCAAAAATGTCTTGTGCTAGAGAGCCCACAGATCTCTTACAAAAGCTCTAGCTAGGAATCCGGCTCCTGGTCTGTAATTGTCAAAATTATGTCACATTTGATAAATAAATTGTTATTAGAACTGCTTGGGCAAGTCCCCTTCTGAAAATTGGTAATTTGCCATCATATTTGATATTGACTATTCACAGAAAGTAATGTTACAAAAGGAAGGCATGCTTATGATAAATTCCTTAAAATGTAGCACTAAGTACCATATTTTGCTTCCAACAAGATTAAGAATTTTTTTCAAAGGAAAGAAGTAATGTTGACTCTTAGAATATGTCCTTTCCTTTCTTAAATCTAAGATTAGCAATCTGCAGGAAGAACTGGACTAGAGCCATGTGGACGTAAAGAGATAAGTACTCCTGGATGGAATGCTTTTCAAAGAAAAACAAATAGATTCATGAAAATGTAAATTTAATACACTGGACTGATATGTTTATATAAATACAGTACTCTGCCTGCCCAGGTCTTCAGAATGACATTATTATTCATTTTATATGAAGATTTAAAATACAAGTGGGAACTTTTCTCCTCAGATCTCTGCTGAAAAAGGGCTTATAAGAACTTATACTAACTTGGTTAACAAATGTAAAAATAAAAAATAAATAAAATAAAAATAAGTGTTGAAAATAAGTATTTTTTCTTTAACTTACAATCTTATTGAAAACATAAGTTTTCAAACTGCCTCCTTTATTCTTTAGGACAAAGGCTGTATATATATATATATATATATATATATATATATATATATATATATATATATATATATATATATATATATATATATACAGAGAGAGAGAGACAGATATATAAATAAAATCATATTGTTTGGGAAGCTCTGCCTTAGTTAAGTCTTCGTCCTTGTTTTAACATTTTATTTACATACATAAACTTTAGTCTACTGGTATCTGTCATTTAATGTGTAAATCATATTTACATGGCATTTAAGCATGTTCTGTCATGTAGAAATGTACTGTTTCTCAATAATTTACAGTTTTTTTAAAAAAAAAAATATGGTATTGATGTCACCATACTGTTGTTTTTAGCAATTGTGTGTATTTAATATGAAAATCTATGTATTTAGTATGCATTTTCACAGTTTTGGCAATTGATGGTTAATATATTTTCTCAGACTAATGTAAAGTTGAAAAAAAACGGACTCCTTGCACCAGCAAACGCCAAAAAGGTGAAATAACTTAACGCAATTTTATTAATATGACAAGCGTTTTCGCCACCAAAAGGTATGGCTTCTTCAGAGATAAGTTTAAAAATGAACAACCATACTCAAACACGCTCAAAATAAATACCCACAAAAAGAGGAAATGACATCACACTTCATTACCTGACATGTTCTTGTGTGAATTATTAATTCAAGTTCAAGTAAGAGTGAATACTTTAAAATTATACCAGTTAATTCATTACTCTTGGAAACACGTGAGTTAGAATGGCAGTTGAGAACTGACGCTTTTTGTTACCCAGGGCTTAATGAAAACTGTAACATTTCTGCAGTATTGAGACTCAGAAGTTACTTAAGGTAGTGTTACCAATAGTGCAGAAAGTATTTTTGGCAGTCTATTGATAAATAGTTCACTACATATAACTTCTAAAGTCCTTCGTTCTAACTCATTTCAGGTATAACAATAATAGTTAAATATTTTTTGCCTTTTTGACTTGTCACTGCGTCCTGGACATATGTTATGCCCTATACTGCCTTGATTGTTATGACTTATTAATTTAGTACCTTTTTTATATATATGGAACCAGTTTTTATTCTTAGATATATATTTGTTTATATATTTTATGTTTTTAACATTCAATGTTACTGATATTATTTAACTGGTATAATTTTAAAGTATTCACTCTTACTTGAACTTGAATTAATAATTCACACAAGAACATGTCAGGTAATGAAGTGTGATGTCATTTCCTCTTTTTGTGGGTATTTATTTTGAGCGTGTTTGAGTATGGTTGTTCATTTTTAAACTTATCTCTGAAGAAGCCATACCTTTTGGTGGCGAAAACGCTTGTCATATTAATAAAATTGCGTTAAGTTATTTCACCTTTTTGGCGTTTGCTGGTGCAAGGAGTCCGTTTTTTTTCAACTTTACAGTGGTTTGTAATTTTCTCAGACTAAGCTAGAGCTCACTCACTTATTTAAGAAATAATATGTTTGGAATCAGTCTCCTACTTTTCACTGCACAATAGGAGAGGCTCCTGGGGTTCAGCTTCCTGCCTGGTGGATAGCTGAAATGAGAAGGAAAACATTAAGTGCTCATTTTATCTTAGTGACATTCATCAAGTGTCATACAATATGTCTACAATTACTTATTTACTTGTAGAGGTCATTTCCTTAATGGAAGAGTGAACAGAGCACAGTGTGGGATGGCAGAAGGGTAAGCAAATAGTGATGCTAAAAGTGCTGAACACATGGGGCCAGATTCTAAACGTGGCTGTGAGTGCAAGTCTGCCTTGATTCCTAAAGACTTGCTCTCATTGTAAGTGACTTAATTCAGATTAAGGACTAATCTATAAACAGGCTTACACCAGGAGCAGATTCCAAAAGACTTGTCAGCCTACTCTCAGTTGGAATTGTGCATTTTGTTTATTTTTGTGATAAAACAAGATATGCACATTAATATTCTCATATAAATTGCAAAATATTCAGATTGAATTACAATGGTTATGTGATGTTTTAAGATATAATGTCCTGGTTTAGTGTAATGGTAGCTTTCTTGCCTTTATTATAGCAGATTCTAGATAGCTGTATAAACCTATTTTGTTATATGTATGTGCAGGTATTCGTTTTTGAATGCTGACTCGTGCAGCAGTATCTTTACACAATTATTCACTCTTTCTCTCCCTCTTTAACAGTGTTAAATTCTGTGTTTTAACCTGATTTTACAAAGACACTCTCTCCTTGTCTCTGTGTGGTTTTTTTTGTCTGTGTGTGTGTGTGTGTGTGTGTGTGTGTGTGTGTGTGTGTGTGTGTGTGTGTGTGGTTCCCACTTGTCCAGAATGTTTGCTTGACCCCCATGAAACCCTTATTTGCTTCTTAATTACAATGCCAGAACAGCATTTTATCTGTTGTAACTGGTAACCTGGAGGTGTGAAATGTAACCTTTAAGGATACTTAGACTGATCAAAAGTATTCTCAGGTTTCTGCTGGTTCCAAAGTTTAGTTAGGATTATTAATGCAACATGGCTGAAATATTTAAAGTTTGTTTCCTGGAAAGAGCCCTGGTGAGAAACACTCCGGACACATGTCTTTGGAATGTGGGAGGAAACCAGACCACCCAGAAGAAACTGACACAAACGCAGGGAGGACATGAAGACTCTACACAGAAGGCACCCCAGCCGACAATCGAACAGTAGAACCTCATAGTATAAGGCAACAACACTAACAGCTGCACCACTGTGCCACTAATATGTATGTCATTTGTATTAGAGGGACTATTATAGAATACAGAATTTGAACAATCTTGGGAAACCTAATATTAGTTTTGGGGGGAATTTGAAGCCTGGCAGTTAGTAAGGTAGATAGAAACTATGAGCTGTTGACAGCCTATTTCTTCTGGTCCAAGGTATGATTCCCTCTGCCTGCTATGTGACTCTGAGCAGGTTCCTTAATCAGAAAGTGAACTTGGGCTTTTGGGAAATTTCAATAGTTTTCTCAATTGTCTTCTTGACTGCACACATGGTAACTATCTCTGAACTTAATGATGAAACATACATTTAAATGGACACAAACTATTATATAATAATTTTTTACCATTGTATTTTAGATAATTTCTTTAAAGATATATTTATTTTTTTGCCTTATTTGCCATTTGTTTACTGGGGAGGTGAGCTGGTCTATTGACCCTTTAAAGTCATGATCCAGGAACGTACATAAAGTACAGTAAGTAAGTAGAACGGTAGAGTAATGCATGCATACAGTGTGATTAAACACTGATTTGTATAGAAAAAGTATTTACAAGTATGACTAGTACACAGATGTAGACAATAATAGTATTTACAGATGTTTGTACCTGGATCACTGCTGTAGTAGCCTAAGCTATTTAGGTGTTACCCCTGTCCTGCCTGTTTCTCAAAGCTTTGGACACCCAACTCCCCAGAACACTCAAGGTATATAAAAGCAGTTGGAGCACCATATTATTTCAGAGTATTTCTACCACTAGAATGAGTGTTTTATCAAAAGGACTCATGATTCGGCTAGGGAACTTTCAACAGATGGGTTAAGTCCCCACTGCAGAAAGCTTTCCTGTTTAATAATTTTCTGATTAAAAGTGTAATTGCTTGTCAAATTTATTACTTTTAATGAGAAAAAAGTGACTTGCACTGATTTAGAACTGGAAAGTACAGTTGTGTAGACTTACCATAAATATAGATGTTCGAGTGTATTCACTGTTGCAGTCATTACATTTGGGTAATCTGCTGGCAGGTTGCCCTCAGTCGGCCTGATTAACAAAGTCTTGGGTCCTGCGTCGGTTGCTTTCCCTTCTTTCATGACGTCAGGTCGTCAGGGGTATAAAACATGCAGCCGACGCCATTACATCAGTTTTTCTTGCCCCAGATGTCAGGTGCCCCCCAAATGGGGAGCAAAATATCTATCTATCTATCTATATATATATATATATATATATATATATATATATATATATATATATATATATATATATATATATATATATATATATATATATATATATATATATATATATATATATATATATATATAATTTAACACACAAAAGATGTATATATATCTTCAAACAAAAGCAAATACACCAAAAAGGCTTTTAAGCATAGTAAAAGAAAGTAGAGGTATAGTAAGAGAAAAACAGGGGGCTGGAGGGTGGGTAACCAGGACTGCAACAGTGAATACACTCGGACATCTACATTTATGGTAAGTGTACACAACTGTACTATGTTCTTCGTGTTTCACTGTTGCAGTCATTACATTTGGATAGAATCCCAAAGCTATGGTTGGGAGGATGGATTTATACAGCATTAGGAGCAGCTGTAAGGCCCTGCAGGACAGCAGTGGCAAAGCCTGCTCTGGATTTAGAGAAGAGAGGTAAATGGTAATGTTTGGTGAACGTATGAACTGAGCTCCAGGTAGCAGCTTCTAGAATGTCTCCTGTAGGAACCCTTCTGAGAAAGGCTGCAGAAGTAGATGCAGCCCTGGTGGAATGAGATCTGATCCCCTTGGAAACAGGTTAACCATGGTGCATATAGCAGAAATGAATACAATGGCTTAACCATTTGGAAATAGTCTGCTTTGAAATAGCCTTTCCCTCTGCCCCTGCAGCAAATGCCACCAGTAATTGTTCAGATTTTCTTAGAGATTTTGTCCTGTTTAAGTAGAATCTTAGTTGTCTGTGTACATCCAATGAATGCAGAATCCGCTCACCCTTGTTCTGTGGTTTTGGGAAGAAAGTTGGCAGAGGAATGGTCTGATTAAGGGCCACACTAGATACCACTTTAGGCATAAAGGATGGATTGGTCCTGAGAGCCACCCTGTCAGGGTAAAAAATAATGAAAGGCTCCACTGCCAAGAGAGCCTGTAGCTCTGAAACCTTTCTAGCTGAAGTGACTGCTGAAAGAAAAGCTGTTTTCCAATAGAGAAATTTTAGGTCTGCAGTAGCAGCTGGCTCAAAAGGAGGTACAGTGAGCTTTTCCAAAACAAAATTGAGGTCCCATGCAGGAGTTGGTGCTCTCCTGAGGTCTTAAATTTTTGGCCCCTCTGAGGTACTGCTTTAGCAGAGGATGAGAAAAGAGGGGAGGCTCTGTGTTGTATTGAGCTGAAATGGCAGAGGCATGGATTTTTATGGAAGAAAAATATAGGCCCTTGTGAAGCATCTCAGTTAAGTATTACAGAATCTGAGGAATGTTGGGCAATGCTGTGCTTATTCCTTGTGCTTGGTTCCAGGCACAGAATCTTTTCCATTTGTCAGCATAATATTTTCTAGTACTAGGCCTTCTAGCCTCCAAAATGACATCCATCACAGGTTTGCTGAGAGATGCAATTGGTGAAATTAGTTGATTAGCCATGCTGCAAGATTCAAAGTTTGGAGCTGAGTGTGCAGAATTTGATTGTTCTGCTGAGGCAGTAGGTGAGGTGTCTGAGGCAGGTACCACGGAGGAAGGTGCGACATATTGAGCAGGAACGGGTACCAGTGTTGGCGAGGCCAGTCTTGAGCAATCAGAATCATTTTTGTTTTTTCCTGTCTGACTTTTAGTAAGACCTTGGAGAGCAGAGGCAGAGGGGGAAAGGCATAAGACTGATAGGTTTTTCCAGCTGAAGGATAGAACATCCACTTTCCAAGCTTTTTGTGATGAATTCTTGTGCAGAATTTGTCCAACTGATAGTTTTGGGGTGAGGAAAAAAGATCTATGTCTGGGCTTCCCCATTTGCACGTCAACATGCTGAAGATTTGTGGATCCAGTTTCCGTTCATGTTAGTCCATAAGATTTCTGCTTAGTTCGTCTGCCAGAGTATTTTGTTTTCCTGTCAGGAATTGAGCTTGTAGATGTATTGGGTAAGTCAAGGCCGTGTTCCACAATGCCATGGCAAGTCTGCAAAGGGGGTAGGAATGTGTACCCCCCCCTGCTTGTTTATGTACCACATGACTGTGGTGTTGTCTGTCTTTATCAGTAGTTGTCTTGCATGAAGATAGTCCTTGAAGGCTGTCAGACCATTCTGTACAGCTAGCATCTCTTTCTGATTGATATGTAGGTGCATTTGATTTGGGCTCCATTGGCTCTGAATGCATCTCCCTGCCAGATGTGTCCCCCCCCCCTCCCAAGCATAGTCTGATGCGTCTGTAGTCAGGGTTTGGGCGGCAGGGGGTTGAATGAATGACAGTCCCTTGTTTTGGTGGCAGGCCTCTGCCCACCATAGGAACTCTAGTTGTAGGCAAGCAATGATAGGAATCATTGTTTCCAGGCTGTGGCAATGTTGACTCCATAAGCTTTTTAGGTACCATTGAAGTTTCCTCATATGCAGTCTTGCATATGGAATTAGAAGAATGCAGGAAGCCATGAACACCAAGGCCTGCATAATTTGTCTTGCAGATAGCTGGGTTCTTCTGGCCACCTGTTTGAAGTAAGTCATCAATTGAATTTGTTTTTCTGGCATAAGGTAAGTCATCTGGGCAGTTGTATTCAAGCTTGCACCCAGGAATGTAATTATTTGAGAGGGTACCAGTTGTGATTTCTTTTTGTTTATGGTGTACCCTAGACAAGTTAGAAGCTGTTTTACAAACACCAGATGTTTTAGAAGAGTGTCCTTGCTTTCTGCCTGAATTAGACAATCATCCAGGTATGGATAAATTTGAATATTTCTTTGCTTGCAAAATGCAATTACTGGTGCCAGGCACTTTGTGAAGACCCTGGGTGCAGTAGATAAGCAAAAGAGCAGTGCAGAGAACTGGTAATGCAAATAGTCTGCTTTGAAGCGGAGGTATCTTCTGCAAGATTCCCTGATTGGGATATGCAGGTAAGACTCTTTTAAGTCTAGAGTTACCAACCAGGCATCCTTGCCTAGCACAGGTAGTAACTGTTGAAGAGTCAGCATCTTGAATTTTGGAATACCCAGAAATGTATTTAGAATGGATAAGTCCAGAATTGGACGCCAGGATTTGACTTTTCTGGGTACCAGGAAAAGTCTTGAATAAAAACCTTGTCCCTTTTCCTTTTCTGGTACTGGTTGAATAGCCCCCATATCCATGAGGGACATAACTTGTTTCTGGGCCTCTGCCCACTGATTTGGAGGCAGGTCTGGCCATCCGTTTGGGACTGGCAAAGTGTGGAAATGAAATCTGTATCCCTAGGATACTATATTTAAAACCCATTTGTCCTGGGTAATCAAATGCCAGTTTCGTGCATGAAGTGCCAGTTTTCCCCCCAAAGGGGCGGCCAACAGATAAGTGCTTGGAGATTGCAGTGGAAAGTCATTGGACTGTTTACCATAGGAAGGTGCCTTGTTGCTTCCAGGTTTTGTTGCTTCCAGATTTGGAGGTGGTGGCACCCCATTGCTTTGTTCTAAAAGTTCCTTGTGACTGAAACCTGGAGCCTTTGGAATGACTGGGTTTGACCTGGGCGGCTCTGGTGGGTACTGGAAAGGACCAGTTCTTAGTAGGCCAGTGCCTACTAAACCTGGGTGGCTGCACTTGTAGGAAATTTTTCACAGTTTGCATAGATTTAGCTTTATCTTCCATCTTTTTCAAAACTTATTCAGCCTTATTACCAAATTGACTGTCCTGTTTTAAAGGAGCATCCACCAATTTTGCTTTAACATGGTCAGGCAGATTTTGCTCTTTGAGCCAAGCATGCCTTCTTATCACAGATCCAGTTACAGCAGCCCTGCAAGAGGCCTCCAAGGAATCAAAACCACATTGCAAAGTATGTTTTCCAACTTGTTCAGCTGAATGCAATAGATCCTGCAACTCTTATTTTCCACATAGTCAGAAATCAACATCATCTTCTATTTAAGTAAACCCATGACATTCTGGTGATATTTAAGCATATGAAACTGACAGTTTAAGGCCCTGATTGCAAAGGTTGCAGACGTGTAAACCTTCTTACCCCATCTATCCAGCGCCCTGGAGTCTCTATCAGAAGGGGTAGGATTTTTAGCAGTAGAGGCCTTAATGCCCTTGGGACCCTGAGAAATTGTTTCAGGGTCAGCAGTAGGGTTTTTAAAAAGGAATTTGTGGGAGTCAGGAACCCTGTAGTATCTGTCTGGCTTACTAGGAGCCGGAGGCAGAGAATCAGGAGTCATAATGGATTCTGAGAAAACATCATCAACAATTTCTAGAACAGGAGGTATAGTCAAAGGCCTATGCTGAGGAAGAAGAAAATCCCTAAGTCTCTTTTTAGATTCTGAGAAATCCTGACTCTCCCAGTGGAAGTGTTCCCTTAATGTATGCAAAGTTTCTCCAAAAGAAAAATCCTCAGGAGGAGAAGCAGAAGGGATGGAACCTTCTGCATCAGAGTCCTCATAAGTGGGAATAGATAATTCCTGATCAGAAGAGGAATCAGAAGAAATAGAAAACTGATCTGAAGATTCATAGTCAGTGCCTTGCCTAGGCCTCTTAGCAGGAGGGGATGGGTACCCCTGATCAAGGTAATTAAATCCTCAGCCATTTTGATCATTTGTTTTCTAGGCATTGGGGCCTGTACACGTGGCCCAAGCATCAGTTTTTTAGACATAGTAGTAGTTTTTGGCCTTAGTTTTGAAGATGGCGTTGGTTTAATATGCAAATCTTTAGGCCTGAAAACATCCTCAGAAGCCGGTGACTGCTCAGCGGCTCTGGACCCATCTAAGGTAGAGACATCCGTGGGTTCAATACTTAAAGTATCTCGCTGCATACCAGACTCCAAATGGGTCTCAGTAGAGGCCTGCAAATCAAAAGTAGCGGGTATCAGGGGCTGCGAAAGCGCCTCACTGAGTACCGGCGAACCGGCGACTGGCTTAGGGGAAGCTTCGTCGTCGGGTTTGGACCTTGACGGTCTGTCTCTGTCTTTTTCTTTGCGTTTTTTAGGTATTCCGGTAGTCGGATTGCTAACCGACGACATTTCTGGATAGTTAAATCTTGCGCCAAAATATTTAGAAGCAAAAATATACTGACGTTTAATAGTGCATTGATTAAATTTAGCACAAAACCGACAGCGAGGCACGTTGTGGTCAGGGCCTAGGCAAGGAATACAGTACAAATGAAAATCCTTATGAGGTATTTGCTTCCCACAAGTAATACAATTATTAACTTTTACTGACATCGGTAAGGAGCAAGAAAAAGTTTCCCCAACGGGGTACTTAGCTTTTAGTAGAAGACTTCGGTTCTGAAACTCAAAAACAAAAATTTCAGGAGTCGGCCGACTGGCACTTGCATACTGCTTCTGCTTCGGGCACCGCGCGGCAAGAAAGACTGATGTAATGGCGTCGGCTGCATGTTTTATACCCCCTGATGACCTGCCGTCATGGAAGAAGGGACAGCAACCGACGCAGGACCCAAGACTTTGTTAATCAGGCTGACTGAGGGCAACCTGCCAGCAAATTACCCAGATGTAATGACCGCAACAGTGAAACACGAAGAACATCAATGGAATTGTTATGATGGTGCTTGTATAAACTTTTTGTGAAGAAAGTGTTTACTTTTTGACAAAAAAATTATAACTTATTTATGTTTTGTGTGTCGGGACAGGATATTATGCTTTTAAGGGACTTTTGGTGGTTTATGTACTTCAGAATCACTTGCTCTCTGCTGTTCTTTGGACTGACTCCTTTGGGCTTCACTACCTACTAATCAGACCTCTTTTTTGGCTTATCAATGGAGTTAGTGGGTCAGTTTTTATGGTTCTTCCTTCCCAGTGCACAAAAAGAAAAAAAAAAGTTTTTAAGGAGTCTTTGAATATTAGTCCAGTTCCTATCTTACCACAGCCACAGGTGGGTGACTCTACTGTGGCCAATAGTTTTGCCTCAGAAGACCCATCTTGTTCTTACTTGTCCTTTTGGTGTAGCCTTTCAAGCCACCAAAGACTGGGGCTCAACCACATCCTCTGCAGAAGTGGGGATTCCCATAGCAGGATGGGAGAGCCACTTTTGTCACTGTATGTGGAAGGAGCAGG
Source organism: Protopterus annectens (assembly GCF_019279795.1). Lineage (NCBI taxonomy): Eukaryota > Metazoa > Chordata > Ceratodontiformes > Protopteridae > Protopterus > Protopterus annectens. Next base: position 75,776,315 of record NC_056750.1, read on the forward strand.
TGAAGAACTTAGTAGGAAAGAGATTTTGGATGTTGGGACCAGCGTGTCTAAGACATGTTTTTAAGGGAGAATGTGCTTAGTGAAGAAAACTTCCATTCACCTGTTTTTAGTTCTGTGGACAGGACAGATTTATTAGGATTTGCCAAGGAACTGATTACTGCTTTCCCCTCATCTTCTCAATTTACTGGATGAAAAGGAAGAGATTTCTGCAGTCAGCACACTGAAATTCTCATTCTGAGCATTCTGATTCTGGCAGTAAGTACTGCTTAAGATTTTTCTGTTTAAGAAATTTCTTTCACTGACATTTTATCTAACACAAATGGGTGTTTCAGTGAGATCAGAATGAAATAACTGACTCAGAAGATATATTTATGATTTGTGACTGATACAGAGGCCTAAAGTTGCACCCATTCTTCCTGTATTGCTAACCTTAGAGATTGTTTTTCTCACTGTACTAAGCCTCTCTGATGGTCAACGTTTGGTCCCTTAGAGGTGTGGCAGGTTATATAAAGTGACCCTAACCCATAAATACTTGCCTTTTAATCCTAAACCAGACCCAGCAGTCATTACTTTAACCAAATTTGTTGCTACTAATCCCATTCCTATTGACAAAGATGGGAAAGCAATGGATAAGATAGGGAAGAAAATCTGTTCTTATAGTACTTTAACATTCAGAATATTGACTTGTCGAGCTCATATGTTAAAGTTTTTGCTTGTGTGTTTTGTGAATATGTGGAAGTTAGCCTTTTGCCCCTAGGTTAAGACGTCAGTAAACACACCTGTGACAGCTGCTTCTCAGGTGATAAAGCATAATGTGCTTATGATGCAGCTGACTCTTACTGTAGGGCTGCTGCATCTGGGTCACTTTTAAGGAGACTTGCTTGACATCATAATCAAAACAGTACTGACTATATTAAATCTGATATTTTAATCTCACTCTTAGATAAGGAGACTTTGGCCCTTCAGCAGCTGAGATACTGAAGTGTAATGAAAGGGAAAAACTGACACAAAGAGTGACTAAGATTTTCCAAGCCTCCGTCTTTAAACCAAATAAGGATTTTCCTTCCTCCTCAGCCTCCTTTTCCAATAAACAAGCTGATCATCAAGTTGTCATCTTTCAGGTTTTAAACAATGGAAAAGAAACTCAAAAAAGAAAAAAATCCAACTCTCAAGGACAACCCCCCACACACTCAGTCAGCAAACATTTCTGCCTGTTCAGGACCCCGCTCCTTCCTGCCCTGGCAATTTTTCTATGTCCCTGAGACTTCATCTACTCTTACAACATCAGACAAACTCAAACAGTTGGGCTCTGAATGTAATCCATCAGGGATATTCCTGACAATGGGAATTCCTTTCTCCCTTTCAAGGAATTCTGTTTTTCCAAGGAATCAGTTTTCTCCTTTTCCTGCTATTCTGTACAACATGCTATCTCAGGAAATCAGGGAACCAGTGCTTCTCAATGCCCTAGGCAAACACTATTATTCAGAGCTATTTCTGGTTCCGAAATCAGAAGCATTTTGGTGGACAGTGTTGAACCTTCTGCTGTAAACATTTATATCAATATCCCAAAGTTCAAGATGTTATCACTTCAAAATCTTGTACCTTTGATTCCTCACATAACTTTCATGGTAAAGCTGGACCTAAAGAATGTCTATCATCACACTCTTATAGCTATGCATTTTAGGCATTTTTTTAAGATTTGCTGTATCTGGCTGACATTATCAGTTCTCTTACTTGACCCTTTGGAGGCCAATTTACCAATGGTATTCAAAAAATGTTTAGTTCCAGTCATTGCTTATTGCAGACTCTATGGCATTCATAGCTTTTCTAATTTGGGTGATTGTCTTATCCTTGTAAACTCTTTTTCCAGCTGTCAAAAGTCTTTAGAAACTATTCAGAAACTTCCATTCAGTCTGAGGTTTCAAATCAATTTGCAGAAGTTTTCTCTCATCCCATCTTACAGAATGATGTTCCTGGAATGTCTGTTAGACTTGGCCTTGGAAAAGCCTTCTTTCCTCAGATAAAGTGGATATATTTCAACAGTTTTTTTGTCTGAATTTCTCAAGCCAGAGTCGAACCTCTACAGGGAAATTTCTCATGATTCTGGAGTACCTGGCATCGATAATCATGCTACCCTTTGCCAGATTACACAAGGAAAATACAATGGCACATCAAATCCATTGGAACAATATCTACAGACTTTGACTTTTCAGATTTTCCATTCTTTTCAATCTGACCAGGGGAGATTACTATAAGCTTCCCCACAGACTGGATCTACTCACACAAGACAGGGGAGTGTGATACTCCCCCAATCTGGAGCCTTTTCAACTAAACGCCTGGATGATAAAATCTTGATATCTATTGGAACCTTTTTTTTCTGAGGATGTGCAGCAGGTACTAAAGAAAGTGAAACTGCTACTCGAAAATCGTGTGTGTGTGTGTGTGTGTGTGTGTGAGAGACAGAAACACTGCCAGCCCAGCTATGTGGAATTTTGTAAATAATCATATGTCATTTGTGAATATCAACATGATTCATATGCTTGTCTTACAAATGTAAGAGAACTATATGCTATTTGTATATTAAACTACTGGTGCAGAAGTGTGTGCTGAACAGTTTGCACAGTAGTGAGCTTTAAGGATGTGTCCACAGTGTACCCTGCTGGAAAAGAACAAATGTATATAAACTATATACCTGTGCGAATGTATGTTTTAATAGTGGAGGCCGGAACATAGAGTTAACTCACAAAACTTCACGAAAATAAGTTGAAATTAAAGTGTTTTACGATTGTGTTATCTTTCAGTTTCAGTGAAGCAGACACAATGTCTAGAGCTAGAGGTTTTTCAATTGTCTTGGCAAAAAGTAATTACTAGATCTAAAATGTAAAAGTATTTGTTTTACGACTTCTAGTTCTGAGCAAACATCTGAGAGATTGTATTTTTCACACAGAAATGTTAAATTCTGTTAAGTTTCTGTTAGCCTGGGAACTGAAGGCAGATGACAAAGAGTGATGTCATCCAAGCTGACCCAGCAGTAATGTTTGATATTAATTTAAGAACTCTCTGAGAGAGAGACTTTGCATTTTTTATTTCGTCTTTGACCTGGAAACATCCATCATCGTCATCTGCACTGGCCTTGCTAATAGTAAGTAACCAGGGTACAGTAATTTCTTTTAGATATAGATAGGAATATAGTAAAGATTAGTTTAGATATTTTCTGTATTTGAGACTGTCCTCCAATGTTGTTTTAAAATATTCCCTGTGATTTTGAACTCTGAAGTAACTGTGTTTGTTTATTGAGTAGTGTTTTGCTCTTTTATTATTATATATATTTAAACCTTTGTGGCTGGTATTTGTGAGACATATTTAAGCTCTTAGTGTACTTGCATATGTATTTGTTGACACTGTACAGGTCACTTGTAAACACCCTTGCAAGTTTTGGCCAAAACTACCATTTAGATTAATAGTAACATTACACAGTAGATTGGAACACCCTTTGTAAGGGCCTTATAGTAGCTTATAAGTAAGGGTGGCTGGTGGCAGGTGGTACTAGCTTATAGGCTGGGCAGAAGGCGGCATAGCTAGCAAACCTGTGCCAGCCTTCCCCAGGTGTGTGTGTTTGTATACAAATCAAATCTCAAAGTGTGTGTGTGTGTGCGTCAGCTACGTGGCAGGGACACAAACCACTGGTTGGACAGAGAGGGTGCTGGAGGTCTTAGCTTGGCCACTTAGATGAGATCTCAACCCTATAGTTGTGCCAGTAGGGAGCCTTATCGGGGATCTGGAGAAAGAGGGAGAAACCATTGCCAGACTGACTGTGATCTCTGGTACTCTTAATGAAAATTGTATTTTACTGTGTGTCAACTTGTCATCCTCCCATTGTGTATGTCATTCACAGTTACTAGTGGTGAGGTTTGAGGCTCCTTGATTACTGGGCCAGTGGAGGGGCATCACATATTAATTGGTGGACAGCGGTGCAATACCCACATCACATATTAATTGGTTGACAGTGGTAAGTTAGCCACATCACATATTAATTGGCTTATAGTGTTGTGAATGTTGAATTCCTGTAGCCTGTTAACAGTGGTCACTGAAGGTGTTTGTACTCTCAATAAGTCACGCAGTGAACATGCAGAGTTCATATCACAATTATTTTATTTTTTTTGCTAGCTTAGTTAGTCAGGAGAGGAGGCAAGGACGTCAGCAAAAGGATATGGCAAGCTGACAAGGAGCCAGTTGGCTGAAATGTGTGAGGCTAAAGGATGGGTGCATGCCAGCCTGACTAAAGCAGACATGATTGCAGCTTTAATCACAGCTGCATCAAAGAATAGCAATCAGGAGGACAATCAGACTGGCGTGGAGATGTACAACTCTCAGAAAATGGACAATGCAACCTTTCCACAGAGGACTTGAAAATCTGTCTGGAGTTAAAGAGACTTGAGCTGGAGGGCAAGCATTTGTAAATAGAAGCAGCAGAAAAACTGAGATGTTCTGAGGCTGAGGAAATCAGAAAGTGCGATGGCTAGAGGATGAGGAAAAGGAGAGGCAGAGGCAACATGAAAAGGAGATACTTGACTCTTCGCCAGAGTTATGGAGGTAATGGGGAAGGAAGTAACTGAACCCCAGAAGTAGCAAAGGTCAGTAAATTTCTTCCACAATTTAGAGAGGGGGATACGTTTGTTAGTTTCATTCATATGTTTGAGGGTATGTAAACAGTATAATGTTGACCAAGGGTTCTGGGTACAGTTCCTGACCCCCTTATTCCATGGTAAAGCTGCAGCTGTTGATGTAAAGTTGTTCTATCTCGCTGTTCATTCTTACTGATGGGTTTCAGAGCTGATCTTCAGCTCTGACTTGGCCAACTGCAACATCTCGAGGTCCTCAACAAGCTCATGGCCTACTCCCTATCCCATGATGCATTAGTGATTTCCCCAGATCTCGTTTGCCGCTGCAACTAGATCAGATGATTCACAGCTCTGGCCAGTGAAGTATTACTTTTCTATTTTAAGAAATTGTTAGATTTTTGTATAGAACTTTAATTAGATAGTTTAGCTATAGGCTTCAGTTACTGCTTTATATAATCGTTGTGAGAGTGTTATTTTGCAAAATTTTTCACTAGTTTTTTTCTTAGGCTTTTAGCCCCTATCCCCTTTTGTATAGTGTGTACTGTAAATTAGAGCCCTTTTTGTTATAGGGCAGACATGTTTATGTAGATTTATATAGTTAGGTAGTTTAGATTGTTATAGGTTGTACCTTTCTCTATATAATAGTGAAGTTGCTGTCTCTACAGTGTATTGCCCATTGGTTTGTTTGTTAGGGCATTTATTGTACATTCCTGCTGGTTTGTTGTACAATTCATTGTGGACTAATCCTAAGTTATGCATGTGTATTGATCATTGGTTTGCTTGTTACGGCATTTAATATACATTTCTGCAGGTTTATTCTGCAATTCAGTGTGGACTAATACTAAGTTGTTCTTGTTGTGTGCATAAGATAATTACAGCATGTCTCAAGAGAAAGAAAAGATGAAATCTGGGTTTTAAAAATGCCCCAAATGTGGCCAAAAAACGTCAGTCACAGATGGCCATGTTCTTTTTCTTTCGGATTTTCCCAGTTAGGAGTCGCCACAGCGGAACTCTGGTCCACTAATGATTGGCAGTAGATTTTTACAGTGCCGAGGTGCCAGCTTGACGCCCAACCTTCAACGAAGGCACGCCCATTCTACGCATGTCTTTCGAACGCCACTCAACCGTGGGGAGGACATGCAGACTCCACACAGAAGGTGCTCCAGACGAGAATCGAACGGGAGAGCCTCTTGCTGTGAGGCAACAATGCTACCACTGCACCACCGCGGCTTGACTGTTTATTGTTTGGGAGAATTACATCTCCAAGAGGACTGCTTTATCTGTCATTCCTTTAGCTCAGTTTTACATGAGCGTAGGAGTAAGCTTTTGGCCAGGGGGTTAATGAAAACCTCCTTTCAGACTGAATTAGACAAAGACAATAGAGGTGGAAACTCTTCTTCAGAATCGTCAAAGTCCTCCAAGTCTGGTTCGTCGAAACCAAGCAAAGTGACGTCAACCAGCAAATCTTTGGGAGACATAGACAACAACTTCGGCTCCAACAGCTTCGGAGCCGACAGTTGTGACTTTTAGGAGCCGGTCCCTAGTATTGGAACCAATCTCTCCCACTTTGAAATCCCCCATTGTCCAATTGGTGGCTTCCTCAATCCCTTCTTCTCGGTCCTCGAGATTATCAGATATGGACATGGACCATGTGGTGTAGAGGCTTCTACAGGCACCGGCGCTGGCTAAACTACTGTCGGCTTCGATTCTTAGCGTTTTGGAACCAATGTAAACCTCTCCTGCTTCTTCTGCTCCTCCGACTCGACCCATACGTTCGGAGTCAGAGTGTGTGGAGATGATGGTTGTGGAGCCGTTGGAGCAGACAACTGTTTCTACCGGGTCTATATTATAAAGTTCGAAGTCTGAAAACTTAAAATCTCATATGATCGACATCATCTGAGTGAAGTTTTCAAACATCGAACATTTCAACGGAGATTGCCGTAGGGAATATTTCCCTTCACTTCAATGTAGTGCGATCTCAGAGTTAATATATTTAAGTAGCGGGGGGTGGGGGGTGCAGGGGGGCTTGCCCCCCTGCATAGAGCGTTAAGGTAGGTTTTTTTTGTTTTTAGTTTGTTTATATTTTATGTTCGATGTTTGAAAACTTTGCTCATATGGAGTCGATCATATAAGATTCAAAGTTTTCAGACTTCAAACATATAATATAGACCCGGTAGAAACAGTTGTCTGCTCCAACGGCTCAACAACCATCATCTCTACCTTGGGTTTGGGGCCCATGGCTTTGGTGCTGAGGGAGTCTCCCAATTCGTCGGATCCAGGGATTCCTTCTCATTGGAGCCAGGGGGGTCTTCGATGGTAAGTGGAGGGTATTATCCTCACCGACAACCACACCTTCACAACCTACCACTCTTCCCCCTAAAGCACCAGTGTCTACCACTGCATCACAGGTTCCACAGAAGCATAGAGACCCCCAGCCTCAGGAGGACTCATTGCGTGAGCCCTGTTCTTTCGAGACCTCCCCAGAAGTTCCCACTGCGGAGATTCCCAGGAAGAGGTTGTGCAAGAGGAGGCACCTGGACTCCCCACAGGAATTCCTTACATCTGATACTGATTTGGATGACTCAGAAGGGTCCCCACGGTCCCCCCTCTGAAGATATCTTTTTCGGGGATATCATGGAAATCCTTGAGCAGAGGGGTGACTGGCAAGCCCCCACTCTTACTGATGATGAATCAGTATTTCTGAAGGCATTGGGGTCTCAACCCTCCACCTCTTGGGGCACTCCGCCTTTCGGTGAACTGATGGATATTGTTTGTCGAAAGGCTTGGGAGTCCCCGGACAATATGGAACTGGTCCCTCGGAGGCCTAATAAGTACATTAATGCTCCCCAAGATAAATCCTTTTTGACTAAAGGAGTACCCGTTGATGCCATGGTGGTGGTGGCGGCCACCAAGAAGGAAATAGAAACTTCTGCATCTATCCATCCTCCTAATAGGGATTCTAGGATCAATCATGGACAGATGCTGAAAGCGCACCTTTAATTCAGCGTCCTTCACCCTTCGGTCGCTCAACTACCTTATGCATTTCACTAGATTACAGAGAGATCTCCTAAAGGAGCTGGGAGATGCTCTACAGGGTGCAGTAGCTGCAGGGGTGTCACCAAGGTATCTTCACAGCTTGCTACCCTTAATTCCCTCGTAAACTCTTCCATGCGTCTGGTCTCATATGCAGCCAGTGGAACGAGTAGGGCAGCAGGTACAGGAATTGCTGTGAGGAAACACTCCTGGATGCGCTTTTGTTCCTTGGTGGAGCCCTTCAAGTCATCCTTTGTGAACACCCCTTTTGATGGTTCAACCCTCTTCGGACCTAAAGTCAAGGAAACGCTTACCAGGTGTGAACATGAAGGAAAGACTGCCATCGGAGTCCATTTTTCCACCACTACCAGCCCTTACCCCAAAGGTCCGAAGGGAGGAAAAATATGGTTCCAAAAATCCCAAGGAGCCTTTCAGGTCACACATGGAGAACCCCCCCTCCAGGGGCAGAGGCGGGGCACATACTGGAAGGCGCTGCCCACATGGCAGAGGGTCCGCAAAATGAGGGCGACAGGGAACAGTTCTTTGGGAAGCCCTATCAGCGCTCATGAAAGGAGACCTGACTGTCCTGCTCTGGAGGCAGTCTGGGGATGCTTATCTTTGTACCCAGACACCTGGCTAAGAATAACAAAAGACACTTGGGCACAAAGCATCATAATCAGAGGCTACTACATTCCCTTTTCCATGCCAACTCCTCCTATAAGGAAAATCCCAGATGTTCCACCCAGTCAACGGGAACAAGCAACTATGGAAATTCAAAAGTTGCTCAAGAAAATAGTCATCCAACCAGTCCCAGCAGACCAAGTAGGATCCGGAACTTACTCAAGATTCTTTTTGGTACCAAAGAAAACAGGGGACTGGAGGCCCATTTTGGATCTCAGCAGATTAAACAAATCTATAAAAAAGTCAAAGTTTCGGATTGTCACGCTACAGTTGATACTCCCGTTCTTAGGAAAAGACAACTGGATGTGCTCCATAGATCTTCAGGATGCATACTACCATATAAAAATGGACAGAACATCCAGGGATCAGCTGCACTTTCGGCTGGGAGCCATTACCAGTTTTGAGCACTGCCCTTTGGTCTCACTACAGCCCCCAGAGTGTTCACCAAATGCATTGCAGTAATCACAGCTCACTTGAGATGGCAGGGATTCTGAGTGTTTCCATACTTAGACAACTGGCTCCTTATTGCTACCACCAGACATCAGCTAATTCTAACAAGGAACACCACCATGGACCTCTGCAATCAGCTGGGAATCACTATAAATTTGGAAAAGTCTGCCTTAGAGCCATCACAGCATACTGTCTTCATAGGAGCAGACTTAGACACCACTTCTATGACTCAAACTTCCTGCAGAGAGAGTATCCTCCCTCCGGCTATAGGTTCAAACCCTCCTCTCAGCATGATAGGTCCCAGCATCTAGAGTTCTGAAACTTTTGGGCAGAATGGCAGTAGTCATCGCAATCCCGTTAAGCCGCATGCACATGCGCATTCTACAGTGGCTCCCCTTCACCCAATGAACCTACCAGGAACTTCCAATGTCCCACAAGATACTGATAACAGACTCCTGCAAAAAAGATCTTCGCTGGTGGCTAACATCACAATCGGTGACCATGGGTCGTCCCTTTGTATTACCAGTTCCAGTTGCCACTGTGACCACAGATGCTTCCCTGATAGGGTGGGGGGGCATTATCAGAGAAGAACGCCCCAAGGCATGTAGAAAGAACATGAGGCTCATCTGCATATCAATGTCCTAGAGATTAGAGCGGTACTCCTAGCACTGCAGTCCTTCCAGGACTTTCTTCCTCTAGGGACTATTGCAATACAGACAGACAACGTCAGTAGTCTGGTACATAAACAAACAAGGAGGAACCAAGTCTTATCCCCTATGTCTAGAGGTTCAGAGAATGGCACTGGGCGACCTCCACCCAGCACTTTCTGATAGCAATGCACATCCAGGTCCAACATGATGGCAGACAGACTGAGCAGGGCAATCCTATTGCCTCACGAGTGGTCCCTGAAGAAACAAGTAGTGGAAAGGATATTCCGCAGATGGGGCCAGCCTTGCTGTGACCTCTTTGTAACTCCAACAAACACGAAATGTGGCAGCTATTTTGCCCTAATTCCCCCTCTGGGAGATTCCCCAAGGGATGCACTCTTACACGATTGGCCCTGGGACTTCTTTATGCTTTCCCACCCTTTCCTGTCATACCCAAAGTTTTGCAAGAAAGCCAGTGCTCTGGGAAGAACAGTCATTCTAATTGCTCTATACTGGCCTCATCAGATTTGATTCCCCTTCCTTCAGCCTCAACTACTGGAAGAACCTTGGATTCTGGACCCAGTTCCGGACCTTCTGCCTCATTCATCAGGGACTCTTCATCCTGCTCTACAGTCCCTCAAATTGACAGCTTGGCTGCTCTGATTCCATCAATAGCCAGGTTACACAATCTGTCAAAAGATGCTCAGCATATTTTAACATCCTCCCACAAACCAACCACCAGGAAATTATATCTTAGTAAGTGGAAGAGAATTTCCATATGGGCACCTTTTTTGCACCTATCTCATCCATTTTAGAGTTCTTGACTAAATTTTTTAATGAAGGGGCAGCTGCGTCTATGAATCAGGTTCAATTAGTCACAATTTTGAACTTTCATGTAGGTGAACATGGAGACAATGTTATGTCACATAGATTAGCTAAAGCATTCTTAAAAGGTACTCTGCATTTAAGATCACCCATTAAAACCCCTGCTTTCCCATGGAATCTAAATTTGGTTCTTTGAAGGATCATTCTTCCCCTGTTTGAACCTGCCTCATCTAGTGAATTGAAGTTTTTGTCATGGAAAACCGTTTTTCTGGTAGCCATCACTTCAGCAAGGAGGGTTTCAGAACTACAGGGCTTATCCGTCAAACCTCCATATTTAATTTTTCATAAAGACAGGGTCTCCCTCAGGACAAATCCTTCCTTTCTACCTAAAGTCTGTTCAGAGTCGAATCTCAATCAATCTATTGACTTGCCTGTATTTTTTCCAAATTATACTAACAGATTGGAACAATCAATTGGAACAGTACCAAGTAATCTAATAAATCTCCATGGCTTGGACCAGCAGCTAGTCCAAATTCCAACAAGTGTGATAAAAAATCTAAAAGGGAATCTATCCTTGACTTGGTCCTATCTAACAGCCCCGCATTGTACCCCCACACAGGCAGTCTTCCAGACACCTTAAGTGACCACAACATAATATACCTTGTACATAGAACAAGCATGTGCAAAACCACTAACTATAAATCCACTAGAAACACAAAAAAATTCTCTCCTGAGGTCTTCAATACTTTACTCTAACTGTGACTGGATCCCCCCTAAAAACCCTCCCACTTGACCAGGCTGTAGCATATTTCAACAAAACATTTCTACAACACCTAGACACTGTCGCTCCGTTGTGCAAAATCAAGGTTAGAACCTCTACAAACCTCTGTCTCAGTAAAGAAACTAAACAAATCCGCAAGTCCAGAGACATTGCCTGGCTTTACTATCAAAAAAAGAAAGAAACACAAAGCCTAACTAAGTACCAAGAACTGCGCAGCCATGCACAAAAATGCATTAGACTGGACAAAAAAATCCTACTATACGACATTAACTAAATACCAACACAACCCCCCCCCCCCAGATTTTGGAAAAATGTAAACCAACTACTAAAACCCACCCAAAAGGCTACCCCCAAACCAACCACCCCTGACACTAAAGTTCCCATCAAAACACAATTCAACTCCCACTTTGTGAATCCAATTCTGTCCTTAGTATCACAGGACAGTTCCTACCTCACTACCACCCCAACACAAACAACACTAATACAAGCTTTACACTCAAAACAGTTTCCACCACTTCAGTCAAACGCATGCTATCCAAAACTAAAAACCTCATCAACAGCAGCCGACCTACTCCTCAGCTATTTCTTGAAAATCGCAGCAGATGCTATTGCTATCCCAATCTCCACTCTCATAAACAGATCAGTTGTTGAAAACTGTGCGCCCAAATTCTGGAAAATATCCTATGTTACACCCATACATAAAGGCGGGACCTCCACTGAACTTAATAACTACAGACCCATTGCTTCACTCTCCCCCCTAGCCAAAATCCTAGAAAAATGCATCCATACCCAGGTGGTAAAATATCTCCTAGACAGCAATATCCTGTCACCTATTCAGCATGGTTTCAGACCTGCCCATAGTACCACTACAGCCCTCCTCTGCTTCACAGACACAATAAACAGTCTCAAAAATGAAAGCCTGCAGGTGTCAACTTTTTTTTGGATATGTCCAATGCATTTGACACAGTCTCACACCAAATCCTGCTAAACAAATGAAACCAATATCACCTATCAAATTCCACTCTTACCTGGTTCCAAAGCTACTTAACTGACAAGTACCAAGCTGTGAAATAGGAAAATTCTCTCACTCCTCAGCTGTCCATAACTATAGGAGTCCCACAGGGTTCAATCTGAGGACCACTACTATTCATAATCTTCACAAATGACCTCCATACCTCCACACAGCATGCATCTATCATTCAGTATGCAGATACTACCTTAATCTGTGCTGCACAAAATATTCCCACCCTCCTGCAAACAACTCAGCTAGCGTTCTCTGACATTGAAAACTACCTTACCAAAGCCCAACTTATCCTCAATCCAAAGAAAACTCAACTTATGATTATAACCAGTTCTAACAAAAACACTAACAGTCAATTCACTATCTACTCCACAAATGCTACTCCAATCGCTGCAGTGGCTATTAAAAAAGTACATGCCAAACTTGGATCACTCTACTGTATCAAACCATTTCTTACCAACAATACAAGATCAGCCATTGCTCACTCCCAACTTCTATCCACCCTACTCTATGCATCTCCCATTCTGACTAATCTCAACAAAACTGAACTAAGCAAAATGGAAGCCTGCTATAACAGAATAGCCCACTTTACTGCAAATTGCTCCTATAGAACTCATCACTGTACTGCTTTGAGGACAGCTCCACTGGCTTGAACTGCCCAACCCTCCTAACCTACAATCAGCTTTGCCTCTGTCATTCTATTACCTCCCCAATAAGTGTCCTGCCCTCAAAAGCATAGTACAACATCACTCAACCAAAAGGCCTCTTAGATCATCAAGCAAACTACTACTAGAAGTCACCAACAGCTACAATAGCTTTGGAGACACACTATATAGTAGTTCAGTGGCTAAAGAATGGAACTCTCTCCCCACTAGCATACAAAACACATCGTCGAAAGCCTCCTTTAAAAACCTCATTAGGCAACATCTCAAGCAAAGTTGGCAGTGCCATGATTGCTCCCCAGGCTAGTGAAAGCGGATAAGGTACACATACTAAACCTAGAGTACTTGATAATAGTTTTCACTCTTACTCACAAAACACTGGCTAATCTACAGTGTATTTATTGTACCTGTGCACTATGTATGTATTCTACCTATTTTCCAGATTTCAGCTGTACACCACAAATCTATTAATTACCTTTATTTTTAAATTAATATTTTCTTGTTTGTTCTCCCCACTGTAACTGTTGATGTGCTGCATACCACTGTAAAAACATGTCTATTATAATTTGTGTGTATACTGATCATATCTAAATATCTAAATGTATCTCTAATTTTTCTATGTGGAGCTTTTCTCCCTGGGCCTCTACTGAAAAAGGGCCTTTTCGGCTCAGTCAGACACCCCCGGTTGACAAATGTAAAATAAATAAAATAAAATGTTACATAAACTGGATGTACACAGACAGCTTAGATTCTATCTGGACAGGACAAAAATTTTTTTGAAAATTCAGAACAACTTTTTGTTTCCTTTTCAGAAACTAAGAAAGGAGCTCCAGTAGCAAAAACATTATCAAAATGGTTGTCAGATCGTATTTCATTCACTTATAATTCAGTTCATATACCTTTACAACAAAAGGTAAAGGCTCACTCAACCAGATATGTCTCCATTTCATCAGTCTTTTTAGCCAGGTTGCCTATAGATATTATCTATGCTGCAGCTACATGGTCGAGGCCACATACATTTATCACTCATTACAAAGTAGACAGGGCCTCCTTTGGTTCCACAGTTCTGAGGAATATACTCCCATGAGCCACCCGAGATAGATGGTGCTTGGGACACTAACCCATCAGTAAGAATGAACAGCGAGATAGAACAACTTCACATAAAGAAGTTATGTACTCACCATAACGTTTAGCTAACAGCAAACAAGATCTGGGGAAATCACCAATGCATCATGGGACAGGGAGTAGGCCACAAGCTTGTTGAAGACCTTGAACTGTTGCAGTTGGCCGAGTCAGAGCAGAGGATCAGCTCTGAAACCCATCAGTAAGATCGAAGGTGAGATAAACAACTCAGATGGAAAGTTATGGTGAGTACATAACTTCTTTTTTTCTAAACTGTCTGATACTGATTGTTTAAATTATAATATTGTAAAAAAAACTGTTTGATATAATATTTTAAGTTAACACCTGAAGGTTATAGGAAAAGTTTCGTGAGCATAGATACAAGGCAGGTGAAAGTGTGTATGAATATATTGCTGAACTAAGCACTTATTTTCATAAGTGGGTGAGTGGATGTCAGGTCACCACTTTTGAAGGGCTGGCAGACCTTTTGTGAGGAAACAAGCCCTTAGCACTTTGCCTGAGGACATGAGAAGCTGGTTAGCAGCTAGACAATGCAGTACTGCAGACAAGTTGAGGAAGAAGGGAGACCTATACCTAGCAAGTAGGGCATCACTGCACAGGAAATGGACACCCAGTGCTGCACATGGTTCTAAGAAAATCCATGGTGGGTAGCCCAGACTGCCCCAAACAGAGTCTGCCAGTAGAAGGGGAAGCCACTAGTCCAGGTACATATCCAGGACCAAGGGTTAAATGTTTTAAATGCAACCAGTGGGGCCATGTAGCATATAGATGTCCACAGATGCAAGGTGGAGAACAAAAGGTGGGAGAGCCAGTAAGTGAGAATGCCAGAATGCCAGAAGTAGGTTGTCTCGAGACAACAAGGGTACCAAACTACCATAAGAGGTTATATCCTTAGTGAATGGGAATGAGGCCATTGCTAAAAGAGACACAGCCCCTGACCTAACTATTGTGAAGCCTGAATAGTTACAGAGGAGTACTACTTGCTTGAGCAGTCTACTCCAGTCAGAGCTTTAGGAGGGACCCCATTCCAGATACCTATGGCTAGGGTTCACCTTCACTGGGAGGGTGGAAAAGAAAGCCAGCAAGAAGGTGTGTTTGAGGGGTCCACGTCTTTAACTTAAAATATTGAAATTTCAAATTTCAGCATTTCGAGTCCAGAATGTCGAAAGTGCAGTTTTTCAAAACTGCACTATTTTGAATCTCGGTTTATTGAATCTCTGGTGGATTTACGTTGGTGCTTTATTTAGTGTGTGCTGTCACTTTAAGGGTTGTGTGGTGTGGCGGGCGATGTTTGTGTATTTATGGAGATTCAGATAGGTATTTATATTTTAAGGATTTTAGTATTAATGTGTTAATATTTAGTTGTTGTGGGGAGTTGTACAAGTAGGTTGGGGTAGGTGGGTGAGAGTGTGTGAGTGTGAATGTGGTGATTTTTGTATATGTGTACTGTGTGTTTGTGTGTTATTAGTGAGTTTACATATGACTGTCTGTAGTGGGCGTGTAGGGTTAGTCAGAGAAGGTGTGTGTTCCCTTTTGTTCAGGTTAGTGCAACCTCGGAGTTGGTATATTTAAGTAGGGTGTGTGGGGCGGGTGCAGGGGGGCTTTGCCCCCTGCAGAAACCTATGGTGGTATCGGTTTTGTTTTTGTAGTGTTTTCGTTATTTTGGAGGGATGGTTGTGTATATCTGTGTTTTGTTAGGTTTGATGTTGTGAGTGCTCATGATTGTGGTGTTTCACTATTTTGTGGGTTCAACATTTTGGACTCGAAATACTGAAATTCGAGATTTCAGTATTTCGTGTTAAAGAAGTGAACCCGTTTGAGGATATCCCTGCAGATGTCCTGATGGGAATGATTTTTGATAATGCAGTGCCGTGTGTGTATGCAGTTACATACTGTCAGGCTTGGAGACAAGCATGTGGGTCTGGTAGCCTGGGGGAGACCCAGAAAGACCGCACACTTGCAGCCAGGACTGGTGAGGTGGTTACTTCAGGGAGGGAGCTACCCTGTAGCAGTGAGACTGAAGGTGAACCACAGCTGCTTGTGGGTACTGATGTTCCCTTGGACAGAGTGACTGCAAAGGCAGAGGTGAGTAGTAGTACCCAGGCTGACAGTGAGGCCCCACTGTCAGAAGATATCAGACTTCCTGTGGAAGGGGAGCTGGGAAGGGTTACAAAGAGAAAGTTGAGACGGGCACAGCTCTCAGACCCTACATTACAAGGCCTGAGGGAGTTAGCTAGTGAGGCACCTGATTCTCAAAGGAATGGTTTATATGTATAGAGAGTGGACCCCTGATGGAGGGCTAGAAAGTGAGAGAGTACAGCAGTTGGTAGTGCCCAGAGCCTGCCATCTGGCACTTCTAGCCATAGCCCATGATATTCCCTTTGCATGTCATATGGGCATAAGACGTACAAAGAGACATATTTTGTAGGACTTCTTTTGGCCTAGAATTTCCAGAGATGTAACAGGGTACTGCAGGAACTGTGAGCAATGCCAAAAGGTAGGCAAGGCTCCTTTGATGCTATTGCCTGTGATTGAGGAGCCATTTCAGAGGGTAGCTATGGATACTGTGGGGCCTCTGAGTACCCCATGTTCCACATGGAAAAAGTATATCCTAGTGGTAGTAGATTATGCTACCAGATACCCTGAGGCAGTGGCTCTGTCCTTCATTGAGGCAGAAAAGGTGGCAAATGCTTTGTTAGAGATTTTCAGCAGGGTAGGTTTCCACAAGAAATAATGACTGGCAGAGGTGCCAATTTCATGTCAAACCTGCTGGCTTGTCTATGGAAGTACTGTGAGGTGAAGTAGCTAAAGATCACCCCCTACCATCCCCAGACTAATGGTCTTGTTGAGAGGTTAAACTCTACACTCAAGAAAATGCTATGGGCATTTGCAGACCAGTTTAAGAGGGAGTGGGATAAATATTTGCCCCAACTATTGTTTGCTTACAGAGAGGTGCCCCAGGAATCCACAGGTTTTTCACCCTTTGGGAACAGTGTGAGGGGACCTCTAGATTTGATTCGAGATGAGTGGGAGGGTGAGTGTGAATCCAACAAGAAGTCTATTGTGGCATATGTCCTAAACCACAGGACAAGGCTCAGTGAACTCATGGGCTTGGCCCAGGAGAGCCTGGCAGAAGCCCAACAGCAGAAAAAGGTCTGGTATGACAGGAATGCTCGAGCTAGAGAGTATGCTGTAGGGCAGCAAGTAATGGTTCTCATTCCTGTCAGGCACAAGCTTTTGCAGCTTGGGAGGGACCCTACAAAGTGGTAACGAAGGTCAGTGACGTTAACTACATGGTAGAACTGCTAGGCAGGAGGTAGGGGCACAACTTGTACCATGTTAACATGATGAAACCTTACCATGACAGGGAGGCCCTTGTGCTGAATATTTGCAGTGGATGGCAGGAGGAGTCTGAGGGGGATCTGGTGACTGATCACCTGAGTGAGGTTTGGACTGACACCTCAGTGGAAGGGGTAGCAATGTCCCAGCAGTTATTCCCTACCCAGGTTCGAGAAATCTGAGCAGTGTTACAGGAGTTTGGGGGCATGTTCACTGGGAAATCAGAGTGCGCCCACCTAGTGCAGCACCATGTGGATAGAGGACCCCAAAGGCCTATTAAGCAGGCTCCATAGAGGGTGCCTGAGAGCGTTTCAGGAAATGTTGAAACTAGGAGTAATTCAGGAGTCCAGCAGTCCCTAGGCCTCCCTAGTGGTGCTGGTACCAAAGAAGGATGGCAGCACCAGGTTCTGTGTGGACTACAGGAAATTGAATAGTCACACAGAGTCAGATGCTTACCCCATGCCTAGGACAGAGGAAGCCCTACAGCAACTGGGTGGGGCTAAATATCTTACCACTACTGATCTTACCAAGGGTTACAGGCAGGTGCCCTTGACTCACAGTGCTAGGGAGATGTCAGGATTTTCTGACTCCTTTTAGCTTGTATGCATTCACTAAGATGCCCTTTGGGATGAAAAATGTCCTAACAACTTTCCAGAGGCTGGTAGATCATATCCTAGTAGGAGCAGGAGATTTTGCCCTTGCTTACCAAGATGATATTGCCATCTTCAGCCATTCCTGACAAGAGCACATTCAGCATGGCAAGGAGGTGCTGGGCAGACTACAGAGGGCAGGGTTGACCATTAAGCCCATCAAATGTCAGGTGGGTATGGCAGAGTTCTCCTACCTAGGCGGAAGAGTGGGGAGTGGGTAAGATCAGGCCAGAACCTGCCAAAGTGGAAGCCATTCAGGCATGGCCTGCCCCTGTTAACAAAAAGCAGGTGAAATCATTCTTAGGGACACCACGGTACTACAGAAAGTTTGTCCCCAGTTATAATACCATAACTGCTCCCCTCACAGACCTGACAAGGAAAAACAGACCAGATAAGGTAGTGTGAACCCCAGCATGTGAGCAGCAATTCCAGAAGCTTAAAGGAGCTTTGGGAGGACCCCTGTGTTAACCAGTCCAGATTACAGCAAATATTTTGTTGTGCAGGTGGATGCTTCAAACCATGGGGTGGGGGCTGTATTTAGCCAGGTTTCCTCAGAGGGAGAAGAGCACCCAGTGGTTTATCTCAGTCATAGGCTCCAACCCAGGGAGGAATGCTATGCAGCTGTAGAAAAGGAATGCCTAGCCATAGAGTGGGCACTGCAGAAACTTCAGCCTTACCTGTATGGAAGGAAATTCACTGTAGTTACAGAACACAATCCCTTAACATGGCTATGTCGAGCCAGCCAGCAAAATATCAAGTTGCTAAGGTGGAGCCTAGGGTTGCAAGCATATGATATGACAGTGCAGCACCCCAGTGGGGTTAGCAATGCCAATGCAGATGAGCTCTCAAGACAAGAAATGGGGTAAGGTATTCCCAGATAGGTTCAACTCTCTCAAGCAACATTTCTCAAGGGTCACTTGAAAAAACTAGCTTGAGTTTTTGTGGGTGGGGGTGGGTGAAGAATTGTGACATTGCTAGGCAAGCTATCTGGAATTTTGTAAATAATCATATGTCCATTGTGAATATCAACATGATTCATATGCTTGTCTTACAAATGTAGGAGAACTACATGTTATGTGTATATTAAACTACTGGTGCAGAAGTGTGTGTTAAACAGGGTTTGTACAGCACTGAGCTTCAAGGATGTTTCCACACTGTACCTTACTGGAAAAGAACAGAAATGTATATAAACTATATACCTGTACGAATGCATGTTTTAATAGTAGAAGCTGGAACTACAGAGTTAACTTGCAAAACGTCAAGAAAATAAGTTGAACTTGAAGTGTTTTATGATTGTGTTATCTCTCAGTTTCAGTGAAGCAGACAATGTTTAGAGCTTCAGGTTTTTCTATTGTTTTGGAGAGAAATAATTATTAGGTCTAAACTGTAAAAGTGTTTAATTGTTTTACGACCTAGTTCTGAGCAAAAATCTGAGAGATTTGTATTTTTCACACAGAAATGTTAAATTATGTTAAGTTTCTGTTAGCCTGGAAATTGAAGGCAGGTGACAAACAGTGATGTCATCCAAGCTGACCCAGCAGTAATATTTAATATTAAATAAAACCAAACACTGGTGTCAGCAGAGAAATGAAGAACCAAAACTTGAAATTTTAACGTAAACACTTTATTCAATGCTTTCATCTGTTAGACTTCTTCAGAAACACAAAACTTACTATCTATACAAACCTTTAAATACTAAAAACCAACCTTAATTAAAAAACAATTCTACACTTAACTAATTTAAATTCATTTAACTTCACTTATAAAATTTTTCTAAGCATACCAATAAAAACAGTCCTTACTAAAAGTTATTCTAAAAGATAATTATTATATACTTTTATTAAATAGTTAATTTTCTGTCAAAAACATTTTATATTTATCATATCATTCAAGCCTAGAGGGCTATCTGCTGCTAGCCTTAATTGCTACAATGTGTCTTTCCTTTCCACTTTATTTTTTATATTCCCCCCCCTCTTAAATCTTGCGTAACATATTCTAACACAGAAAAAGTGAATGTTTTATATGAAGTGGAAAT
The DNA here is from genome assembly GCF_019279795.1 of Protopterus annectens. Classification (NCBI taxonomy): domain Eukaryota; kingdom Metazoa; phylum Chordata; order Ceratodontiformes; family Protopteridae; genus Protopterus; species Protopterus annectens. The sequence goes on from NC_056750.1 coordinate 75,796,204, forward strand.
GACAGAATGTCTGTAAAGGCCATTATCATCTTTAGTTTTAATTGCATAATAGTGTTCTTTGATAATTTCTCATAGTCATGCCTATATAAAAGGCAGGACACCCAGAACATAAAACAATATAAACTAAATTACTAGTAGAACAATTAAATCTACCTGGAATGCTAATGGTATACTGTATATGATCCAAATTTATTAAAGGCCCTTCGTAAATGTACCTACATGTATTACAACTAAGGCATTTATACGTGCCTCTAGCTTTATCTGTCGTAGGAAGTGGTAATAAGGTATCATCTGTTTCTAACATTCCTTTAAAACTTTTACTTCTTTTAAAAACAAAATTAGGAGCATTTCCTAAAACCTTATGTAATTCGCTATTACCTGTGATAATTTTCCTATTATGTTGAATTGTGGACATATTTTTACTATCCACTGTCATATCTATTACACACCTGGGGGGAACTTATATCCAATCATCACTATTAGTTGCATCTTTAACAGTCAATCCTTTTTCTAAAATAGGAGGAAAATCTACTGGCCGCCTATCCTTAATATCTAAGGCTAACTTTTGCCCTTGTATATTGACCCTTAGGGATATCCTTTTTCATAAATCCTGGATGATTGCTTTGATAATGTAAGTAATTATTAACATAGGTATTCTTTCTAAGTATTTTACTTGAAAGTTTTCTTTTACCTTTATCCCAACTTAGTTCAATATCCAGATAACTTACTTTGTTACCATCTTCTCCTTAAGGAAAGGAAAAAAATTGCAACCCTTATTTAGTTCTTCTAACAATACAGTACTAAATTCCACAGAACCTTTTGCAATAAAAAATAGTTTGTCAATAAACCTACAATAAAAATAATATTAGGAAAGATGGTGGGTAAAATTTCTTTTTCCCACCACCCCATAACCAAACCTGCAAAGGCTGGGGCTACTGAAGCCCCCATAGCAACTCCTTTGAACTGTTTGTAATATTTTTTGTTAAAAACAAAGTAACTTGTTTTCCAACAACAATTCTAATAAAGAGTTACACAACTTAATGGTTGAATCACTAAAAGTTGTATATTGATATAGAATATTGGTTATATATCCTAAACCATCCATTTGAGGAATAGAAGTGTACAAGGACACTACATCAGCTGTCAGCATAATAAAATCATGATACTCTTATTCTATAATTTCATTACTAAGTGAAAACAGCCTTATACGGTCTAAGACCAAGAATCCTTAATAAAAGACGGTAATTTCTGAACTAAAGGATTCAAAACTGAATCTAAAAACAATGAAATTCCCTCTGTTATACTACCAGAGGCTGCAACTATAGGCCAAAAGGCTGTGATCTGAAGTAGTTAACTTCATTTGATCAGCAACCTGTGGGTATCGGATCCGACCTGGATCCGAGCCGGTAGCTTTCCAAGCTAAAGATCCGAGCTCTCAGCTCCTCCCCCTTACCCATAATACCCTGCTGCCTCCCTCCAGTCCTCAGATCTCATTTGCCTTGGCTTCTTGAAGCATAAGGGACGAGCTCTTGGCGTTTTAGATGAGAGGAGTTTGGGAGATTTTTTGTTATAATTATAGTGATTTTTGTGCGTGAGTGTGTGTAGTAGACCCTTAGTTAAGTTAAATAATTTTTTTAATCCTTTTAGTGGTAAATTAGTGTTTTCCCTTCCCCTTACTGTGTGTGTTAGGGTGTGTGCTTGAGTGTGATGGCTGAGGGCCCTAAGGCCATTTTATCAAAATGCGCGGAGTGTGGTTATAAGCTGTCCCCAGCGGATGGCCACACTCAGTGCGTTCTCTGCCTGGGGGTAGCTCACTTAACATCGGGCTGCCAGATTTGCGTGGCCTTTAACCCCCGGGCTCTGAGGGACAGGAGGAACAAGCAAATCCTGGGGGGACTCTTGCCCGCGGATTCTTCTTCCTCCTCTCCCTCAGTGGCGCCAGTCGCGGCTGCGACTGTCCAGCCTTCAGCTCCCCCTCCACTGGCTGCAACTCAACCTCCCGCTGTTTCCCAGGGAGAGGGGGACTCTTCTAAGAAAGAGAAGAGGCATAGAGAGAGGGAAAAAGAGAGAGATAGGCACAAGAGTCACAAACGGCGGGCCGACCTTCAGCCCCACCGGCTAAACTGATTTGTTCCCCCGTGAGGGTTTCCAGGTCTTCCCCCTCTCGGCTCCGTTCCCCACACTTCTCTCCGGAGCTGGAGGAGGAGTCCCGGTCACCTTCGAGGTCGTCTAGGCAGCCTTCCCGGCCTGCCTCGATGACTTCTTCTAGGTCTACCAGGTGTTTTTCTGACGCAGATATGGACCGGATGATACATCGATTCCTGCAGGCCCAGATGCAGATGGGAGTGCTCCTGCCTCCCCCGTCCAGGGGGGGGCTCAGCCCCTTTCTTTGCACCCATCGCTCCTTCTCCGATCCACTATCGGGTTTCGGAGCCGTCGGAACCGAGTCGCCTCGGAGCCGGGGAGTCGGTGCCGATAGTAGTTGCTACTTCAATGCCGGCCTTACCCTCGAGTTTATCGGGTCATCTTTTGGATCCGAGCTCTCAGGGCCGAGAGCCAAGTTTTGGATCCGCAGGGGTGAGTGTGTCTTCGGCTCCGTTGCTGTCAGAGCACACTTCCTTTTCGGTCCGATCGCATCGGCTCTGGCCGGTCCTCACATCGGAGCCGAGGGGACTACTCTCGGAGCCAGGGGAGAGTGTTTCACCTTCGGCTTTCGACGTGGTGGAGAGGGTGCTGTCGAGGAGTTCGAAGTCCTCGGTCCGTGCTATGGATCCATCCTTCACTCCCTCACATATGGGCCTGTCTTCCGTCATCCGGTCCCAGGGACAGCCTGCATCTGTGCCCCAGTTAGTTCCCGTAGAGGAACATGACCCCGTTGGTGAGCCCTCCTCGGACAGTCCCGCTGTGGAGGTCCCTCACAAACGAAAGTGTAAGAGGAGGCACTTGGACTCCCCAGAGTCCCTCACGGAGGACATGGACTTAGAGGAAGGGGAAGGTTCCCCCAAGTCACCCCCAGAGGACGTCTCCTTTGGAGACATTATGGAAATGCTGCACATTAGAGGGGGGTGGTCAGTCCAGAAACCTCCCTCGGATGAGTCTCTTGGGTGTCCCCCCTGGCCGACCCCCTGGTAGACTTGATTACTACCAGGGCTTGGAAGGAGCCGGACACTGTGGATCCAATCCCTAGGAGACCAGATAAAATCCTTAGTCCCCTTCTGACAAGCCGGCGTGGAATAATGGTCACCCGGTAGATGCCACCAAGAAGGAACTGGCACAATAAAGTTCCTCGGCCCATCCTCCTGAGAAGGAGTCTTGGACGATGGACCACATTGGAAAGCAGATGTTTGCTTCAGCCACCTTTTCTATAAGGGCGCTGAATTATCTGGCACACGTCATTAGGCTTCAGCAGGATCTGATAAAAGAGTACGCTGGGTCTCCCCCAGAGTCCATGGCAGCTGAGGACAAACGAACCTTCTCGGCTCGCATAGCCACTCTAAAGTCGATATCTAACACTTCTATGCAGCTTCTCTCCCATGCCACGGAGAGGACGGCTAGAGCCAGTGGAGCAGGGGTCACCTTGCGGCACCACGCCTGGCTCCATCTTTGCGACTTTGCAGAATCCTTCAAGGCGTCCTTCGCAAACGCTCCCTTTGACGGTTCTACGCTATTCGGCAAAACCGTCCGTGACAAGCTACTCCAGAGCGAGAAAGATGGGAAGACGCTGTCTGCCATCTGAATCTGCTTCTCGGCTCCTCAAAGGTCCTTCTCAAGGAACCAGAGAGGACAAAAGAAGATGTGGTTCCGGAAGTCTCAGCAGTCCCGTCCCGCTCCAGACCCTTCGTCCTTCAGTGGCAGGGGAGGACAAGGTGGACGCCGGCCCAGAGGCAGAGAGAACCCTTCCCCGACTGACCCGCACAGCAGCCCTGAGGGATTGCCCGACTGCCCCTCTCTGGAGGCAGTCGGGGGGCATTTTTCGGAGCATCTAGCAAGTTGTGAGTCCATTACTACAGATTGCTGGGTGCTCCGAATAATATCCAGAGGTTACTCTATTCCCCTTCATGAATCATTACCTCCCCGATGTCCCACCCAGTCAGAGGAAGGCTGCAGCTTCAGAAATAAAGAAATTACTAGAAAAAAGGGCCATCCAGCACATCCCCCCAGAGCAGTCCGGGTTGGGCAATTACTCCAGGTTCTTTTTGGTGCCAAAAAAGACGGGGGACTTGAGGCCAATTCTCGACCTGTCAACTTTGAACCTGTTCATTGCCAAAGAGAAATTCCGGATGGTCACTCTACAATCTATACTCCCCTTTCTGCAGGAGAACGACTGGATGTGCTCCATAGACCTCAAGGATGCGTACTACCACATTTTCATGGACAGGTGATCCAGGAGGTTTCTCCGCTTTCGGCTGGGGGCCAGTCATTATCAGTTCAGGGTCCTCCCATTCGGCCTCAACACAGCCCCCAGGGTGTTCAGCAAGGTCATGGCAGTTGTGGTGGCCCACCTGAGACTTCAGGGAATTCAGGTCTTTCCGTACCTAGACGACTGGCTCCTCACCGCCCCCACCAGGCATCTACTCTGTTCTACCAGGGATTATTCTTTACTCTTGGCCCATCACCTAGGCATTACCATAAATTTCAGGAAGTCGTCTCTTCATCCTGTTCAGGTTCTGGATTTCATAGGGGCCAGGAGAGACGCGCTTCAGTCCAAGGCCTTTCTGACAGCGGACAGGTTATGCACCTTGTCACTTCATGTAATAGCGCTTCTGCAGTCCCCAGCTCCACCCACAGAATTAGTCCTGAGAGCCCTAGGAAACATGGCGGCAGCCATCAGCCTTTCACCTCTTGCCCGTCTGCACATGAGAGTCCTTCACTGGACCCTTCAGGTCCAGTGGTCCCTCCTCCTACACCCATTGGATTCACCGATTCCCCTAAGCAGGGTTTGCAGGAACTCCCTTCTTTGGTGGCTTCATTCCCGAGAGCTTCTGAAGGGAGACCATTCATGATGCCTCAACCCCAAGCCACGCTGACCACGGACGCTTCTCGCCTTGGGTGGGGGGGCATTGCATGGGCAGAACTGTACAAGGCATGTGGACCCCTGTAGAGACCGTTCTGTATATCAATGTTCTGGAGATGAGGGCGGTGCTTTTAGCGTTGCAAGCCCTTCAGGACCTTCTTCCTCCAGGGACTATTGCAATTCAGACAGACAACATGACGGTGGTCTGGAACATCAACAAACAGGGAGGAACCAGGTCTTACCCTCTTTGTTGAGAGGCTATGAGAGTTTGGGAATGGGCGATTTCCACCAACAGTTTTCTGATAGCAACGCACATTCCGGGTCGGTCCAACATTCTAGTGGGCAAGCTGAGTCGTTCTATCCTCACACCTCACGAGTGGTCTCTAAACCCCTTAGTAACGAAACAGATCTTCCTCAGGTGGGGTCAGCCTTGCTGCAATCTCTTCGCGTCTCCTTCAAACGCAAAGTGCAGCAAATTTTTCGCTCTAATTCCCCCACCGGGGGAGAGTCCCAGAGATGCTCTGGTTCATGCTTGGCCACCCGGACTTCTTTATGCTTATCCTCCTCTTCCGCTAATGACGAAATTTCTGCAGAAAGCTCGTCGGTTGGGGAGGAAAATAATCCACATAGCCCCATTCTGGCCTCGTCAGATCTGGTTCCCATATTTGCGGTCTCACATCATAGCTCCTCCTTGGGTCTTAGATCCCATTGCGGATCTGATTTCTCATCCTTCGGGATTGCAAACTCCGAATCTGGACGACCTCAAGCTCACGGCTTAGTTGATCCAGTTCCACTAGTGGCTAGGACTCCCGGTATCTCGTCTCCCGTAAAATCTATTCTGGTAGCGGCACATAAGCCCTCTACCAGGAAGATCTACAACAGTAAATGGAAACGTTTTTCCATCTGGGCCAAACATAGGGATTTGGACCCTTTTACGGCTCCCATTCCAGCAGTTCTTGAATTTCTGTCCCACATTTTTCATCAAGGGGCCAGTTCTTCTACTGTGAAGGTTCAGATGGCTGCCATTTCTCATTTCCACAGCAGGGACAACCTTGGACCTTTAGCTTCCTCTAAAATATGCAAGACCTTCTTGAAAGGCACCTTTCTGTTAAGACCTCTGGTCAAGAATGCGGTTCCTCCATGGGACTTAACCTTAGTTCTTCAGGCTCTAACTGGCCCACCCTTTGAACCTGCAGCTTCTGTTGACTTAAAATTCTTATCTTGGAAAACTGCCTTCTTGATTGCAATTACTTCAGCTAGAAGGGTAACTGAACTTCAAGCCCTTTGTACAAAACCCCCGTACCTGGTCTTCCATAAGGACAGAGTATCTCAGGACTAATCCTTCATTCTTGCCTAAAGTGGCCTCTGAGGACAATATCAATCAAGCCGTCAATTTGCCTGTTTTCTTCCCCAGCTTTCAAAACAAGGGGGAATACAGACTGCACTTGTTGGATGTGCATAGACAATTGCGATTTTATTTGCACAGGACAGCTGCTTCTCGCAAATCGGAGCAACTTGTCGTATCTTTCGCCAAGCCATCCTTAGGCAAGCCAGTTACGAAAGTTACCTTAGATAGATGGATATCCCACTGCATCTTACACGCGTATACAGCTTCCGGTCAGCCAGAACCCTTGGGGGTTCATGCTCACTCTACCCGTTCTATGGCTACCTCTGCGGCATTTTGGTCGAGTTCCCTTAGATGACATCTGTTCAGCGGCTACTTGGGCCTCTTCTCATACCTTCATTTCTCATTACAAGCTGGATCTGATATCCAGAGGGAGGGCAGCCTTTGGCTCTGCAGTGCTCCGGAATATCCTTCCTTGAGGATCTCCCAGGTTTTTGGTAGCTGGGGACTCTACTCTGTCCCACAGGTTGCTGATCAAATGAAGTTAACTACTTCAGATAAAGAAGTTATGTACTCACCATAACGTTCCATCTGAGTAGGTAACTTCATTTGTCAGCAACCAACCTCCCCCCTCCTTCTCCCTAACCTGTTTCATGGTCATAGTCATAACGGAATGTTTTTCTTCTGTTACGCATCAGGTTAGCGTTTCTCTTTCGAGTATGTTTGATTGTTGTTGCTTGATAAATTGGAAAACTTGATCTGAGGACTGGAGGGAGGCAGCAGGTTATTATGGGTAAGGGGAAGGAGCTGAGAGCTCATATGTTAAAGTTTTTGCTTGTGTGTTTTGTGAATATGTGGAAGTTAGCCTTTTGCCCCTAGGTTAAGACGTCAGTAAACACACCTGTGACAGCTGCTTCTCAGGTGATAAAGCATAATGTGCTTATGATGCAGCTGACTCTTACTGTAGGGCTGCTGCATCTGGGTCACTTTTAAGGAGACTTGCTTGACATCATAATCAAAACAGTACTGACTATATTAAATCTGATATTTTAATCTCACTCTTAGATAAGGAGACTCTGGCCCTTCAGCAGCTGAGATACTGAAGTGTAATGAAAGGGAAAAACTGACACAAAGAGTGACTAAGATTTTCCAAGCCTCCGTCTTTAAACCAAATAAGGATTTTCCTTCCTCCTCAGCCTCCTTTTCCAATAAACAAGCTGATCATCAAGTTGTCATCTTTCAGGTTTTTAAACAATGGAAAAGAAACTCAAAAAAGAAAAAAATCCAACTCTCAAGGACATTCCCCCCCACACACTCAGTCAGCAAACATTTCTGCCTGTTCAGGTCCCCCCTCCTTCCTGCCCTGGCAATTTTTCTATGTCCCTGAGACTTCATCTACTCTTACAACATCGGACAAACTCAAACAGTTGGGCTCTGAATGTAATCCATCAGGGATATTCCTGACAATGGGAATTCCTTTCTCCCTTTCAAGGAATTCTGTTTTTCCAAGGAATCAGTTTTCTCCTTTTCCTGCTATTCTGTACAACATGCTATCTCAGGAAATCAGGGAACCAGTGCTTCTCAATGCCCTAGGCAAACACTATTATTCAGAGCTATTTCTGGTTCCGAAATCAGAAGCATTTTGGTGGACAGTGTTGAACCTTCTGCTGTAAACATTTATATCAATATCCCAAAGTTCAAGATGTTATCACTTCAAAATCTTGTACCTTTGATTCCTCACATAACTTTCATGGTAAAGCTGGACCTAAAGAATGTCTATCATCACACTCTTATAGCTATGCATTTTAGGCATTTTTTTAAGATTTGCTGTATCTGGCTGACATTATCAGTTCTCTTACTTGACCCTTTGGAGGCCAATTTACCAATGGTATTCAAAAAATGTTTAGTTCCAGTCATTGCTTATTGCAGACTCTATGGCATTCATAGCTTTTCTAATTTGGGTGATTGTCTTATCCTTGTAAACTCTTTTTCCAGCTGTCAAAAGTCTTTAGAAACTATTCAGAAACTTCCATTCAGTCTGAGGTTTCAAATCAATTTGCAGAAGTTTTCTCTCATCCCATCTTACAGAATGATGTTCCTGGAATGTCTGTTAGACTTGGCCTTGGAAAAGCCTTCTTTCCTCAGATAAAGTGGATATATTTCAACAGTTTTTTTGTCTGAATTTCTCAAGCCAGAGTCGAACCTCTACAGGGAAATTTCTCATGATTCTGGAGTACCTGGCATCGATAATCATGCTACCCTTTGCCAGATTACACAAGGAAAATACAATGGCACATCAAATCCATTGGAACAATATCTACAGACTTTGACTTTTCAGATTTTCCATTCTTTTCAATCTGACCAGGGGAGATTATTATAAGCTTCCCCACAGACTGGATCTACTCACACAAGGCAGGGGAGTGTGATACTCCCCCAATCTGGAGCCTTTTCAACTAAACGCCTGGATGATAAAATCTTGATATCTATTGGAACCTTTTTTTTTCTGAGGATGTGCAGCAGGTACTAAAGAAAGTGAAACTGCTACTCGAAAATCGTGTGTGTGTGTGTGTGTGTGTGAGAGACAGAAACACTGCCAGCCCAGCTATGTGGAATTTTGTAAATAATCATATGTCATTTGTGAATATCAACATGATTCATATGCTTGTCTTACAAATGTAAGAGAACTATATGCTATTTGTATATTAAACTACTGGTGCAGAAGTGTGTGCTGAACAGTTTGCACAGTAGTGAGCTTTAAGGATGTGTCCACAGTGTACCCTGCTGGAAAAGAACAAATGTATATAAACTATATACCTGTGCGAATGTATGTTTTAATAGTGGAGGCCGGAACATAGAGTTAACTCACAAAACTTCACGAAAATAAGTTGAAATTAAAGTGTTTTACGATTGTGTTATCTTTCAGTTTCAGTGAAGCAGACACAATGTCTAGAGCTAGAGGTTTTTCAATTGTCTTGGCAAAAAGTAATTACTAGATCTAAAATGTAAAAGTATTTGTTTTACGACTTCTAGTTCTGAGCAAACATCTGAGAGATTGTATTTTTCACACAGAAATGTTAAATTCTGTTAAGTTTCTGTTAGCCTGGGAACTGAAGGCAGATGACAAAGAGTGATGTCATCCAAGCTGACCCAGCAGTAATGTTTGATATTAATTTAAGAACTCTCTGAGAGAGAGACTTTGCATTTTTTATTTCGTCTTTGACCTGGAAACATCCATCATTGTCATCTGCACTGGCCTTGCTAATAGTAAGTAACCAGGGTACAGTAATTTCTTTTAGATATAGATAGGAATATAGTAAAGATTAGTTTAGATATTTTCTGTATTTGAGACTGTCCTCCAATGTTGTTTTTAAATATTCCCTGTGATTTTGAACTCTGAAGTAACTGTGTTTGTTTATTGAGTAGTGTTTTGCTCTTTTATTATTATATATATTTAAACCTTTGTGGCTGGTATTTGTGAGACATATTTAAGCTCTTAGTGTACTTGCATATGTATTTGTTGACACTGTACAGGTCACTTGTAAACACCCTTGCAAGTTTTGGCCAAAACTACCATTTAGATTAATAGTAACATTACACAGTAGATTGGAACACCCTTTGTAAGGGCCTTATAGTAGCTTATAAGTAAGGGTGGCTGGTGGCAGGTGGTACTAGCTTATAGTCTGGGCAGAAGGCGGCATAGCTAGCAAACCTGTGCCAGCCTTCCCCAGGTGTGTGTGTGTTTGTATACAAATCAAATCTCAAAGTGTGTGTGTGTGTGCGTCAGCTACGTGGCAGGGACACAAACCACTGGTTGGACAGAGAGGGTGCTGGAGGTCTTAGCTTGGCCACTTAGATGAGATCTCAACCCTATAGTTGTGCCAGTAGGGAGCCTTATCGGGGATCTGGAGAAAGAGGGAGAAACCATTGCCAGACTGACTGTGATCTCTGGTACTCTTAATGAAAATTGTATTTTACTGTGTGTCAACTTGTCATCCTCCCATTGTGTATGTCATTCACAGTTACTAGTGGTGAGGTTTGAGGCTCCTTGATTACTGGGCCAGTGGAGGGGCATCACATATTAATTGGTGGACAGCGGTGCAATACCCACATCACATATTAATTGGTTGACAGTGGTAAGTTAGCCACATCACATATTAATTGGCTTATAGTGTTGTGAATGTTGAATTCCTGTAGCCTGTTAACAGTGGTCACTGAAGGTGTTTGTACTCTCAATAAGTCACGCAGTGAACATGCAGAGTTCATATCACAATTATTTTATTTTTTTTGCTAGCTTAGTTAGTCAGGGAGAGCAGGCAAGCACGTCAGCAAAAGGATATGGCAAGCTGACAAGGAGCCAGTTGGCTGAAATGTGTGAGGCTAAAGGATGGGTGCATGCCAGCCTGACTAAAGCAGACATGATTGCAGCTTTAATCACAGCTGCATCAAAGAATAGCAATCAGGAGGACAATCAGACTGGCCGTGGAGATGTACAACTCTCAGAAAATGGACAATGCAACCTTTCCACAGAGGACTTGAAAATCTGTCTGGAGTTAAAGAGACTTGAGCTGGAGGGCAAGCATTTGTAAATAGAAGCAGCAGAAAAACTGAGATGTTCTGAGGCTGAGGAAATCAGAAAGTGCGATGGCTAGAGGATGAGGAAAAGGAGAGGCAGAGGCAACATGAAAAGGAGATACTTGACTCTTCGCCAGAGTTATGGAGGTAATGGGGAAGGAAGTAACTGAACCCCAGAAGTAGCAAAGGTCAGTAAATTTCTTCCACAATTTAGAGAGGGGGATACGTTTGTTAGTTTCATTCATATGTTTGAGGGTATGTAAACAGTATAATGTTGACCAAGGGTTCTGGGTACAGTTCCTGACCCCCTTATTCCATGGTAAAGCTGCAGCTGTTGATGTAAAGTTGTTCTATCTCGCTGTTCATTCTTACTGATGGGTTTCAGAGCTGATCTTCAGCTCTGACTTGGCCAACTGCAACATCTCGAGGTCCTCAACAAGCTCATGGCCTACTCCCTATCCCATGATGCATTAGTGATTTCCCCAGATCTCGTTTGCCGCTGCAACTAGATCAGATGATTCACAGCTCTGGCCAGTGAAGTATTACTTTTTCTATTTTAAGAAATTGTTAGATTTTTGTATAGAACTTTAATTAGATAGTTTAGCTATAGGCTTCAGTTACTGCTTTATATAATCGTTGTGAGAGTGTTATTTTGCAAAATTTTTCACTAGTTTTTTTCTTAGGCTTTTAGCCCCTATCCCCTTTTGTATAGTGTGTACTGTAAATTAGAGCCCTTTTTGTTATAGGGCAGACATGTTTATGTAGATTTATATAGTTAGGTAGTTTAGATTGCTATAGGTTGTACCTTTCTCTATATAATAGTGAAGTTGCTGTCTCTACAGTGTATTGCCCATTGGTTTGTTTGTTAGGGCATTTATTATACATTCCTGCTGGTTTGTTGTACAATTCATTGTGGACTAATCCTAAGTTATGCATGTGTATTGACCATTGGTTTGCTTGTTACGGCATTTAATATACATTTCTGCAGGTTTATTCTGCAATTCAGTGTGGACTAATACTAAGTTGTTCTTGTTGTGTGCATAAGATAATTACAGCATGTCTCAAGAGAAAGAAAAGATGAAATCTGGGTTTTAAAAATGCCCCAAATGTGGCCAAAAAATGTCAGTCACAGATGGCCATGTTCTTCTTCTTTCGGATTTTCCCAGTTAGGAGTCGCCACAGCGGAACTCTGGTCCACTAATGATTGGCAGTAGATTTTTACAGTGCCGAGGTGCCAGCTTGACGCCCAACCTTCAACGAAGGCACGCCCATTCTACGCATGTCTTTCGAACGCCACTCAACCGTGGGGAGGACATGCAGACTCCACACAGAAGGTGCTCCAGACGAGAATCGAACGGGAGAGCCTCTTGCTGTGAGGCAACAATGCTACCACTGCACCACCGCGGCTTGACTGTTTATTGTTTGGGAGAATTACATCTCCAAGAGGACTGCTTTATCTGTCATTCCTTTAGCTCAGTTTTACATGAGTGTAGGAGTAAGCTTTTGGCCAGGGGGTTAATGAAAACCTCCTTTCAGACTGAATTAGACAAAGACAATAGAGGTGGAAACTCTTCTTCAGAATCGTCAAAGTCCTCCAAGTCTGGTTCGTCGAAACCAAGCAAAGTGACGTCAACCAGCAAATCCTTGGGAGACATAGACAACAACTTCGGCTCCAACAGCTTCGGAGCCGACAGTTGTGACTTTTAGGAGCCGGTCCCTAGTACTGGAACCAATCTCTCCCACTTTGAAATCCCCCATTGTCCAATTGGTGGCTTCCTCAATCCCTTCTTCTCGGTCCTCGAGATTATCAGATATGGACATGGACCATGTGGTGTAGAGGCTTCTACAGGCACCGGCGCTGGCTAAACTACTGTCGGCTTCGATTCTTAGCGTTTTGGAACCAATGTAAACCTCCCCTGCTTCTTCTGCTCCTCCAACTCGACCCATACGTTCGGAGTCAGAGTGTGTGGAGATGATGGTTGTGGAGCCGTTGGAGCAGACAACTGTTTCTACCGGGTCTATATTATAAAGTTCGAAGTCTGAAAACTTAAAATCTCATATGATCGACATCATCTGAGTGAAGTTTTCAAACATCGAACATTTCAACGGAGATTGCCGTAGGGAATATTTCCCTTCACTTCAATGTAGTGCGATCTCAGAGTTAATATATTTAAGTAGCGGGTGGGGGGTGCAGGGGGGCTTGCCCCCCTGCATAGAGCGTTAAGGTAGGTTTTTTTTGTTATTAGTTTGTTTATATTTTATGTTCGATGTTTGAAAACTTTGCTCATATGGAGTCGATCATATAAGATTCAAAGTTTTCAGACTTCAAACATATAATATAGACCCGGTAGAAACAGTTGTCTGCTCCAACGGCTCAACAACCATCATCTCTACCTTGGGTTTGGGGCCCATGGCTTTGGTGCTGAGGGAGTCTCCCAATTCGTCGGATCCAGGGATTCCTTCTCATTGGAGCCAGGGGGGTCTTCGATGGTAAGTGGAGGGTATTATCCTCACCGACAACCACACCTTCACAACCTATCACTCTTCCCCCTAAAGCACCAGTGTCTACCACTGCATCACAGGTTCCACAGAAGCATAGAGACCCCCAGCCTCAGGAGGACTCATTGCGTGAGCCCTGTTCTTTCGAGACCTCCCCAGAAGTTCCCACTGCGGAGATTCCCAGGAAGAGGTTGTGCAAGAGGAGGCACCTGGACTCCCCACAGGAATTCCTTACATCTGATACTGATTTGGATGACTCAGAAGGGTCCCCACGGTCCCCCCTCTGAAGATATCTTTTTCGGGGATATCATGGAAATCCTTGAGCAGAGGGGTGACTGGCAAGCCCCCACTCTTACTGATGATGAATCAGTATTTCTGAAGGCATTGGGGTCTCAGCCCTCCACCTCTTGGGGCACTCCGCCTTTCGGTGAACTGATGGATATTGTTTGTCGAAAGGCTTGGGAGTCCCCGGACAATATGGAACTGGTCCCTCGGAGGCCTAATAAGTACATTAATGCTCCCCAAGATAAATCCTTTTTGACTAAAGGAGTACCCGTTGATGCCATGGTGGTGGTGGCGGCCACCAAGAAGGAAATAGAAACTTCTGCATCTATCCATCCTCCTAATAGGGATTCTAGGATCAATCATGGACAGATGCTGAAAGCGCACCTTTAATTCAGCGTCCTTCACCCTTCGGTCGCTCAACTACCTTATGCATTTCACTAGATTACAGAGAGATCTCCTAAAGGAGCTGGGAGATGCTCTACAGGGTGCAGTAGCTGCAGGGGTGTCACCAAGGTATCTTCACAGCTTGCTACCCTTAATTCCCTCGTAAACTCTTCCATGCGTCTGGTCTCATATGCAGCCAGTGGAACGAGTAGGGCAGCAGGTACAGGAATTGCTGTGAGGAAACACTCCTGGATGCGCTTATGTTCCTTGGTGGAGCCCTTCAAGTCATCCTTTGTGAACACCCCTTTTGATGGTTCAACCCTCTTTGGACCTAAAGTCAAGGAAACGCTTACCAGGTGTGAACATGAAGGAAAGACTGCCATCGGAGTCCATTTTTCCACCACTACCAGCCCTTACCCCAAAGGTCCGAAGGGAGGAAAAATATGGTTCCAAAAATCCCAAGGAGCCTTTCAGGTCACACATGGAGAACCCCCCCTCCAGGGGCAGAGGAGGGGGAAATAATGGAAGACGCTGCCCACATGGCAGAGGGGGTCCGCAAAATGAGGGCGACAGGGAACAGTTCTTTGGGAAGCCCTATCAGCGCTCATGAAAGGAGACCTGACTGTCCTGCTCTGGAGGCAGTCTGGGGATGCTTATCTTTGTACCCAGACGCCTGGCTAAGAATAACAAAAGACACTTGGGCACAAAGCATCATATTCAGAGGCTACTACATTCCCTTTTCCATGCCAACTCCTCCTATAAGGAAAATCCCAGATGTTCCACCCAGTCAACGGGAACAAGCAACTATGGAAATTCAAAAGTTGCTCAAGAAAATAGTCATCCAACCAGTCCCAGCAGACCAAGTAGGATCCGGAACTTACTCAAGATTCTTTTTGGTACCAAAGAAAACAGGGGACTGGAGACCCATTTTGGATCTCAGCAGATTAAACAAATCTATAAAAAAGTCAAAGTTTCGGATTGTCACGCTACAGTTGATACTCCCGTTCTTAGGAAAAGACAACTGGATGTGCTCCATAGATCTTCAGGATGCATACTACCATATAAAAATGGACAGAACATCCAGGGATCAGCTGCACTTTCGGCTGGGAGCCATTACCAGTTTTGAGCACTGCCCTTTGGTCTCACTACAGCCCCCAGAGTGTTCACCAAATGCATTGCAGTAATCACAGCTCACTTGAGATGGCAGGGATTCTGAGTGTTTCCATACTTAGACAACTGGCTCCTTATTGCTACCACCAGACATCAGCTAATTCTAACAAGGAACACCACCATGGACCTCTGCAATCAGCTGGGAATCACTATAAATTTGGAAAAGTCTGCCTTAGAGCCATCACAGCATACTGTCTTCATAGGAGCAGACTTAGACACCACTTCTATGACTCAAACTTCCTGCAGAGAGAGTATCCTCCCTCCGGCTATAGGTTCAAACGCTCCTCTCAGCATGATAGGTCCCAGCATCTAGAGTTCTGAAACTTTTGGGCAGAATGGCAGTAGTCATCGCAATCCCGTTAAGCCGCATGCACATGCGCATTCTACAGTGGCTCCCCTTCACCCAATGAACCTACCAGGAACTTCCAATGTCCCACAAGATACTGATAACAGACTCCTGCAAAAAAGATCTTCGCTGGTGGCTAACATCACAATCGGTGACCATGGGTCGTCCCTTTGTATTACCAGTTCCAGTTGCCACTGTGACCACAGATGCTTCCCTGATAGGGTGGGGGGGCATTATCAGAGAAGAACGCCCCAAGGCATGTAGAAAGAACATGAGGCTCATCTGCATATCAATGTCCTAGAGATTAGAGCGGTACTCCTAGCACTGCAGTCCTTCCAGGACTTTCTTCCTCTAGGGACTATTGCAATACAGACAGACAACGTCAGTAGTCTGGTACATAAACAAACAAGGAGGAACCAAGTCTTATCCCCTATGTCTAGAGGTTCAGAGAATGGCACTGAGTGACCTCCACCCAGCACTTTCTGATAGCAATGCACATCCAGGTCCAACATGATGGCAGACAGACTGAGCAGGGCAATCCTATTGCCTCACGAGTGGTCCCTGAAGAAACAAGTAGTGGAAAGGATATTCTGCAGATGGGGCCAGCCTTGCTGTGACCTCTTTGTAACTCCAACAAACACGAAATGTGGCAGCTATTTTGCCCTAATTCCCCCTCTGGGAGATTCCCCAAGGGATGCACTCTTACACGATTAGCCCTGGGACTTCTTTATGCTTTCCCACCCTTTCCTGTCATACCCAAAGTTTTGCAAGAAAGCCAGTGCTCTGGGAAGAACAGTCATTCTGATTGCTCCATATTGGCCTCATCAGATTTGATTCCCCTTCCTTCAGCCTCAACTACTGGAAGAACCTTGGATTCTGGACCCAGTTCCGGACCTTCTGCCTCATTCATCAGGGACTCTTCATCCTGCTCTACAGTCCCTCAAATTGACAGCTTGGCTGCTCTGATTCCATCAATAGCCAGGTTACACAATCTGTCAAAAGATGCTCAGCATATTTTAACATCCTCCCACAAACCAACCACCAGGAAATTATATCTTAGTAAGTGGAAGAGAATTTCCATATGGGCACCTTTTTTGCACCTATCTCATCCATTTTAGAGTTCTTGACTAAATTTTTTAATGAAGGGGCAGCTGCGTCTATGAATCAGGTTCAATTAGTCACAATTTTGAACTTTCATGTAGGTGAACATGGAGACAATGTTATGTCACATAGATTAGCTAAAGCATTCTTAAAAGGTACTCTGCATTTAAGATCACCCATTAAAACCCCTGCTTTCCCATGGAATCTAAATTTGGTTCTTTGAAGGATCATTCTTCCCCTGTTTGAACCTGCCTCATCTAGTGAATTGAAGTCTTTGTCATGGAAAACCGTTTTTCTGGTAGCCATCACTTCAGCAAGGAGGGTTTCAGAACTACAGGGCTTATCCGTCAAACCTCCATATTTAATTTTTCATAAAGACAGGGTCTCCCTCAGGACAAATCCTTCCTTTCTACCTAAAGTCTGTTCAGAGTCGAATCTCAATCAATCTATTGACTTGCCTGTATTTTTTCCAAATTATACTAACAGATTGGAACAATCAATTGGAACAGTACCAAGTAATCTAATAAATCTCCATGGCTTGGACCAGCAGCTAGTCCAAATTCCAACAAGTGTGATAAAAAATCTAAAAGGGAATCTATCCTTGACTTGGTCCTATCTAACAGCCCCGCATTGTACCCCCACACAGGCAGTCTTCCAGACACCTTAAGTGACCACAACATAATATACCTTGTACATAGAACAAGCATGTGCAAAACCACTAACTATAAATCCACTAGAAACACAAAACAATTTTCTCCTGAGGTCTTCAATACTTTACTCTAACTGTGACTGGATCCCCCCTAAAAACCCTCCCACTTGACCAGGCTGTAGCATATTTCAACAAAACATTTCTACAACACCTAGACACTGTCGCTCCGTTGTGCAAAATCAAGGTTAGAACCTCTACAAACCTCTGTCTCAGTAAAGAAACTAAACAAATCCGCAAGTCCAGAGACATTGCCTGGCTTTACTATCAAAAAAAGAAAGAAACACAAAGCCTAACTAAGTACCAAGAACTGCGCAGCCATGCACAAAAATGCATTAGACTGGACAAAAAAATCCTACTATACGACATTAAACTAAATACCAACACAACCCCCCCCCCCCAGATTTTGGAAAAATGTAAACCAACTACTAAAACCCACCCAAAAAGCTACCCCCAAACCAACCACCCCTGACACTAAAGTTCCCATCAAAACACAATTCAACTCCCACTTTGTGAATCCAATTCTGTCCTTAGTATCACAGGACAGTTCCTACCTCACTACCACCCCAACACAAACAACACTAATACAAGCTTTACACTCAAAACAGTTTCCACCACTTCAGTCAAACGCATGCTATCCAAAACTAAAAACCTCATCAACAGCAGCCGACCTACTCCTCAGCTATTTCTTGAAAATCGCAGCAGATGCTATTGCTATCCCAATCTCCACTCTCATAAACAGATCAGTTGTTGAAAACTGTGCGCCCAAATTCTGGAAAATATCCTATGTTACACCCATACATAAAGGCGGGACCTCCACTGAACTTAATAACTACAGACCCATTGCTTCACTCTCCCCCCTAGCCAAAATCCTAGAAAAATGCATCCATACCCAGGTGGTAAAATATCTCCTAGACAGCAATATCCTGTCACCTATTCAGCATGGTTTCAGACCTGCCCATAGTACCACTACAGCCCTCCTCTGCTTCACAGACACAATAAACAGTCTCAAAAATGAAAGCCTGCAGGTGTCAACTTTTTTTTGGATATGTCCAATGCATTTGACACAGTCTCACACCAAATCCTGCTAAACAAATGAAACCAATATCACCTATCAAATTCCACTCTTACCTGGTTCCAAAGCTACTTAACTGACAAGTACCAAGCTGTGAAATAGGAAAATTCTCTCACTCCTCAGCTGTCCATAACTATAGGAGTCCCACAGGGTTCAATCTGAGGACCACTACTATTCACAATCTTCACAAATGACCTCCATACCTCCACACAGCATGCATCTATCATTCAGTATGCAGATACTACCTTAATCTGTGCTGCACAAAATATTCCCACCCTCCTGCAAACAACTCAGCTAGCGTTCTCTGACATTGAAAACTACCTTACCAAAGCCCAACTTATCCTCAATCCAAAGAAAACTCAACTTATGATTATAACCAGTTCTAACAAAAACACTAACAGTCAATTCACTATCTACTCCACAAATGCTACTCCAATCGCTGCAGTGGCTATTAAAAAAGTACATGCCAAACTTGGATCACTCTACTGTATCAAACCATTTCTTACCAACAATACAAGATCAGCCATTGCTCACTCCCAACTTCTATCCACCCTACTCTATGCATCTCCCATTCTGACTAATCTCAACAAAACTGAACTAAGCAAAATGGAAGCCTGCTATAACAGAATAGCCCACTTTACTGCAAATTGCTCCTATAGAACTCATCACTGTACTGCTTTGAGGACAGCTCCACTGGCTTGAACTGCCCAACCCTCCTAACCTACAATCAGCTTTGCCTCTGTCATTCTATTACCTCCCCAATAAGTGTCCTGCCCTCAAAAGCATAGTACAACATCACTCAACCAAAAGGCCTCTTAGATCATCAAGCAAACTACTACTAGAAGTCACCAACAGCTACAATAGCTTTGGAGACACACTATATCGTAGTTCAGTGGCTAAAGAAAGGAACTCTCCCAACTAGCATACAAAACACATCGTCCAAAGCCTCCTTTAAAAACCTCATTAGGCAACATCTCAAGCAAAGTTGGCAGTGCCATGATTGCTCCCCAGGCTAGTGAAAGCGGATAAGGTACACATACTAAACCTAGAGTACTTGATAATAGTTTTCACTCTTACTCACAAAACACTGGCTAATCTACAGTGTATTTATTGTACCTGTGCACTATGTATGTATTCTACCTATTTTCCAGATTTCAGCTGTACACCACAAATCTATTAATTACCTTTATTTTTAAATTAATATTTTCTTGTTTGTTCTCCCCACTGTAACTGTTGATGTGCTGCATACCACTGTAAAAACATGTCTATTATAATTTGTGTGTATACTGATCATATCTAAATATCTAAATGTATCTCTAATTTTTCTATGTGGAGCTTTTCTCCCTGGGCCTCTACTGAAAAAGGGCCTTTTCGGCTCAGTCAGACACCCCCGGTTGACAAATGTAAAATAAATAAAATAAAATGTTACATAAACTGGATGTACACAGACAGCTTAGATTCTATCTGGACAGGACAAAAATTTTTTTGAAAATTCAGAACAACTTTTTGTTTCCTTTTCAGAAACTAAGAAAGGAGCTCCAGTAGCAAAAACATTATCAAAATGGTTGTCAGATCGTATTTCATTCACTTATAATTCAGTTCATATACCTTTACTACAAAAGGTAAAGGCTCACTCAACCAGATATGTCTCCATTTCATCAGCCTTTTTAGCCAGGTTGCCTATAGATATTATCTATGCTGCAGCTACATGGTCGAGGCCACATACATTTATCACTCATTACAAAGTAGACAGGGCCTCCTTTGGTTCCACAGTTCTGAGGAATATACTCCCATGAGCCACCCGAGATAGATGGTGCTTGGGACACTAACCCATCAGTAAGAATGAACAGCGAGATAGAACAACTTCACATAAAGAAGTTATGTACTCACCATAACGTTTAGCTAACAGCAAACAAGATCTGGGGAAATCACCAATGCATCATGGGACAGGGAGTAGGCCACAAGCTTGTTGAAGACCTTGAACTGTTGCAGTTGGCCGAGTCAGAGCAGAGGATCAGCTCTGAAACCCATCAGTAAGATCGAAGGTGAGATAAACAACTCAGATGGAAAGTTATGGTGAGTACATAACTTCTTTTTTTCTAAACTGTCTGATACTGATTGTTTAAATTATAATATTGTAAAAAAAACTGTTTGATATAATATTTTAAGTTAACACCTGAAGGTTATAGGAAAAAGTTTCGTGAGCATAGATACAAGGCAGGTGAAAGTGTGTATGAATATATTGCTGAACTAAGCACTTATTTTCATAAGTGGGTGAGTGGATGTCAGGTCACCACTTTTGAAGGGCTGGCAGACCTTTTTGTGAGGAAACAAGCCCTTAGCACTTTGCCTGAGGACATGAGAAGCTGGTTAGCAGCTAGACAATGCAGTACTGCAGACAAGTTGAGGAAGAAGGGAGACCTATACCTAGCAAGTAGGGCATCACTGCACAGGAAATGGACACCCAGTGCTGCACATGGTTCTAAGAAAATCCATGGTGGGTAGCCCAGACTGCCCCAAACAGAGTCTGCCAGTAGAAGGGGAAGCCACTAGTCCAGGTACATATCCAGGACCAAGGGTTAAATGTTTTAAATGCAACCAGTGGGGCCATGTAGCATATAGATGTCCACAGATGCAAGGTGGAGAACAAAAGGTGGGAGAGCCAGTAAGTGAGAATGCCAGAATGCCAGAAGTAGGTTGTCTCGAGACAACAAGGGTACCAAACTACCATAAGAGGTTATATCCTTAGTGAATGGGAATGAGGCCATTGCTAAAAGAGACACAGCCCCTGACCTAACTATTGTGAAGCCTGGAATAGTTACAGAGGAGTACTACTTGCTTGAGCAGTCTACTCCAGTCAGAGCTTTAGGAGGGACCCCATTCCAGATACCTATGGCTAGGGTTCACCTTCACTGGGAGGGTGGAAAAGAAAGCCAGCAAGAAGGTGTGTTTGAGGGGTCCACGTCTTTAGCTTAAAATATTGAAATTTCAAATTTCAGCATTTCGAGTCCAGAATGTCGAAAGTGCAGTTTTTCAAAACTGCACTATTTTGAATCTCGGTTTATTGAATCTCTGGTGGATTTACGTTGGTGCTTTATTTAGTGTGTGCTGTCACTTTAAGGGTTGTGTGGTGTGGCGGGCGATGTTTGTGTATTTATGGAGATTCAGATAGGTATTTATATTTTAAGGATTTTAGTATTAATGTGTTAATATTTAGTTGTTGTGGGGAGTTGTACAAGTAGGTTGGGGTAGGTGGGTGAGAGTGTGTGAGTGTGAATGTGGTGATTTTTGTATATGTGTACTGTGTGTTTGTGTGTTATTAGTGAGTTTACATATGACTGTCTGTAGTGGGCGTGTAGGGTTAGTCAGAGAAGGTGTGTGTTCCCTTTTGTTCAGGTTAGTGCAACCTCGGAGTTGGTATATTTAAGTAGGGTGTGTGGGGCGGGTGCAGGGGGGCTTTGCCCCCTGCAGAAACCTATGGTGGTATCGGTTTTGTTTTTGTAGTGTTTTCGTTATTTTGGAGGGATGGTTGTGTATATCTGTGTTTTGTTAGGTTTGATGTTGTGAGTGCTCATGATTGTGGTGTTTCACTATTTTGTGGGTTCAACATTTTGGACTCGAAATACTGAAATTCGAGATTTCAGTATTTCGTGTTAAAGAAGTGGACCCGTTTGAGGATATCCCTGCAGATGTCCTGATGGGAATGATTTTTGATAATGCAGTGCCGTGTGTATGCAGTTACATACTGTCAGGCTTGGAGACAAGCATGTGGGTCTGGTAGCCTGGGGAGACCCAGAAAGACCGCACACTTGCAGCCAGGACTGGTGAGGTGGTTACTTCAGGGAGGGAGCTACCCTGTAGCAGTGAGACTGAAGGTGAACCACAGCTGCTTGTGGGTACTGATGTTCCCTTGGACAGAGTGACTGCAAAGGCAGAGGTGAGTAGTAGTACCCAGGCTGACAGTGAGGCCCCACTGTCAGAAGATATCAGACTTCCTGTGGAAGGGGAGCTGGGAAGGGTTACAAAGAGAAAGTTGAGACAGGCACAGCTCTCAGACCCTACATTACAAGGCCTGAGGGAGTTAGCTAGTGAGGCACCTGATTCTCAAAGGAATGGTTTATATGTATAGAGAGTGGACCCCTGATGGAGGGCTAGAAAGTGAGAGAGTACAGCAGTTGGTAGTGCCCAGAGCCTGCCATCTGGCACTTCTAGCCATAGCCCATGATATTCCCTTTGCATGTCATATGGGCATAAGACGTACAAAGAGACATATTTTGTAGGACTTCTTTTGGCCTAGAATTTCCAGAGATGTAACAGGGTACTGCAGGAACTGTGAGCAATGCCAAAAGGTAGGCAAGGCTCCTTTGATGCTATTGCCTGTGATTGAGGAGCCATTTCAGAGGGTAGCTATGGATACTGTGGGGCCTCTGAGTACCCCATGTTCCACACGGAAAAAGTATATCCTAGTGGTAGTAGATTATGCTACCAGATACCCTGAGGCAGTGGCTCTGTCCTTCATTGAGGCAGAAAAGGTGGCAAATGCTTTGTTAGAGATTTTCAGCAGGGTAGGTTTCCACAAGAAATAATGACTGGCAGAGGTGCCAATTTCATGTCAAACCTGCTGGCTTGTCTATGGAAGTACTGTGAGGTGAAGTAGCTAAAGATCACCCCCTACCATCCCCAGACTAATGGTCTTGTTGAGAGGTTAAACTCTACACTCAAGAAAATGCTATGGGCATTTGCAGACCAGTTTAAGAGGGAGTGGGATAAATATTTGCCCCAACTATTGTTTGCTTACAGAGAGGTGCCCCAGGAATCCACAGGTTTTTCACCCTTTGGGAACAGTGTGAGGGGACCTCTAGATTTGATTCGAGATGAGTGGGAGGGTGAGTGTGAATCCAACAAGAAGTCTATTGTGGCATATGTCCTAAACCACAGGACAAGGCTCAGTGAACTCATGGGCTTGGCCCAGGAGAGCCTGGCAGAAGCCCAACAGCAGAAAAAGGTCTGGTATGACAGGAATGCTCGAGCTAGAGAGTATGCTGTAGGGCAGCAAGTAATGGTTCTCATTCCTGTCAGGCACAAGCTTGTGCAGCTTGGGAGGGACCCTACAAAGTGGTAACGAAGGTCAGTGACGTTAACTACATGGTAGAACTGCTAGGCAGGAGGTAGGGGCACAACTTGTACCATGTTAACATGATGAAACCTTACCATGACAGGGAGGCCCTTGTGCTGAATATTTGCAGTGGATGGCAGGAGGAGTCTGAGGGGGATCTGGTGACTGATCACCTGAGTGAGGTTTGGACTGACACCTCAGTGGAAGGGGTAGCAATGTCCCAGCAGTTATTCCCTACCCAGGTTCGAGAAATCTGAGCAGTGTTACAGGAGTTTGGGGCATGTTCACTGGGAAATCAGAGTGCGCCCACCTAGTGCAGCACCATGTGGATAGAGGACCCCAAAGGCCTATTAAGCAGGCTCCATAGAGGGTGCCTGAGAGCGTTTCAGGAAATGTTGAAACTAGGAGTAATTCAGGAGTCCAGCAGTCCCTAGGCCTCCCTAGTGGTGCTGGTACCAAAGAAGGATGGCAGCACCAGGTTCTGTGTGGACTACAGGAAATTGAATAGTCACACAGAGTCAGATGCTTACCCCATGCCTAGGACAGAGGAAGCCCTACAGCAACTGGGTGGGGCTAAATATCTTACCAGTCAACTGATCTTACCAAGGGTTACAGGCAGGTGCCCTTGACTCCCAGTGCTAGGGAGATGTCAGGATTTTCTGACTCATTTTAGCTTGTATGCATTCACTAAGATGCCCTTTGGGATGAAAAATGTCCTAACAACTTTCCAGAGGCTGGTAGATCATATCCTAGTAGGAGCAGGAGATTTTGCCCTTGCTTACCAAGATGATATTGCCATCTTCAGCCATTCCTGACAAGAGCACATTCAGCATGGCAAGGAGGTGCTGGGCAGACTACAGAGGGCAGGGTTGACCATTAAGCCCATCAAATGTCAGGTGGGTATGGCAGAGTTCTCCTACCTAGGCGGAAGAGTGGGGAGTGGGTAAGATCAGGCCAGAACCTGCCAAAGTGGAAGCCATTCAGGCATGGCCTGCCCCTGTTAACAAAAAGCAGGTGAAATCATTCTTAGGGACACCACGGTACTACAGAAAGTTTGTCCCCAGTTATAATACCATAACTGCTCCCCTCACAGACCTGACAAGGAAAAACAGACCAGATAAGGTAGTGTGAACCCCAGCATGTGAGCAGCAATTCCAGAAGCTTAAAGGAGCTTTGGGAGGACCCCCTGTGTTAACCAGTCCAGATTACAGCAAATATTTTGTTGTGCAGGTGGATGCTTCAAACCATGGGGTGGGGGCTGTATTTAGCCAGGTTTCCTCAGAGGGAGAAGAGCACCCAGTGGTTTATCTCAGTCATAGGCTCCAACCCAGGGAGGAATGCTATGCAGCTGTAGAAAAGGAATGCCTAGCCATAGAGTGGGCACTGCAGAAACTTCAGCCTTACCTGTATGGAAGGAAATTCACTGTAGTTACAGAACACAATCCCTTAACATGGCTATGTCGAGCCAGCCAGCAAAATATCAAGTTGCTAAGGTGGAGCCTAGGGTTGCAAGCATATGATATGACAGTGCAGCACCCCAGTGGGGTTAGCAATGCCAATGCAGATGAGCTCTCAAGACAAGAAATGGGGTAAGGTATTCCCAGATAGGTTCAACTCTCTCAAGCAACATTTCTCAAGGGTCACTTGAAAAAACTAGCTTGAGTTTTTGTGGGTGGGGGGGTGGGTGAAGAATTGTGACATTGCCAGGCAAGCTATCTGGAATTTTGTAAATAATCATATGTCCATTGTGAATATCAACATGATTCATATGCTTGTCTTACAAATGTAGGAGAACTACATGTTATGTGTATATTAAACTACTGGTGCAGAAGTGTGTGTTAAACAGGGTTTGTACAGCACTGAGCTTCAAGGATGTTTCCACACTGTACCTTACTGGAAAAGAACAGAAATGTATATAAACTATATACCTGTACGAATGTATGTTTTAATAGTAGAAGCTGGAACTACAGAGTTAACTTGCAAAACGTCAAGAAAATAAGTTGAACTTGAAGTGTTTTATGATTGTGTTATCTCTCAGTTTCAGTGAAGCAGACAATGTTTAGAGCTTCAGGTTTTTCTATTGTTTTGGAGAGAAATAATTATTAGGTCTAAACTGTAAAAGTGTTTAATTGTTTTACGACCTAGTTCTGAGCAAAAATCTGAGAGATTTGTATTTTTCACACAGAAATGTTAAATTATGTTAAGTTTCTGTTAGCCTGGAAATTGAAGGCAGGTGACAAACAGTGATGTCATCCAAGCTGACCCAGCAGTAATATTTAATATTAAATAAAACCAAACACTGGTGTCAGCAGAGAAATGAAGAACCAAAACTTGAAATTTTAACGTAAACACTTTATTCAACGCTTTCATCTGTTAGACTTCTTCAGAAACACAAAACTTACTATCTATACAAACCTTTAAATACTAAAAACCAACCTTAATTAAAAAACAATTATACACTTAACTAATTTAAATTCATTTAACTTCACTTATAAAATTTTTCTAAGCATACCAATAAAAACAGTCCTTACTAAAAGTTATTCTAAAAGATAATTATTATATACTTTTATTAAATAGTTAATTTTCTGTCAAAAACATTTTATATTTATCATATCATTCAAGCCTAGAGGGCTATCTGCTGCTAGCCTTAATTGCTACAATGTGTCTTTCCTTTCCACTTTATTTTTTATATTCCCCCCCCTCTTAAATCTTGCTTAACATATTCTAACACAGAAAAAGTGAATGTTTTATATGAAGTGGAAATGACAGAATGTCTGTAAAGGCCATTATCATCTTTAGTTTTAATTGCATAATAGTGTTCTTTGATAATTTCTCATAGTCATGCCTATATAAAAGGCAGGACACCCAGAACATAAAACAATATAAACTATATTACTAGTAGAACAATTAAATCTACCTGGAATGCTAATGGTATACTGTATATGATCCAAATTTATTAAAGGCCCTTCGTAAATGTACCTACATGTATTACAACTAAGGCATTTATACGTGCCTCTCGCTTTATCTGTCGTAGGAAGTGGTAATAAGGTATCATCTGTTTCTAACATTCCTTTAAAACTTTTACTTCTTTTAAAAACAAAATTAGGAGCATTTCCTAAAACCTTATGTAATTCGCTATTACCTGTGATAATTTTCCTATTATGTTGAATTGTGGACATATTTTTACTATCCACTGTCATATCTATTACACACCTGGGGGGAACTTCTATCCAATCATCACTATTAGTTGCATCTTTAACAGTCAATCCTTTTTCTAAAATAGGAGGAAAATCTACTGGCCGCCTATCCTTAATATCTAAGGCTAACTTTTGCCCTTGTATATTGACCCTTAGGGATATCCTTTTTCATAAATCCTGGATGATTGCTTTGATAATGTAAGTAATTATTAACATAGGTATTCTTTCTAAGTATTTTACTTGAAAGTTTTCTTTTACCTTTATCCCAACTTAGTTCAATATCCAGATAACTTACTTTGTTACCATCTTCTCCTTAAGGAAAGGAAAAAAATTGCAACCCTTATTTAGTTCTTCTAACAATACAGTACTAAATTCCACAGAACCTTTTGCAATAAAAAATAGTTTGTCAATAAACCTACAATAAAAAATAATATTAGGAAAGATGGTGGGTAAAATTTCTTTTTCCCACCACCCCATAACCAAACCTGCAAAGGCTGGGGCTACTGAAGCCCCCATAGCAACTCCTTTGAACTGTTTGTAATATTTTTTGTTAAAAACAAAGTAACTTGTTTTCCAACAACAATTCTAATAAAGAGTTACACAACTTAATGGTTGAATCACTAAAAGTTGTATATTGATATAGAATATTGGTTATATATCCTAAACCATCCATTTGAGGAATAGAAGTGTACAAGGACACTACATCAGCTGTCAGCATAATAAAATCATGATACTCTTATTCTATAATTTCATTACTAAGTGAAAACAGCCTTATACGGTCTAAGACCAAGAATCCTTAATAAAAGACGGTAATTTCTGAACTAAAGGATTCAAAACTGAATCTAAAAACAATGAAATTCCCTCTGTTATACTACCAGAGGCTGCAACTATAGGCCAAAAGGCTGTGATCTGAAGTAGTTAACTTCATTTGATCAGCAACCTGTGGGTATCGGATCCGACCTGGATCCGAGCCGGTAGCTTTCCAAGCTAAAGATCCGAGCTCTCAGCTCCTCCCCCTTACCCATAATACCCTGCTGCCTCCCTCCAGTCCTCAGATCTCATTTGCCTTGGCTTCTTGAAGCATAAGGGACGAGCTCTTGGCGTTTTAGATGAGAGGAGTTTGGGAGATTTTTTGTTAAAATTATAGTGATTTTTGTGTGTGAGTGTGTGTAGTAGACCCTTAGTTAAGTTAAATAATTTTTTTAATCCTTTTAGTGGTAAATTAGTGTTTTCCCTTCCCCTTACTGTGTGTGTTAGGGTGTGTGCTTGAGTGTGATGGCTGAGGGCCCTAAGGCCATTTTATCAAAATGCGCGGAGTGTGGTTATAAGCTGTCCCCAGCGGATGGCCACACTCAGTGCGTTCTCTGCCTGGGGGTAGCTCACTTAACATCGGGCTGCCAGATTTGCGTGGCCTTTAACCCCCGGGCTCTGAGGGACAGGAGGAACAAGCGAATCCTGGGGGCACTCTTGCCCGCGGATTCTTCTTCCTCCTCTCCCTCAGTGGTGCCAGTCGCGGCTGCGACTGTCCAGCCTTCAGCTCCCCCTCCACTGGCTGCAACTCAACCTCCCGCTGTTTCCCAGGGAGAGGGGGACTCTTCTAAGAAAGAGAAGAGGCATAGAGAGAGGGAAAAAGAGAGAGATAGGCACAAGAGTCACAAACGGCGGGCCGACCTTCAGCCCCACCGGCTAAACTGATTTGTTCCCCCGTGAGGGTTTCCAGGTCTTCCCCCTCTCGGCTCCGTTCCCCACACTTCTCTCCGGAGCTGGAGGAGGAGTCCCGGTCACCTTCGAAGTCGTCTAGGCAGCCTTCCTGGCCTGCCTCGATGACTTCTTCTAGGTCTACCAGGTGTCTTTCTGACGCAGATATGGACCGGATGATACATCGATTTCTGCAGGCCCAGATGCAGATGGGAGTGCTCCTGCCTCCCCCCTCCAGGGGGGGGGGCTCAGCCCCTTTCTTTGCACCCATCGCTCCTTCTCCGATCCACTATCGGGTTTCGGAGCCGTCGGAACCGAGTCGCCTCGGAGCCGGGGAGTCGGTGCCGATAGTAGTTGCTACTTCAATGCCGGCCTTACCCTCGAGTTTATCGGGTCATCTTTTGGATCCGAGCTCTCAGGGCCGAGAGCCAAGTTTTGGATCCGCAGGGGTGAGTGTGTCTTCGGCTCCGTTGCTGTCAGAGCACACTTCCTTTTCGGGTCCGATCGCATCGGCTCTGGCGCCGGTCCTCACATCGGAGCCGAGGGGACTACTCTCGGAGCCAGGGGAGAGTGTTTCACCTTCGGCTTTCGACGTAGTGGAGAGGGTGCTGTCGAGGAGTTCGAAGTCCTCGGTCCGTGCTATGGATCCATCCTTCACTCCCTCACATATGGGCCTGTCTTCCGTCATCCGGTCCCAGGGACAGCCTGCATCTGTGCCCCAGTTAGTTCCCGTAGAGGAACATGACCCCGTTGGTGAGCCCTCCTCGGACAGTCCCGCTGTGGAGGTCCCTCACAAACGAAAGTGTAAGAGGAGGCACTTGGACTCCCCAGAGTCCCTCACGGAGGACATGGACTTAGAGGAAGGGGAAGGTTCCCCCAAGTCACCCCCAGAGGACGTCTCCTTTGGAGACATTATGGAAATGCTGCGCATTAGAGGGGGGTGGTCAGTCCAGAAACCTCCCTCGGATGAGTCTCTTGGGTGTCCCCCCTGGCCGACCCCCTGGTAGACTTGATTACTACCAGGGCTTGGAAGGAGCCGGACACTGTGGATCCAATCCCTAGGAGACCAGATAAAATCCTTAGTCCCCCTTCTGACAAGCCGGCGTGGAATAATGGTCACCCGGTAGATGCCACCAAGAAGGAACTGGCACAATAAAGTTCCTCGGCCCATCCTCCTGAGAAGGAGTCTTGGACGATGGACCACATTGGAAAGCAGATGTTTGCTTCAGCCACCTTTTCTATAAGGGCGCTGAATTATCTGGCACATGTCATTAGGCTTCAGCAGGATCTGATAAAAGAGTACGCTGGGTCTCCCCCAGAGTCCATGGCAGCTGAGGACAAACGAACCTTCTCGGCTCGCATAGCCACTCTAAAGTCGATATCTAACACTTCTATGCAGCTTCTCTCCCATGCCACGGAGAGGACGGCTAGAGCCAGTGGAGCAGGGGTCGCCTTGCGGCACCACGCCTGGCTCCATCTTTGCGACTTTGCAGAATCCTTCAAGGCGTCCTTCGCAAACGCTCCCTTTGACGGTTCTACGCTATTCGGCAAAACCGTCCGTGACAAGCTACTCCAGAGCGAGAAAGATGGGAAGACGCTGTCTGCCATCTGAATTTGCTTCTCGGCTCCTCAAAGGTCCTTCTCAAGGAACCAGAGAGGACAAAAGAAGATGTGGTTCCGGAAGTCTCAGCAGTCCCGTCCCGCTCCAGACCCTTCGTCCTTCAGTGGCAGGGGAGAACAAGGTGGACGCCGGCCCAGAGGCAGAGAGAACCCTTCCCCGACTGACCCGCACAGCAGCCCTGAGGGATTGCCCGACTGCCCCTCTCTGGAGGCAGTCGGGGGGCATTTTTCGGAGCATCTAGCAAGTTGCGAGTCCATTACTACAGATTGCTGGGTGCTCCGAATAATATCCAGAGGTTACTCTATTCCCCTTCATGAATCATTACCTCCCCGATGTCCCACCCAGTCAGAGGAAGGCTGCAGCTTCAGAAATAAAGAAATTACTAGAAAAAAGGGCCATCCAGCACATCCCCCCAGAGCAGTCCGGGTTGGGCAATTACTCCAGGTTCTTTTTGGTGCCAAAAAAGACGGGGGACTTGAGGCCAATTCTCGACCTGTCAACTTTGAACCTGTTCATTGCCAAAGAGAAATTCCGGATGGTCACTCTACAATCTATACTCCCCTTTCTGCAGGAGAACGACTGGATGTGCTCCATAGACCTCAAGGATGCGTACTACCACATTTTCATGGACAGGTGATCCAGGAGGTTTCTCCGCTTTCGGCTGGGGGCCAGTCATTATCAGTTCAGGGTCCTCCCATTCGGCCTCAACACAGCCCCCAGGGTGTTCAGCAAGGTCATGGCAGTTGTGGTGGCCCACCTGAGACTTCAGGGAATTCAGGTCTTTCCGTACCTAGACGACTGGCTCCTCACCGCCCCCACCAGGCATCTACTCTGTTCTACCAGGGATTATTCTTTACTCTTGGCCCATCACCTAGGCATTACCATAAATTTCAGGAAGTCGTCTCTTCATCCTGTTCAGGTTCTGGATTTCATAGGGGCCAGGAGAGACGCGCTTCAGTCCAAGGCCTTTCTGACAGCGGACAGGTTATGCACCTTGTCACTTCATGTAATAGCGCTTCTGCAGTCCCCAGCTCCACCCACAGAATTAGTCCTGAGAGCCCTAGGAAACATGGCGGCAGCCATCAGCCTTTCACCTCTTGCCCATCTGCACATGAGAGTCCTTCACTGGACCCTTCAGGTCCAGTGGTCCCTCCTCCTACACCCATTGGATTCACCGATTCCCCTAAGCAGGGTTTGCAGGAACTCCCTTCTTTGGTGGCTTCATTCCCGAGAGCTTCGGGAAGGGAGACCATTCGTGATGCCTCAACCCCAAGCCACGCTGACCACGGACGCTTCTCGCCTTGGGTGGGGGGGCATTGCATGGGCAGAACTGTACAAGGCATGTGGACCCCTGTAGAGACCGTTCTGTATATCAATGTTCTGGAGATGAGGGCGGTGCTTTTAGCGTTGCAAGCCCTTCAGGACCTTCTTCCTCCAGGGACTATTGCAATTCAGACAGACAACATGACGGTGGTCTGGAACATCAACAAACAGGGAGGAACCAGGTCTTACCCTCTTTGTTGAGAGGCTATGAGAGTTTGGGAATGGGCGATTTCCACCAACAGTTTTCTGATAGCAACGCACATTCCGGGTCGGTCCAACATTCTAGTGGGCAAGCTGAGTCGTTCTATCCTCACACCTCACGAGTGGTCTCTAAACCCCTTAGTAACGAAACAGATCTTCCTCAGGTGGGGTCAGCCTTGCTGCAATCTCTTCGCGTCTCCTTCAAACGCAAAGTGCAGCAAATTTTTCGCTCTAATTCCCCCACCGGGGGAGAGTCCCAGAGATGCTCTGGTTCATGCTTGGCCACCCGGACTTCTTTATGCTTATCCTCCTCTTCCGCTAATGACGAAATTTCTGCAGAAAGCTCGTCGGTTGGGGAGGAAAATAATCCACATAGCCCCATTCTGGCCTCGTCAGATCTGGTTCCCATATTTGCGGTCTCACATCATAGCTCCTCCTTGGGTCTTAGATCCCATTGCGGATCTGATTTCTCATCCTTCAGGATTGCAAACTCCGGATCTGGACGACCTCAAGCTCACGGCTTAGTTGATCCAGTTCCACTAGTGGCTAGGACTCCCGGTATCTCGTCTCCCGTAAAATCTATTCTGGTAGCGGCACATAAGCCCTCTACCAGGAAGATCTACAACAGTAAATGGAAACGTTTTTCCATCTGGGCCAAACATAGGGATTTGGACCCTTTTACGGCTCCCATTCCAGCAGTTCTTGAATTTCTGTCCCACATTTTTCATCAAGGGGCCAGTTCTTCTACTGTGAAGGTTCAGATGGCTGCCATTTCTCATTTCCACAGCAGGGACAACCTTGGACCTTTAGCTTCCTCTAAAATATGCAAGACCTTCTTGAAAGGCACCTTTCTGTTAAGACCTCTGGTCAAGAATGCGGTTCCTCCATGGGACTTAACCTTAGTTCTTCAGGCTCTAACTGGCCCACCCTTTGAACCTGCAGCTTCTGTTGACTTAAAATTCTTATCTTGGAAAACTGCCTTCTTGATTGCAATTACTTCAGCTAGAAGGGTAACTGAACTTCAAGCCCTTTGTACAAAACCCCCGTACCTGGTCTTCCATAAGGACAGAGTATCTCAGGACTAATCCTTCATTCTTGCCTAAAGTGGCCTCTGAGGACAATATCAATCAAGCCGTCAATTTGCCTGTTTTCTTCCCCAGCTTTCAAAACAAGGGGGAATACAGACTGCACTTGTTGGATGTGCATAGACAATTGCGATTTTATTTGCACAGGACAGCTGCTTCTCGCAAATCGGAGCAACTTGTCGTATCTTTCGCCAAGCCATCCTTAGGCAAGCCAGTTACGAAAGTTACCTTAGATAGATGGATATCCCACTGCATCTTACACGCGTATACAGCTTCCGGTCAGCCAGAACCCTTGGGGGTTCATGCTCACTCTACCCGTTCTATGGCTACCTCTGCGGCATTTTGGTCGAGTTCCCTTAGATGACATCTGTTCAGCGGCTACTTGGGCCTCTTCTCATACCTTCATTTCTCATTACAAGCTGGATCTGATATCCAGAGGGAGGGCAGCCTTTGGCTCTGCAGTGCTCCGGAATATCCTTCCTTGAGGATCTCCCAGGTTTTTGGTAGCTGGGGACTCTACTCTGTCCCACAGGTTGCTGATCAAATGAAGTTAACTACTTCAGATAAAGAAGTTATGTACTCACCATAACGTTCCATCTGAGTAGGTAACTTCATTTGTCAGCAACCAACCTCCCCCCTCCTTCCCCCTAACCTGTTTCATGGTCATAGTCATAACGGAATGTTTTTCTTCTGTTACGCATCAGGTTAGCGTTTCTCTTTCGAGTATGTTTGATTGTTGTTGCTTGATAAATTGGAAAACTTGATCTGAGGACTGGAGGGAGGCATCAGGGTATTATGGGTAAGGGGAAGGAGCTGAGAGCTCGGATCTTTAGCTTGGAAAGCTGCCGGCTCGGTTCCAGGTCAGATCCGATACCCACAGGTTGCTGACAAATGAAGTTACCTACTCAGATGGAACGTTATGGTGAGTATATAACTTCTTTTTAACTTCGCTTTTGTGAATCTTTGGTATACAAAATAGCCTACCTACTTTAGGAGTATCAATTGAAAAAAATTATATAATTCAACTTTTAATTCTCCATTCATAAGAAAATCGTAGAGACAATATTGTACATATTTAAAACTTCCAACAATAGTGTCATATGTGACTTCAAAATATTCATTCACATTACTTAACATGATTTCCATTGCTTTGCAGTAATCTGACGTTCCCATGATAACCATCCCACCCCCCCTTCTCATTTTTCAGAAAATGAAAATCATGATTGTTTTTAAGATCCATTAATGTCCTTCTTTCTTCTCTAGACATATTATAAAATGTAGTGGCAGGTTTATTATTAAGTGTACATCTAATTTCTCTGTCACAAAAATCTTCAAAAACTTTCAAAGTCGCATGTAATGAAGGATTAAATACTGAAGGTTTGTGAATACTTTTCTTAGCATTAATATTCAAGTCTTTCATAATGTACTTTAAATTTAATTTCCTGATATAAAATTTTAATTCCAACAAAGTGTTCACTGTGTTTGCTCTCCTACTAGGTACAAAATTAAAGCCGAGCTCAAGAAATTGTTTTTGTTCGTTAGATAGTGAAATGTCAGATTGTACAATTTAGGCTTACAACTTACTTGGGCCAATGTAGTGGAACTTATTTGCGGAAACGGCTTCTCCCTCACCTCTATTTCGAGCCTGTCCTGTTTTTTGTCGCCTTGGAGTTTTTTGGACTGGTAATATGCTTAGTTTGCACAGTCCCTTCACTTGTTGAACTAGCCGACACCATTTCACTTCCTTCTCTTCCCGAAGATCCCGTTCTCGAATGAGGCATGATTTCTGATGCTTGCACTACATTGGCTGGTTGTTTATTGCCGAAATTTAAAGTTCCAGTACCATTTTTCACAGCTGAACTATAAGTAAAATTAAGTTTCTGAAATTGTTGGTATCTATCTGGATGCTGCTGATTTACCTCTGATTCCACAAAAAAGCATTACCATTGTTATACTCATTCATGTCTTATTCTTTTTAAATTTTCTTTGAATGATCATTTGCTCATACTTAACAGCATCAAGTATGTTAACATAATTGCTACTGTATTCTTCACGATCTTTAATATATTATTGTAAATTACTACCAATTGCTTCTAAGTCATTTTTTAACTTAGCAATATTCTATGTTTAATTAGGAGCTTTAAAAATCTAAACGTGCATTGTTAAAGAAAGTTGCAAGCTCCTGAAAAAAGGGTCTTTTTTTACACACTCTATTTGGAAGTTTATTTTATTTATTTATTTAAATTTGTTGACCGGGAGTGTCTGACTGGACGTAGGTCCATTTTCAGCAGAGGCCCGGGGAGAAAAGCTCCACAGTAAAATAAACAGACAGTAGTTACAGTGGATTACATAGCGATTAACAATTTAACATAGCAATTACTTACAACATATTTACAGATGAAGAACATAGTACATCAGTAAACAACTAGAATCTTTATCTGTGAAGTACATAACAAACATTAACAAATGTTACAATGAGAAGTTCCTGCTGTCTAATAAGTACTAGGCTTATGAGCATCTGAGCTTGCTATAATCAAGGTAGTTAGTGGAGTGGAAAGAAAGGTAGTGGTTGGATGGGGTGGATGATATTAGAGTGGGAGTTGCAAGGGCATAGCCAGCATGTTTTTAGGTGCGCTTTTAGTAAAGTTTTGAAGTGGGTGCATGATGGTACGGAGGTAATTGTGGGTGGGAGTGAGTTCCATAATTTGGCTATGGCGCAAGAGAATAGTGCTTCACCAGCAGAGTTATTGACTTTAGTGATCTGCAAGTGATTTTTGTTGCTGGATCTTGGTGGTCTGGTGGTGCGATAGGGTTGGAGTAGATTCTGGAGGGATGGGACATTTAGAGGATGGTTTACTAGTTTGTGGGCGAGTGAGAGTTGATACCACTGAAGGAGGTGAGGGAGTTCAAGCCAGCCCAATTCAGCAAGTGAGAGACAGTGGTGACTACGGTAGGATGCCCCTGTGGCGAATTTGGCGATTTTGTTGTAGCAGGTCTCTAGCTTGTTTAGATCACATTGCCTTATGTTGGTATATATTGGAGAGGCATAAAGTAGGGTGGAGATAAGGTGGGAATTTGCTATTGAAATCTTTGCTGCTTTGGTGAGAAATTGCTTATTTCTGTATAATGCTCCTAGTTTTTTGTGGACTTTTTTTATGGTCATGGATATGTGAATGTCAAATTTTAGTTTATTGTCTATTTCCACTCCTAGCAATTTGGTGTGTTCAGTTGGGTATATAGTGGTGTTGTGTTGTCTTTTGCTGTGATGTTAAAGTGAGAGTTGTTTTGAGTATGTTTGGTGGGTTAGAAGATGAATAGTTTAGTTTTGTTTGGGTTGAGTATTAATTGGGCATCGGATAACCATGTTTCAACAGAGGAAAAGGCTTCCTGTGTGACTTTTTGCAGTTTTGATAGGGACTGGGCTGAGCAGATGATGGTCAAATCATCTGCGTATTGTATGAGTGTGCCATGTTTGATGGCAGAGGCTAGATTATTGGTGTAAACAGAGAAGAGTAGGGGTCCAAGGATGGATCCTTGGGGAACCCCTGTGGAGACAGGTAGTTGGAGAGATATGTCATTCTGCCATACAACGGATTGTTGGCGGTCAGACAGGTAACTCTGAAACCAGTTAGTGACTGATTGTGAGAAGGATAGGTTATTGAGGACAGAGATAAGTTGTTTGTGTGGGACCATGTCAAATGCTTTAGATAGGTCTAGGAAAGTAGCAGAGGAGAGATAGCCATTGTTTTTATGCTGAAGGATAGTGTTAGTAAAGGAGAGTAAGGCAGTGGTGGTGCTATGGTTTGGTTGGAAACCATGCTGAGTACTGGAAAGGAGGTTGTTTGTAAGGAGGTAGTCTGAGACTTGAGAGTGGATGCATCTCTCTAGTCTTTTGGAGAGTGGAGAGAGAATAGCTATGGGGCGGTAATTGGTTAGTTCTGTGGAGGGTCACCTTTGTGGAGGGGAATTATATGCGATACTTTCCACAGTGTGGGAACGAAACTTTCTGACAGAGATCGGTTAATCAAGATGGATACTGGGTAGGCCAGAGCATCAGCTGCAATTTGTAGGTATTCACTTGGGAGGTTGTCTGCTGATAATTTGGTGGGTTTAAGTTTAGTTAAGAGTTTTTTTTATGTTGGAGGTAGGTACAGGAGAAAAAGAGAAGGCGGTGGGGAGATTACTAGTTGAAAGTGTGGGTTGGAGGGGAGGGGATTGTGTTGTTTAGCTAGTGATAGTATGGTTTGGGTGAAGTGTGTGTTGAATGAGGTAGCAATATTTTCTGAGGAGTGAGGGATGTTAGGAGGAAGGGTACTGACTTTACCTGGGTGGAGGATGGAGTTTATGGAGGACCAGAATTGTTTGGGGCTGTGTTGTGAGGAGTCTAGGGCAGACTGGTAGTATTGGAATTGGTCCTGTTTTATTAGCTTTTTGACTCTATTGCGTAGTTCTAGGAATTTCTGTCTAGCTGAGGGGGTTTTGGTTTTGCGCCAGTGCTCCCAGTCTTTATCCCTGTTTTTCATTTCTGACTTAGTGGTTTTCTGTAGCCATGGGGAGGGTTGTGCTTTGGTTCTGGAAAATCTTATGGGGGCATGGTAATTAAGGATGTTCAGAAAGGTAGTATTAAAAAATTCAACTGCGTCATCTAGACTGAGGTACTTTAGAGGATGCCAGTTACATTCTTTGAGGGATGAGATGAATGTGAGTGGGTTAAAGTTTAGTTTTTTACGTATTTGCCGGTAGATGACAGGTTTAGCTTGGTATAGGTATTTTTTGAGTTTTAAAAAAAAACCTTAGTCCCTTAGGGGCCATCTTACTAGAAATACAGTGTCCAAAATACTTATTTTCAACCATCATAGCTCAATATTTTTTGAGACCCTTTTCTAACAAAAAATTGATCCATTACATTGTTGTCAGCGACATTATGTTTTACTTGATTCAGTTGCTTAGTAAAAGGATCAGAGGAAAAACTCAGTACAGATGCTACATCCTTGTACGTTCCTTCTTTAAAGATCTGCATGTACTGAGTTTTTCCTTTGATTCTACATTGGCGCAAGTAAGTTGTAAGCCTAAACTGTACAATCTGACATTTCATTATCTAACGAACAAAAACAAGTTCTTGAGCTCGGTTTTAATTTTGTACTTAGTAGGAGAGAATTAAAACTTTATACCAGGAAATTAAATTTAAAGTACATTATGAAAAACTTGAATATTAATGCTAAGAAAAGTATTCACAAACTTTCAGTATTTAATCCTTCATTACATACAACAGTTTTTGAAGGTTTTTGTGAAAGAGAAGTTAGATGTATGCTTAATAATAAACCTGCCACTACATTTTATAATATGTCTAGAGAAAGGAGGACATTAATGGCTCTTAAAAACAATCATGATTTACATTTTATGAAAAGTACAAGGGGGTGAGATGGTTATCATGCGAACATCAGATTATTGCAAAGCAATGGAAATCATATTAAGTAATGTGGATAAATATTGTGAAGTCACATATGACAGTATTGTTAGAAGTTTTAAATATTTACAATATTGTCTGTATGATGTATGATTTTCTTATGAATGGAGGTTTAACAGTTGAATTATATAATTTTTTTTCAGTTGAGACTCCTAAAGTAGGTAGACAATTTGGTATACCTAAGATTCCCAAAAGCGAAGTTAACCCACCCTTTCGGCCTGTAGTTACAGCCCCTGGTAGTATAACAGAGGGAATTTCATTGTTTTTAGATTCAGTTTTGAATCCTTTAGTTCAGAAATTATTGTCTTTTATTAATGATTCTTGGTCTTTTTTAGACTGTATAAGGTTGTTTTCACTTAGTAATGAAATTATAGAACAAAAGTGTCATGATTTTGTTATGCTGACAGTTGATGTAGTGTCTTTGTACACTTCTATTCCTCAAGTGGATGGTTTAGAACATATAACCAATTTTCTATATAAATATACAACTTTTAGTGATTCAACCATTAAGTTGCATAATTCTTTATTAGAGTTGTTGTTGGAAAACAATTACTTTGTTTTTAACAAAAAAATATTATAGGCAGCTCAAAGGAGTTGCTATGGGGGCTTTGGTAGCCCCAGCCTTTGCAGGTTTGGTTATGGCGTGGTGGGAAAAAGAAATTTTACCCACCATTAGTCTCTTTCCTAATATTTTTTATTGTAGGTTTGATGACCTATTTTTTATTGTAAAAAGGTTCTGTGGAACTTAGTACTATATTGTTAGAAGAACTAAATAAGAGTTGGAATTTTTTATCCTTTACTTTAGAAATTGGTAAAGTTATCTGGATATTGAACCAAGGTGGGATAAAGTTAAAAGAAAATTTTCAAGTAAAATACATAGAAAAATACCTATGTTAATAATTACTTACATTATCAAAGTAATCATCCGGGATTTATGAAAAAGAATACCCCTAAGGGTCAATATATAAGGGCATCTTCTTTGGTGAGTAAAGAAGTAGACTTCAACAATGAAGTGGAACTTATAACCAAATTATTTGTTCAGAGAGGGTACCCAGTAGACCTTTTGGAAAAGTTAGCCTTAGATATTAAGGATAGGCGGCCAGTAGATTTTCCTCGTATTTTAGAAAAAGGATTGACTGTTAAAGATGCAACTAATAGTGATGATTGGATAGAAGTTCCCCCCAGGTGTGTAATAGATATGACAGTGGATAGTAAAAATATGTCCACAATTCAACATAATAGGAAAATTATCACAGGTAATAGTGAATTACATAAGGTTTTAGGAAATGCTCCTAAGTTTTTTAAAAGAAGAAAGTATTAAAGGAATGTTAGAAACAGATGATACCTTATTATTACTTCCTGCGACAGATAAAGCTAGAAGCATGTATAAATGCCATAGTTGTATTACATGTAGGTGCATTTATGGAGGGCCTTTAATAAATTTGGATTATATACAGCATACCATTAGCATTCCAGATAGATTTAATTGTTCTACTAGTAATATAGTTTATATTGCGTTGTGTTCTGGCTGTCCTGCCTTTTATATAGGCATGACTACGAGAAATTTGAGTAAGCTTTTCAGAGAACACTATTATTCAATTAAAACTAAAGATGATAATAATGCCCTTTATAGACATTCTGTCATTTCCACTTCATATAAAAATTTTCACTTTTTCTGTGTTAGAATATGTTAAGCAAGATTTAAGGGGGGAATATAAAAAAATACAGTGGAAAGGAAAGAGACATTGTGGCAATTAAGGCTGGAAGCAGATAGCCCTACAGCTTGAATGATATGATAAAATATAAAATGTTTTTTGACTAATAGAAAATTGACTATTTAATAAAAGTCTATAATATTTATCTTTTAGAATAACTTTTGGTAAGTACTGTGTTTTAGTGATATGTTTAGAAAAATTTTATAAGTGAGGTTAAATGATTTTAAATTAGTTAATTGTATATATTTTTTTTAATTAAAGTTGGTTTTTAGTATTTAAAGGCTTGTATAGATAGTAAGTTCTGTGTTTCTGAAGAAGTCGTTTACGCTAAAGTTCCAAGTTTTGGTTCTTCGTTCCTCTGCTGATACCAGTATTTGATTTTATTTGGTTGTGTTACACTGGTTATTGGGATATTTTGTTAATGTTTGATATTAATTTAAAAACTCTCTGAGAGAGAGGCTATGTATTTTGCCTATGACCTGGAAACATCCATCATCATCATCATCTGCACTTGCCTTGCTAATAGTAAGTAACCAGGGTACAGTCATTTCTTTTAGATATAGATAGGAATATAGTAAAGATTAGTTTAGATATTTTCTGTATTTATTTGAGACTGTCCTGCAATGTTGCTTTAAAATTTTTCCTGTGATTTTGAACTCTGAAGTAACTGTGTTTGTTTATTGAGTATTGTTTTGCTCTTTTTTTTATTTAGTATTAAATATATTTAAACCCATCTTTGTGGATATTTGTGAGACATATATAAGCTCTTAGGGTACTTGCATATGTATTTGGTGACACTATACAGGACACTCGTAAATAGTCTTGCAAGTCTTGGTCAAAACTACCATTTGATTAATAGTAACATTACACATTAGGATGGGGCGCCCTTTGTAAGGGCCTTATAGTAGCTGATAAGTAAGGGTGGCTAGTGGCAGCTGGTACTATCTTATAGTCTGGGCAGGAGGGGGCATAGCTAGTAAGCCTGTGCCAGCCTTCCCCAGGTGTATGTTTGTATTTGTATATAAATCAAATCTCAAAGTGTGTGTCTGTGTGTCAGCTCCTTGGACCAGGACACGAAGCACTGGTTGGACAGAGAGGGTGCTGGAGGTTTTAGCTTGGCCACTCAGCGGAGATCTCAACCCTATAGGTGTGCCAGTGGGGAGTCTTATTAGGGATCTGGAGAAAGAGGAGGAAACCAGCCCCAGACTGACTGTAAACTCTGT
This sequence comes from Protopterus annectens, assembly GCF_019279795.1. Lineage (NCBI taxonomy): Eukaryota > Metazoa > Chordata > Ceratodontiformes > Protopteridae > Protopterus > Protopterus annectens. The sequence continues at coordinate 75,837,347 of NC_056750.1, forward strand.
GTGCTCTTAAGGGAAGTTGTACTTTACTGTGTGTGTGTCCTTGTCATCCTCCCATTGTGTACGTCCCTCACTGTTACCAGTGGTGAGGAATGAGGCTCCTTGATTACTGGGCCACTGCAGGGATGTCACTATGTGTGTGTGTGTGTGTGTGTGTGTGTGTGTGTGTGTGTGTGTGTGTAATTGGAAAAAAAATTCTGGTTGATACCATTCAAAGAACTAGGACCCTTTTCAGGCCTGGTTGCCTCTGGTACTTGATTATTTGTGTGAGTTACCGTCCAATGACATGTCATATTCTTCTATTAAGGTACACTTGTCAGCCTTTTCTGCTATTCTGCCCTAGGATCTTCCTCTTTCAAGCAATGCTCAAGTTAAGCAGTTATTGAAAGGGGTGGTACATAGTTGCCCACTTAGGAAATAAGTTGCCCTTACTTGGTATTTCAGTTTTGTACTCCAAGAACTTACCTCCATTTGAGGAGCATGAGGTTAATTTGAGGTACTTAACATGGAAGACTGACATCTGCTAGGAGAGTATCTGACTTGCAAGCACTTATGGTGAATCAGCCCTATCTCATTTTTCAAAGGGACAGATATGCTTTGAGAACAAATCCTTCCTTTATCCCTACAGTCATCTCAGAGTTTACTTTAAGCCAGACCATTAACCTCCCAGTCTTCTTTCCTAATCCAAAGAACAAGAGAAAAAGAATTCTTCACGTTGTGGATACACACAGGGAGTTAGATATTACCTAGACAAAGCCTGACCTTTCAGGAAAGCCGAAGTGCTTGTTTCTTGTGAAGGTAAGAGGAAAAGGCAACCTCTGATTACGTTGACTATTTCCAAATGGTTCTCTCATGCTGTACTCACCACAATGTGCCAATTCCAGGCAGGGTTACAGCTCCTTTTACTAGGGCATTGGCTTCATCAGTTGCTTTCTGGAAAGGGAAGCATTTCAGAGGGAGCACCTTTGTCTGGTGATGACACTTGTACAAAGCACTACAAAATGGATACTTGTTCCTGGTTCAGAACAGGCCTTTCCAGGACCATTCTCCAGAGCCTCCAAGAGTTTTAATTACCGGCCTCCTCCCTTTCGTTTTACTCCTGACTAAGCTATGGAAATCTACCCATATAGCGTAGGCTACTGTGATGGTGATACACATACGAACATTGTACTGTTGTGTAAGTAAACATACACTTTTTTTTTTACGTTTCTCCCCCTACCCTACAATGGTTCAACAGCTCTCTCTCCAATAGGCAGCAATCCACCAAATGGCAACAATCTTACTCTCCCTTCCTCAGTATTTCCACAGGGGTAACCCCAAGGCTTAATTCGTGGTCCTATCTTATTTAGCATCTTTACTAACAACTTTCACTCCACTATTCCACAATGCTCACTAATCCATTATGCTGATGACTCTACAATAATATACACTGCAAATTCCAGCTCTGAACTCCAGCAAATTATTCAGAATGCCCTCACTTCTACTGAATATTGGATGCTTAATCATCTTGCTTTAAATCCAAAAAAAAAAAATAAACTAGTAATTTTTACCCCAGGAAAACCACTCTGTTTAATAAAAAACTCTTCACTATAAAAGCCCAAGACAATATCACTATAGAAGTTGTCCCCCACACTAAATTCTTCTTCTTCTTTCAGCTTTTCCTGGTTAAGGGTCGCCACAGTGGATCACCTGTCTGCTCATGATTGGCAGCGGAGTTTTACAGTGTTGTGTTGCCAGCCCGGCGCCCAACCTTCCACAGAAGGCACACACACGCACGCACGCACTCATGCCTATGGCCAATTTAGAGTGTCCAATCCACCTACAGCTTGTCTTTGGGATGTGGGAACAAACCGGAGCACACAGAGGAAACTCACGCGACCACAGGGAGGACATGCAGACTCCGCACAGAAGGCACCCCAGCCGAGAATCGAACCGGAGAACCTCTTGCTGTGAGGTGGCAACGCTAACCGCTGCACCACCATGGCCGCCCTCTCCCGCACACTAAATTACTAGACATTATTATAGATGAAAACCTTAACTTTGACCTACATGTAAACAATAAAATTAAAATTAAAAAAAAAAAACACACCAAAAGCTTGGTATGCTCTACAGGCACCAAAACTTTCTTAGCCTCTCTACTAGACAAACCCTTGCAACTACCTTTTTATTACCCTCTCTCCTTTATGGTGCCCCTCTCCTCACTAATATCCAAAATTCTACAAAATCCAAACTTGATATGTGTTGCAACAGAATAGCAAAATTTGCCACCAAGGCCAAATTCTCATCCCACCACTGTAAGTCACTGAAACAATTAGGGTGGCTGGAACTCCCCCACCATCTCTCATTCACCCAACTAACTACTGTGCACAAAATAATCTACAGACCCACACACTGTTCTGCTCTCTCAACTCTACTTGCCAAATACCATCCCAGCAGGCATCTAGGATCTGAAAATCATAAGCCCACCTTACCTGCTGGTCAACTCCTCTGTTCCTTCATCATCGCCAAACTATGGAACTCATTTCCGCCTTCTATAAGAAACACAGGCAGCACCACCACCTTCAAACAAATACTGAAAAATCACCTCAACTCTTTCTGGCTATGTTCCCGCTCTGTAACCTAACCACTTCACTCTCCTTATATGATTACTAAACTCCTATGTCTTTTGCTACTAGTGACTGATGATACTTTCTCCATACTTATTTTTTATTTTTATCTTCACTTGTTGATACTGGTACAATAACACTGATTAATATATCTCTGTTTATACCTCTCTGATTGAATTCATTGAATTCTGATTTAATGTATATTTTCTGTATATATTACTATAATCAAACAAACTAGATTCCTGCTTTTATGTATATATTCTGTATCCGTTACTGTATTTACTATCTGTAACACTATTTCTACTTCTACACCAATTAATGTTTATATTTTTTCTGTATCTATGTTCTTGTTGCAGCTTTTCTTCCCGGGCCTCCACTGAAAATGGGCTCTTTTAGGCTCAGTGGACTTTCCCAGTAAACAAATGCAAGCAATAAATAAATAAATAAATAAAATACATAAGTAAAATAGACGTCACTGGAACTAAGAGCAGCTGGTAATAGTAAAATAGAAGTCACTGGAACTACGAGCAGCTGGTAATAGTAAAATAGAAGTCACTGGAACCACGAGCAGTTGGTAATAGTAAAATAGAAGTCACTGGAACTACTAGCAGCTGGTAATAGTCACTGGAACCATGAGCAGTTGGTAATAGTCACTGGAACCACGAGCAGTTGGTAATAGTCACTGGAACCACGAGCAGTTGGTAATAATCACTGGAATCACGAGCAGTTGGTAATAGTCACTGGAACCATAAGCAGCTGGTAATAGTAAAATAGAAGTCACTGGAACCATGAGCAGTTGGTAATAGTCACTGGAACTACGAGCAGTTGATAATAGTCACTGGAACCACGAGCAGTTGGTAATAGTCACTGGAACCACGAGCAGTTGGTAATAGTCACTGGAACCATAAGCAGCTGGTAATAGTAAAATAGACGTCACTGGAACTACGAGCAGCTGGTAATAGTCACTGGAACCATGAGCAGTTGGTAATGGTCACTGGAACCACGAGCAGCTGGTAATAGTACAATAGAAGTCACTGGAACCACGAGCAGCTGGTAATAGTACAATAGAAGTCACTGGAACTACGAGCAGCTGGTAATAGTACAATAGAAGTCACTGGAACTACGAGCAGCTGGTAATAGTCACTGGAACCATGAGCAGTTGGTAATAGTCACTGGAACCATGAGCAGCTGGTAATAGTAAAGTAGAAGCCACTGGAACTACGAGTAGCTGGTAATAGTCGCTGGAACCATGAGCAGTTGGTAATGGTCACTGGAACCATGAGCAGTTGGTAATAGTCACTGGAACCATGAGTTTTCTGCCTCTGTGTAAATAAATATATCATAACAGTTGATGTTCTAATGAATCATTATTGCAGTATCCATCCCTCGCTCCAGCCCCCTGTTTTTCTTGTACATTTCTTTTTGCAGTTGCCAAGGTGGTTATAATTACACACTTTTCTGTAGAGACATGTTTCACTGTGTTTCATCGTAGAAGTATATTAAGGCTCTTGCTTCCATCCTGGGCAAAATGTGCTCTGAAATAATTTGGCACAACTGCATTTTATAGAGAGCACCTTGAGTACTCCTGGCAGTTGCAGCATGTGGAAGGCACTCTTTGGGAAGATGGTCAGTACAGAAGGTAATATCCAAATAGCTTAGGCTACTATAGCAGTGATCCATTAGAACACCTGCTGTTATGGTAAGTTTAGTTACACAACCGTACATGATTTACTGTATTTATAATTGCTAAGCATTCAGAAAGAAAGTACTAGTAAGTTGCAAAGATGAGATGTTTTTCTAGAGATTGTGAAATACACCTCATGATTGAGGTATACTAGCTCGTTTCTCTGAAGCATCTATAAGTCACCTCATTTTTAAGGTGTTTTCTTAATGCTCATATAACTTTAGTATAAATTGGTGGATGGTACCAGGTGGCAGGAACCAAATTTAGAAAAGGCTCTTTCCCCTACAGTTTTTAAACTGTGGCCTGGCTAGTATATAATTTTATTCGGTGCCTGTTTTGGTATTTTGTTCTCTTAGAAGGAGCATTGTCTTCATGGGGGAATATAAACTGCATATAATTGCATGTTGGTATGGTCACCAGTTGTGAGATGGTATTGTACCCCATTTGGGATGTTGTCATCTGTTGCATTTGCTGCACAATAGTCAACAATGGATACTAAACAATAACATATATAAATTGTTAATTTGATATATATAGATATAAATATATATATATATATATATATATATATATATATATATATATATATATTATACACACATATATATTATACACACATATATATATTTATAAAGTAAAGTAGTTTGATAGTGATTTCTACTCAAACTAGGAACCCTAAGTTCCATGGGTGGAAGTTGGTTTACTTCTAGTTTAGTTATCTTCAGTACTGTTAATTTTTTGTCTTTTGCGTCTACTACAAATAAAATGAGCTTTCAGGCAATATTTTTCTTTTTGTTTATATGCAGCCTTCATTTGAAGAACTTGTATTATTATGAAGAACGTGGAATAGCAATTAGTAATAGCAGTGTGTGTGTCTTCTTTAAAATGTGTTTCTTTAAATGTAAATGGTCTGAACATGGCAATAAGAGAGGTAGTTTGCTTAGGTATTTACAAATGCATAAAACACAAGTGGCCTTTTTATAACAACTCATTTATTGCAAAATAATATACAGTACTGGAAAGTTCCAGCTTTGAAGAAAAGAGAAAGGGAACAGTAAGTTATGGAGAAATTTGATTGTAATGTCTAGGGTTATTGACTTGTACAGTGATGATAAACATATGATGTGTATAGTCATCATTCATGGGTTCATAAGTCCATAACCATAACCCCAGGGATCACCTCAGTGTCACTGCTGGACAGAGGCACGGCAAAATAATGGGCATAGTATCCTTCAAACCTAAGGGGTGGTGAAAGCCACAAAAACTTTGGGCTAGGCTTATAAATGCCCTAGGGCAGACAGCCTAGTATGAACCTATGAACCTATAAGTATGTATATAGACTAGGTGCCCTTGTGGGCCATTTTAACCCTAGCCAGTTCTCTTTTTGTGCTCTAAATAACCTATCCCATTTGGTTACAGAATGGCCTTACCTATCCCATGGTTGATAATTATGTTATCCCTAACGAAAATAAATGGGAATCATACCATAGATTATTTAAGGGGACCCATGCATGGAATAAAGTAATTAGGAGCTTCCTCTGCCCATTAGTAGTAAAGGGGGCAGTTCTGGGGTATTTTTGTTTTATTTTCAAACCATAGATCTATGTTGCACTTCAGTATGGACAGGGATGAACTTTGTTTTATGTGACTGAGGAGTCTGTTCCAGAGCAGCAGTATCCTCTGTGAGATCTGTCCCTCCAAACCGTTCTGTTGACGTTGCAGAAGCAGTTTAGATCCCTAGATAGAGTATTTTTAATACCATTTGACTTGCTGATGTGCAGTAAACCAATTAATGAGCCAGAGGATGCCTTGTATGCCAGATACAGGTCACTTCTTAGCAGTCTGTAGGATACCAAGTATAGTGACAGGACTTGGAGTCAGGTTATTGTATGTATCTGGATGGGTCTACATGATAACGCTGAAAGCTGAGAAAAATGACAACGAGATAACCAACACCAGAAGATCGACAACGGAGAAGACCGAAAGTTGAGAATCCCGACACTGAGAACACCGACATGTTAAGGTAAGGTAAGTGTGTGATAGTGACGGACATTAGGGTAGGGTGCGGGTCAGGTAAGTGCGATAGTGACGGACTTTAGGTTTATGGGCAGGTTAAGTGAGTTAGGGTTAGGGTGCGGGTAAGGTAAGTGTGTGATAGTGACAGACTTAAGGGTTAGGGGCGGATTAAGTGAATTAGGGTTAGGGTGCGGGTAAGGTAAGTGTGTGATAGTGACAGACTTAAGGGTTAGGGGCGGATTAAGTGAGTTAGGGTTAGGGTGCGGGTATGGTAAGTGTGCGATAGTGATGGACCTTAGGGATAGGGTTAAGGTTAGTGCATAGATAGTTGTGTATGTAAGGTTTAGTGTAGGTTTGTAAGGTTTTTGGTGTGCTTGTGTTGTGTCTGTGTTTTTCAGGAAATGTATTTGTTTTGTTGATTGTCGGGATTGTGGTTTGTCGGGCATGTGAAGTTTCATGTTTTTGAACTTTCGGTTGTGTGTGTTTTTCCGGAAAGGTATTTGTTTTGTTGATTGTTGGGATTGTGGTTTGTCGGGCATGTGAAGTTTCGTGTTTTTGAACTTTTGGTTTTGTCGTGTTGGTTATTTCGTCGTCGGTGTTTTAGCGTGCCGGTGTTATCAGGTAGACCCATCTGGACAGATACTTGCCAAAGGAGCACTATACCCAAGATTGACCTAATGAGGGCTGAATAAGGGGGGGCAATGACATTTCTAGATCTAGACACAATCCCTCTGTTTATAATCTGTGCAGTATAGAAGGATTTTCTTACAACAATAGACACATCTTGGTTAAAAGTTAGGTTAGTGTCCACTTAAGTTTTAAATCCGGAACAACTGGCTCAGTTGTTAAGGGTGCATTGTCAGTGTGGTAGTTTTTTGGGGTAGATGACTTCCCAAAGGATATAATAGTGAATTTTTTGCCATTAAGTTTCAGTCCATGATTTTGGCATTAGTTATTTATTTCTGACAAACATTCCTTCAGGATAGTTAAGTTATTTGGGGATTGAATGACTGCTCCTAGCTTGCAGTCATCCACAAACTTAGCCAGAGGCCTTTGGTATTGGCTTTCACTTCAGAAAAGTAGATGCCAAACAGGAGAGGTCCCACCACAGAACCCAGGGTACTCCACTAGTGACTGGTCTCTTTGTGGAGGTAACTTCCCCTATTTTGATTATCTTCATCCTGTCTTTGAGCCACTTGGCAATCCAGTGGGTGACATATGGGTTTATTCCCAGTTTATTTAGTTTTTCTACTATGCCTGAGTTGGGAGTTCTGTCAAAAGATTTGGCCAGGTCAAGATATGTGGTTGTACTGTTTTTCCATCATTAATTGCTTTGGTGATCTTTTCAAAAAATACACCAGACTGAGTAAGTATGACCTGCCTTGATGAATCAAAGCTTAGACAGATTCAGTGTTTGGAGGTTCCCCATGTCCTGTTTAATTAGTTCCATGATAAGTCTTTCCATGACTTTACATGTGAGACTGATCAGACTTATGGGTCTGTAATGGCCAGGGTTTGTGTCTATTCTTACTTTTGGGTGAAAATTATTTTCCTTTAATTTAAAGCTGGTTCTACTATGTGGGTTTGTTTTTGGGGTTTTGCCCTACACTTGTTTCTACAGGGTACAGCTGCATCTATGCAGCTGTTTACATGCTGTTATAGTGTGGTGGTGTATGTTTATGAATATTCAGTAGAGTTAACTGGGTTTGAGATGGGGATATGTGTATCGCATAGGAGTAGGTAGTTTGTCTTAAAATAAATTTCTAAACGTACCTTGAGTGTAAGGGATCTTTGGTTTCATTTTTACTTCAAAGGAGACTTCATTATGGTTAGAGTTAACAAGTGATGAAGATATGCAAGGGATGGTGCAAGATGCTCCCACATTATTAACAAGATCCAAGATGTTATTCCCCAATTGGGTACTTTGACTAATTGTTCCAGGGCATTTGTACTGACAACGTCCAGGAATCTCTGTGCTTGTTCACTAATAGTGGTGCAGGTTTCCCAGTCTACAGCTGGTTTAGATCACCTAGGAAAATGGTATTGAGTTTATTACTAAGTGATTCTAGTTCCTGCAGATAGGTGTGTGGCTTTATTGTATCATAGCTAGCTTATACATGAATATCAAAAAAGAATATCAGCCTTAGCAAATACATACAGGAGTCCAGGAACTGGGTTTAAATTCTCCAGAAAATATCTGGAAATTTTAATTTAAAATATGAAGGAAGTATAATAATGGCAAGAGATTTTAACTGTGTACTTAAAAAATGAGGGACCTAATAAACCTTGTCACCACAATAAGCAGAACATGCTGGAAGGATAGATTCCTGTCCCAGAGACTTCCCATACTCTGGAACAGACTACCTATCTATATCAAGCAAAGCTCCTCATTAGCACTCTTCAAGAACAATCTTGATTATTGGATGGAAAATAGGAAATTCACCCCGGGGATCATTTCTGTGGCTCTGCTCGACAGGGGCATGGGAAAATAACTTTCTTAGGTGGCGAAAGCCAGGGTACCTTTTTGGCTAGGCTTATATAGGCCCTAGGGCCAATAGCCTAGTACCTACCTATGAACCTATGATAGCAGTGCACTTAATAAACATAGAATATAAGTATAAGCTAAGGCTTTATTAAACTTTACTGAATTGCTTAATCTTATAGATGTTAGGGTACTTGCGTATTATCACAACCACTTTTCTAATGTGGTGTCATTTATAATGTCATCGAGGAACAAGTGTATTAGAAAGTAAAAAGGGTTGTGTGAACTCCAAATAACTTGGGTATTGCATGGGTTCTGAAAGGGAAACAGGCATAATGGGTAAGCTCCTCTTCCTGGGGACTGTGCATTGCCGATGACACTTACTGAAAAGTAAAATTATCCTGGCTGCTGCTACACATACCACGTATGTATTCCAGTAGTTACTAACTTCCATCCTGAGATCATCCGTCTGCCTTGGTAGACAGTCACACATTTTATGAGGACCATACCAAAATTGTGTGTAAAAAGCTGGACATCGTCCGCAAATCTGGATAGTTGACAGGTATGTATAGCTGGAATGGCAGTCAGACACAAGTGTGAATTTGTTACACTTAAGCAATTGTTTGCACTCGGAAGAAAAGCAGCAGTTATGTGCAACGGGCCAGTTCATGTCTTGCTCCGGGGAAATGATCGGTGCATGTCACAATCTGAAAACAGACTTTACCAATTTTAACTTTTGCATTCAGCTTTCACCCGTAACTGAAGGGAAGGTCTGCCTGCTAGGTAACGATGCCACACATTCATGTCAACAAGGTGGTGCATGACATCTGGCTGAAACCTAAAATAACGGGAGGACAGGAGGCTAAAAATCTGGAAACATTTTCAATATTTATACAGTTTGTCATGTCAAATGCTGTTCTCACCACCTGAACACCACACGAGTAGTTGGTGCTTTCGTATTATCGGTCAGAAAAGTGGTTGCGATAATACGTAGTTATGTTTCTGAATCAAATTCTTTGTTTTATATTCATTACTCTTATAGATTCGGTATACAGTCAAGAATCTATAGGGTATATATTTCAAATGATGTGGTTTCTTAAATGGAAGACGTGGAGGTGATAACATGTCCTTTATCAAATCACAATACAATTTCTTATACAATAATGATAAATTCAAGAAAATTGACTTATTTTAATAGACTGTCAGCTTATAAAAGAAAGTTAATATTTTAAAGAATTATGTCTAAAAAAATACAACAGTTCAGCTACAGTAATGTGAAGTTTTTTGTGTGATCCTTTTGGACTCAATGGAAGCATATTTATATGACAAAGTTTCTGCTTGGTATTACAACAAAATAAATGGATAGGATAAAGATGAATTGGAACTGCAAGGAAACAAAGTAAAGTTAAAAATACAAAAAAGGAGAAACAAGGCCTATTATCAGGAAAAAAGAATGCAGAAATTCAGAAGATCCTACAGCATGAAGTTTCCATTAGTTTAAAAAAAGTTAAACTACATTCTTATTCTGTAACTCGTAAAAGCTTACATAAACTAGTTATTATATGCAAATTATAAGAATGAGTCACACCAACAGTATATATGTTCTGGTAGCAAAAGAAAATATACAGACATGAAAGAAATTCTGGACTGTTTTAAAAACTACTATGAGAAAAACATTACACATAACAGTAGTGTAGATGAAAAACATTTGATAAATGTTTATATGGATATGCAAAAAAATTTTGGGTTTCAATAAGAAAATAGAAAACCCTGATGTTATGTAGTTCTATCTCGCCATAATTCTTGCTGGATGGGTTCAGAGCCGATATTCGTCTCCGACTCGGACGATATTAAAGCTCGAGAGCTTTTACTGGCTCAAGGCTAGCCCCTATCCCATGGTGCTTCATGGCAATTCCCCAGATCTCATTTGCCGCGAAAGCTTTGAGGTTGTGTCGTACTGGCTCGTTGGCTAAGTAAAACAATGTTTTACTATATTTAGTCCTTTTCTACCTTTTTTCTATCTGATTTTATATATAAATATATATATATATATATATATATATATATATATATATATATATATATATATATATATATCTATAGATAGCTTCTTCTTTTTTGTGCGACTGTTTTTTGAAAGTTTTCAACCCCTATTCCCCCCTTAGGACTGTACTGCCTGTTTAAGTTAGAGGGCCGTAGTGCACGTTTAAGTTAGAGGGCCTTTCCTCCGTGTGTGTGTGTGTGTGTGGGTGTGTGTGAGACTGTTAAAAAAACTTTTCTTCTCTTTACACCTTTATTGTTGTAAACTGTTATTTTCCTTTGTCTTAGTGTTTAAGCATGTCTAAAGATAAAGATAAGGATCACAAGGATCATCGCCCTTTGGGGTTCAAAAAATGTGACAGGTGTGCACAGAAAATGTTTCTTACAGACAGCCACACCAGTTGTGTATATTGTCTTGGTGAAGCCCATTTACAGAAACCCTGCAAATTCTGTCACGCTTTTAGTACAAGAGTGTTGAACGAAAGGAAGAGAAAACTCATTGACAGGGGTCTCATGACCAGTTCCTTCCACGAACAGCTGGAACTTGGTCAGGCAGCTCCAATATCTTCAAAGAGAAAATCATCTGCCCCGACTTCAAAGCCGACCAAAAAGTCTAAAGTGGCGGAACCAAGGAGTTCCGGTTCCGACTCTGCTTCATCTTCAGTGCAGTCAGTTTCATCAGTTCTGAGACAGTCTTCAGTACCGAAGAATTTGCCTGACATGGAGACTGTATCTCCTACTTTGAGATCTCCTATTTTGGAGAGAAGGAGGTCTCCTTCGGTCTCCACCAGATCCTCCAGGACCCTATCAGATGAGGACATTGAGAGGGTGGTGAAGAGGTTGCTTTCGGATCCAGCTCTGGCTAGAAAAATGACCCGTCCAGACCCAAATGTCTCAGAGCCGACCTTACTGATCACTGTTCCTCCTCTGGCAGCTTCGCTCTTGGAGCCTATTACAGCAGGCTCCTCTGTCTTCGACCCTTCGGCTCCGGGGATTGAACCTGTTTCCTCAGAGCCAATTACTCTATCCTCGATGGCTTATTCTGGAGCCGTAGGTTCTGGGAGCCAACGCTCTCATGTCGACTCCGAGGGGGACAGTCACCCAGGATTCTCATCGGAACAGACCCTCCCTCTCGGAGCCTCGGCTTGACTCAGCTTGGCTCCCACTTCTGCTTAGGAGCCTTTCCCTCTTGATAGTAGTCGACCATCTGCCCCCTCGGAGCGGAGGTATTCTTCGGAGCGGGGGGGGGCTTTCAAAGCTATAGAGAAGGCTTTATCCTCTGCCAAAGCCATTCCTTTGGAACCTGTGTCCCACCAGCAACAGGCAGCAACCTCTTCCCCCTGCCACCCCCGCAGCGTAGGGAACCAGAAGCCCAAGTAGTCCCCGTTGGAGGTGCCCCCTCTACCGAGACCTCCCCAGATTATCCCACTGGAGAGCTCTCTCAGAAGAGGTTATGTAAAAGGAAACATGTCGACTCCCCTGAGTCTGTCACATTAGACACTGATTTAGAGGAATTATAAGGGTCCCCTAGATCCCCCTCTGAGGATGTCTCCTTCTTTGACATCCTGGAAATCCTTAGACAGAGGGGTGATTGGAAGACCTCTAACCCTACTGAGGATGAATCAATGTATCTTGAGGCTTTTGGCTTCCGACCTTCCACCTCTTGGGTAATACCGCCTTATGACCACCTTTTGGGGGTCATATCACGGAAGCATGGACTTCTCCATATTCAGTGGAAGCCGTCCCGAGGAGGCCAAACAAATTTATGACAGCACCTGAGGACACGTCTTTTCTTAGTAAGGGAGTTCCAGTTGATGCTATGGTGGTAGCAGCGGCCACCAAGAAGGAATTATCTGAAACATTTTCTAATATCCATCCTCCTAACAAGGAGTCCAGGACGATGGATAGGTACGGGAAGCATACTTTTTCTTCAGCGGCATTTACATTAAGATCGCTGAATTACCTGACTCATATTACTCATCTTCAGAGGGATCTCCTGAAAGAGTTAGGAGATACCCTCCAGGGTTCAGTAGCTCCGGGTTCCATGGACAAGGTTTCTGCGCAGCTCTCCACCCTTACTTCCATAGCTAACTCCTCCATGAGGCTAATCTCATATGCGGCAGATGGAGTGAGCAGGGCAGCTGCAGCAGGAATATCCCTCAGGAGTCATTTGTGGCTGCATCTTTGTAATTTTCTGGAATCCTTCAAGTCTTCCTTCACTAACGTTCCCTTTGATGGTTCATCTTTTTTTGGACCCCAAGTGAAAGAGACTTTGACTAGGTGCGAGCAGGAAGGAAAAACCTTATCTGCCGTTGGAGTCCATTTCTCTCTCCCGTCCAGACCCTATCCCAAGGGTAATACAGGAGGGAAAATGTGGTTCCACAAATCCCAAAAAGGTTTTCCTCAGGCATAAGGTCAACCCTCCTCCAGGGGCAGAGGGGGAGGATATAATGGAAGATGCTGCCCTCGCGGCAGAGGAGGTCCGCAGTATCAGAGAGACAGAGAAGCTTTCTCTGATCGTCCCTTCCATCGACCCTGAGGGGTTGCCCGACTGTCCTGCTCTGGAGGCAGTCGGGGGTCGTATATTGCTGTACCCAAGCACCCAGCTATCACTCAAGATCGTTGGGTACACACAATAATATCCAGAGGTTACCTAATTCCCTTTATTTCCGAACCCCCAACAAATCGGTCTCTTCCAGATGTACCACCTATCCAACTAGACCGTGCAACAACAGAGGTCATCTCGTTGCTGCAAAAAAGAGTCATCCAAGAAGTCCCCACAGAGCAAGTAGGATCCGGTACTTACTCTCAATTCTTTTTAGTTCCAAAAATGACAGGGGACTGGAGATCAATTCTAGATCTCAGCAGGCTCAACAAGCATGTAAGAAAATCAAAGTTCCGAATAGTCACTCTGCAGTCGATATTTCCTTTTATCGGGAAAGACAACTGGATGTACTGAATCAATCTCCAGGATGCATACTACCACATCAAAATAGATAGGTGCTCCAAGAGACACTTACACTTTCGGCTGGGAGCCAATTGTTTTCAGTTCAGAACACTGCCCTATGGCCTCACTACAGCCCCCAGAGTGTTTGCCAAATGCATGGCTCACCTGAGACGTCAAGGATTCCTGGTATTTCCATACCTAGACGACTGGCTCCTCACTACCACCAAGCATCAACTCATAAGGACCAGGGACGAGACTCTATCCTTGTGCGCCAGCCTAGGCATCACTGTCAACTTGCAAAAGTCAGTCTTCTCCCTCGCAGCATATTGTATATCTAGGTTCAGAAATAGACACAACCACCATGTCAGTAAAGCTATCACAGGAAAGAGGGGATTCTCTACGCAGTCAGGTCAGATCCTTACTAAACAAACAGAGTCCAGGCCAGAATAGTCCTTCAAGTCATAGGGACTATGGCTTCCCCATCTTATTAGTTCCTCTTGCTCGCCTACATATGAGGATTCTCTAATGGATGCTATTTGCACAATGGTCGATTCAAGACCTTCCATTGTCTCATCAGATATTAATAACAAATGCATGCAAAAGGGATATGACATGGTGGTTACACACGAAACAACTTGTCCTAGGTCGTCCACTTGTTCCTCCCCAAGAGAAAGCAGTTTTAACCACGGACACTTCCCAGATTGGGGGGGGGGGCATTATCTGGGAATTACAGTCCAAGGTACTTGGCAGAACCACGAGAACCACTTGCACATCAATGTTCTGGAGATGAGAGCGGTGCTATATGCGTTGCAAGCACTTCACAGCTCCCTTCCCACCGGGACGATTGCGATTCAGTCAGACATGACTGTCGTGTGGTACATAAACAAGCAGGGGGGAACCAAGTCTTACCCGCTTTGCAGAGAGGCCTTAAGAGTTTTGAGATGGGCGATGGATACTCAACGTTTCCTGATAGCAACGCATATCCCGGGGAAATCCACCGTAATAGCAGACAAACTCATTCGAGCAATTCTGATGACTCACGAGTGGTCCCTGAATCCAATGGCTGCGAAAGAGATCTTTCACAAATGGGGCCAGCCTTGCTGCGTTCTTTTTGCTACTCACCTGAACACCAAATGCAGCAGCTACTTTGCCCTCATTCCCCATCCGGGGATGTCACCCAGGGATGCTCTAGTTCATGACTGGACCCTGAGACTTCTTTATACTTTTCCTCCTTTTCCACTCATTCCCAAAGTAATACAGAAAGCAAGACAGTTGAGGAGTTCCTTGATCCTCATTGCTCCTTACTGGCCTCGACAAGTTTTTTCCTGTCTGTGGCACTACCTCTTGGAGGAACCATGGATTCTGGGCCCATCTCCAGAGCTCCTGATTCATCAATCAGGACAGTTCCATCCCTCCATCCACACCCTCAAATTGACAGCATGGCTGCTCCAATTCTACGAATAGCCAGGTTTATTCCCTTATCCCCAGCAGTCATCCATTATCGATTCCTTTTCTGACTCCCTTGAGTTCGGAGCCAGAGTGCATTGAATTCATTGTGGTGGAACCATTGGTTCCGACTACCGCTCCGATCTCCTCATTATCTCAGTCTATCGAGGGATTTGGGGGCCGATACTCTCTCGTCAGCTCTGGGGGGGGGTGGAGTGCTTTGGCACAGATGAGCTCAGCTCCTACATCGGCATCGGAGCCATCACCCTCGCTTTGAAGGAGATCCCTGGTCTCTTCAGAGACGTTGGGCTCTTTTGGGCCAGAAATGCGGTGCCTTCAAGGTGATGAGGAGCGTGTTGTCCTCTGAGACCACTCCACCCTCGGCTCCAATTGCTCCTTCTCCTTCGGTGCCGGAATCCGCCTCAAAACCTCCCTTGCACCCCAAGCGTAGGGAACCCATGCTCCAGGACATCCCATTGGGTGACCCACCTCTTCCAAAACCTCCCCAGAACATGCCTTAGAGGACATCTCTTGGAAAAAAAATGCAAGAGGAAGCATTTGGACTACCCTGCATCCCTCGCTTCAGACACGGACTTGGAGGACTCAGATGGGTCCCCAAGGTCCCCCTCTGAGGATGTCTTTTTTTCAGACATCCTGGAAATCCTTAGAGGGGTAGCTGGAAATCCCTTGGCCCTTCTGAAGATGAGTCTGTGTGCCTGGATGCATTTGGTTCCCAACCCTCCACCTCTTGGGTGTCTCCACCTTTTGACCCGCTCCTGGCCTTAGTGAGTCCGAAGGCGTGGAGCTCTCCAGAGACTATGGAACCAGTTCCAAGGAGGCCCAGTAAATTCATAACTGCTCCAGATAAGCTTTTTCTATCAAAGGCTGTGCCTGTTGATGCTATGGTAGTAGCAGCAGCCACTAAGAAAGAATTAGTGGAAACTACTACTTCTGTCTATCTGCCAAACAGAGTCCTGTATGATGGACAGGTATGAGAAGCATATGTATTCTTCAGCGACCTTTACCCTTAGGTCACTGAATTATGTGTTCCACTTTACATTCCTTCAGAGGGATCTTTTAAAGGAGTTGGGAGATACCCCACAGGATCCTACAGCTGAAGGAGCTGTGGGCAAGGCGGCTTCACAGCTTGCGACCTTGACTTCTGTAGTTAACTCCTCCATGCAGCTGATCTCTTACGCAGCAGATAGAGCGAGTAGGGCAGCAGGTACAGGAGTTGCCTTACATAGACACTCCTGGATGTGCCTTTGTCAATTTGCAGAGCCCTTCAAGTCCTCCTTTACCAACACCCCCTTTGATGGCTCGTCGCTGTTCGGGCCTCAGGTAATAGACTCTTACCAGATGTGAACGGGATGGCAAAATTCTCTCTGCTATAGCAGTACATTTTCCGCTCTTGCTAGACCTTACCCCAAAGGTCAGAAGAGCGGAAAGATGTGGTTCTGAAAATCTCAGGGAGTTTCGCCTGACACACGTGGAGATGTTTCCCCCAGGGGCAGATGAGGAAATAATAATGGGAGATGCCGATCTCGCGGCAGCTGGGGGGGTCCGCAGAATCAGGCCGACAAAGACACTTTCTCTGGCAGGCCATTCCAGCGCTCCTGAAAGGAGGCCTGACTGTCCGCCTCTGGAGGCAGTCGGGGGCAGATTATCCTTGTACCCAAAAGCCTGGCAAACAATCATGGAAGATACATGGGTACTATCGATAACATCCAGGGGTTACAAAATTCCCTTCTCCCAACCACCCCTTACAAGAAAACAACAGTCAATCCCAGATGTTCCACCCAGTCTCTGGGATCAAACAAACCTAGAAGTTCAAAGGTTGCTAGAAAAAGAGCCATCCAAAATGTCCCTGCAGACCAAAATGAATCTGGCACTTACTGAAGGTTCTTTTTAGTTCCAAAAAAGACAGGGGACTGGAGGCCCATTTTGGATCTCTGCAAACTGAATAAATCGGTCAAAAAAACAAAGTTCCAGATGGTAACACTGCTGTCCATTCTTCCCTTTTTGGGTCAGGACTATTGGATATGCTTTATTGATCTCCAGGATGCATACTACCAGATAAAAATGGACAGGCGATCCAGGAGGTATCTACGGTTCTGACTGTGAGCCAATCATTACCAGTTCAGAGCAATGCCCTTTGGTCTCACCACCGCCCCCAGGATGTTCACCAAATGCATGGCAGTAGTCACGGCTCACCTGAGGCATCTAGGATTCCAGGTGTTTCCATATTTAGACGACTGGCTCCTTACTGCCACAACCAAGCATCAACTGATCGAGGCACAGGACTCCACTATTCACACTTGTACACAACTAGGCTTCACCATAAACTACGAAAAGTCTGCCTTGTTAGTATATTACAATTATATGGGCAGATTTAGACACAAGGGCCATGATAGCAAAACTGCCTCAAGAAAGGGTGTTAACCATTCGTCGTCTAGTTTCAGTCCTCAGTCCAGGCAAGGTTGGTCCTCAAGGTCTTGGGTTCGATGGATTGAGCAATTACTCTGGTCCCTATGGTGCGTTTCCACATGAGAATTCTGCAGTGGTTCCTTTTTGCTCAGTGGTCTTCCAGGATTTACCAGTGTCACATTAGATTTGGATCACAGAGTCTTGCAAGAAGGACTTGGCATGGTGGCTTCACTCCCCTGTGGTGTCAATAGGCAGACCGTTTCTAACCCCCCAACACTTAGCCACAGTGACCACAGATGCTTCCCAGATAGGGTGGAGGGGGGAATTATCTGGGACAGACTGTTCAAGGGACTTGGCAGGAACACAAGTATTACTTGCACAGCAATGTCCTAGAGATGAGAGCGGTGCTTCAGCCGTTGTAAGCACTTGAAGCCTCTGTACCTACAGGATCTATAGCAATTCAGACAGACAATATATCGGTGGTATAGTACATCAGCAAA
Organism: Protopterus annectens; assembly: GCF_019279795.1. Classification (NCBI taxonomy): domain Eukaryota; kingdom Metazoa; phylum Chordata; order Ceratodontiformes; family Protopteridae; genus Protopterus; species Protopterus annectens. The sequence continues at coordinate 75,855,492 of NC_056750.1, forward strand.
CAGGGCGGAACCAGGTCTTATCCCTTGTGTCGAGAGACTCTACGAGTTTGGCAATGGGGGATGTCTTACCAATGTTTTCTGGTTGCAATGCACATCCCAGAGAAAACCAGTGTGATAGTGGACA
>NC_056750.1:75865615-75933115 GCF_019279795.1 Protopterus annectens
TGTGTGTGTGTGTGTGTATGATATTATTATTGTATGATGTGTATGTAAGGTGTGTATTGTTAATGCATTATGTATGTGTGTGTGTGTGGGTTGATGTTGTGTGTGTGCGTGTGTGTGTATATGGTTGCATGTATATATGTATGACCGTGTGTGTGTGTATATATGTGCAGTAATGACTATATGCGTGCGTATGCGTGCGTATGTGTATTAATTATATATGCATACATATGTGCATGCGGATGTGTATGTGTGTGTGTGTGTGTGTGTGCGTGATGTGTGTGTGTATTAATGTGTGCGGCCAGCCAACGATGTTAATCGGTATGTGTGTGTATATGTGCGGTACACATATATGTATGTATGCATCGTACATATGTATATATACATATATATATATATATATATACTATATATATATATATATATATATATGCATATATATATATATATATATATATCGTAATATATATGTATGTATATATATATATATATATATATATATATATATATATATATATACATATATATATATATATATATATATATATATATATATATATATATATATATATATATACATACATATATATATATATATATATATATATATATATATATGTATATATATATATATACATATATATATATATATATATATACATACATATATATATATACATATATATATATATATATATATATATATACATACATATATATATACATATATATATATATATATACATATATATATATATATATATACATATATACATATATATATATACATACATATATATATGTACATACATATATATATATATATATATATATATACATATATATACATACATATATACATATATATACATACACATATATATATATATATATATATATATATATATATGTGTATATATATATATATATATATATATGTATATATATATATATATATAGATATATATATTTATACATTCTTATATATATATACATACATATATATATATATATATATATATATATATATATATATATATATATATATATGTATACACACACGTGTGTGTGTACGTTATGTACTTATATAAAAAGGGTATGTTGACATAGTTATTAGGAACAAAAATGAGGAGGGGTAGAGGGGAGTTTGAGAGGGTGAAAGTGAGGAAAGAGGTATATATCTGTGATAATTTGCCAGAACAGAGTCAGACACAAAAATGGATTGACCATAAGCTTCATATCATGGAAAAGTGCTGATTAATGTGAGCGTTACTGTTTGGATGACTAGGTAAAGGATATGAAATATAGTGATACTAGAGCAAAGCCACGAGTTGGCTAGAAATTGTCTTAGTGCTGGCTAAGGTCTAGAGGTTATCCATTAACCTAAGTGTAATAAGGAGGTCTTAGTTAGAGAAGCAGAGTACTGGACGTTTCTGGCATATTTTTGAGCTTTGCTGATAATGAGGAATTTTGTATCATTAGACTGAAGAGGTCCGTTGGACTGATAGTTATGTAGGGTAATGGTGAGAGCTGGGCAAGCTAAAGGTTTATGTATCGTGTTATGGGTTATGAGTAGCTGGTTATATGTCAGGTGGTGCGGTAGTTTGAGCAAGTTTAGTATTTTTTAACACCTTTATTGAATTATCACTTAAGACACAGGCAAAAATAAATGTATACAAAAGAAAACAAACTGTATTGACATGTTCTCAGTTACAAACATTCTACATCACATATATTCTTTTGTATGACTATCATCAATCCAACATTACATAAATTGTTCGACTCCTGCCATTCCTTAAACCTTACTCCTCCTCCAAAACATTATTCTGCATGCATTGTTCCTGCAATTTCCAGTTACTTACGTAATTTGATCCTACCCTTTTCTAAATATCCCACTTCTAGTTATTTTATCTCTTTAACAGTATTCAGTAGTTGAAATATAGTTGGTTTAGACCTTTATTTCCATTTTCTAGTAATTCCCTTTTTGGCAGCCAGCAGAATTAAACTTAAGGTTTTACTGTAAGTAGACAATTCAGATCCTGCATCCCAGCTCAGAAAATAATTTCCTTAGTCACACCCATTTGTTCACCCAATATTGTTGACAAAGTATTCTGTAGGGATTTTTTAAAGTCTGTCAACTCATTAAATTCCCAAAACAAATGTTCCCAGTTACCTGTTTCTTCCCCATTACACCTCCAGCATTTGGCATCTACCTGAGGAAAGATTCTTTGGAGTCTTCTTGGGATATAAAATACCTATGCAAACATTTCCAAGCAAAAAAATCTTAAATCTGCTAAACTTTGTTGCATATTTGGGAACCATACATATGTCCTCCCATTTCTGCCCTTGTGAATTGCTTATCCAATCTCTGTACTCAATCTTTTCTAACCTCCTCTGATTGGTTCCCATAGTTATCATGCAATATTTTATATACCCTACTAGTTATCCCTTTTTAACAGCAGCTTCTCTTCTAGATTCAACTAAAAGCTCTACCAGACTAGGCCTTTCACTTAGGATTCCTCTATCCATTTCTCTATGCCTATACTCTGATATCAATCCCTGATCGGGAAGGCAGTCTGTAGCCTGCAGTCCAAATATCATTTTGGCTTTTTCACATTCTATTACTTTTCCCTCTCTAATTTACTCCTCATACCTTGGCTTCTTTGGCAATTTTCCCTAGTAAATTCCAACCCTGTCTTGCCTAATCTCCTTCCTCCTTTCATGTGTTGGTTTAGTTCTTAGAATACTTTCTGCTATCTTACAAATATAATATTCTGTATGACTGTCGTTATTCTCCTTAAGGATCTGTATCCAAAATCTCACTCAATCCTTTTTTCTTGAATTTCCCCTTTTTTATCATCATCCTTTTCCACTTTGAATTATAGCTTCCTGTTTGTGTTCTGTATATGAACCTTAACTGTGAAACTTTAAAATATCTCTTCAAATCAAATAGTCCTAAACCACCTTATTCTATTGGAAGGATCAGGTTATCCCCACTTGACCGTTGCCGTCTTCCTTTCCCAGATAAATTACTTCAACTCTTATTATCCACAACTTCTCTGGTTGATAAAAATATGCCTGACCTGTAGCTAAAACTAAAGGGACTAAAAACATTTTCACTGTTTGTATCTTGTTATCAATATGTATGAGCGAGAGCTTCCATTCACTCAGTCTTTGCATTATTTTTGTTTAGCAAAAACAAAGCTCCTCAAACACAGAAGGCCACTGGAACACAAGTGCAGTAAAATAAATCCTCTTTATTGGAATTAGTAGTTGAGCGCTTTCATTCAGGATAAACTGAACTTCATCAGAAATCCTCTTTATTGGAATTAGTAGTTGAGCGCTTTCGTTCAGGATAAACCGAACTTCATCAGAACTGATGAACACTTGACATCATTAAGCAATAAATCAATTAAAATCTGGTCTGAAAGAAGCTTGCTCTTTAGTTCCACTTTTAAAACTTAAATATTTTGAACTATAAATAGCATTTTAGTAACGTATTTAACTGTACAATTATATTCCATAAAAATATTTTTATATTGTTTAGTGTAGTGTTGTTGGTTATGTGGTGCAGCTTTCAGATTTTAATTGATTTATTGTTTAATGATGTCAAGTGTTTAATTTGTTAAGTATAAAAAAGCTTATGAGGTAAGAGTGCAGTAGTTCTGATGAAGTTCAGTTTATCCTGAACGAAAGCACTCAACTGCTAATTCCAATAAAGAGGATTTATTTTACTGCACTTGTGTTCCAGTGGCCTTCTGTGTTTGAGAAGCTTTGTTTTTGCTGTTTGTGGTTACTGAGTCAAGTTATTTTTGTTTAGCCTCATCCCACATACCCTTAGGTGATATAACAGAATCATTTTTAATCCATACTTCTAAATACTTCATTTTATTGTGTCTCAGTAAATATGGACATTGCTCAGCCAATTCATGTGTGGGTAAATAGTTTACAGCTATAGCCTTTGATGTGAAGTTGTCATTCTCGCCTTCATTCTTGCTGGATGGGTTCGGAGCCGATCCTCGGCTCCGACTCGGCCTATATTATAGCTCGAGAGCTATTTTTACCGGCTCAAGGCAGCCCTATATCCCACAATACCATGCGCTAACTCCCCAGATCTCGTTTGCCGCTTCGCTGCGAGGTTGCTTTTTTACCGGCTCAGGTCAGTAAAGGATTTTTTTCAGCGAATTTCTAATTTTTTGATATAGTTATTAGGCTATTTTCCCCTACTTTGTTACCTATCGATTTTTTACTTAATAGAGTTTGTTTCGTAAGCCCTACCAACCCCTGTAGTTAACTTTTATAATCAGGCCTACAGGCCTTAGTTTCTTTACTCAACTTTGTGTGTGTGTGCTGTTCTTTTAATCAGTCCCCTCATCTCCCCCTTGTGTGTAAGTGAGTGAGTGTGTGTACTGATTGTGTGACTGTCTTAGGGCAATGTCCAAAGACATTAAGGTCTTGGGATTCAAGAAGTGTGACTCGTGCTGTCAGAAAATGTCTCTGACAGACGGTCACACTTCTTGTGTCTATTGCTTGGGGCCTTTACACCTGTAGGACTCTTGTTCCGTTTGTCACGGATTTAGTTCAAAAGTCCTGCAGGAAAGGCATAACAAGCTTATTCTAAGGGGCTTGTTAAAGCCTGATGACTCCCCATCCAAGTCTGGCTCGGGGAAGCCATCAAAAAACGCCAAACCCTCGGCTCCAGCTTCTGAGCCGAGGGCTGGTGTTGCCGAGACGGCTCCGACCTCGGTTCTGGCTGGCTCCGAGGCGAGCAAAGTGGGTTCTGCTTCAAAACCATCATTGGAGCTGACCCCAGCGCGCAAGCGCTCTAGATCCCCTTCTTTAGAGTCCGTCAGATCGTCTCCGATGTCCCCCCTTCTATCGGAGCGGAGTCATAGGACTCATTCATCGAGGTCTTCCAGGCTCTCCGATCACGACATTGAGAGGGTGGTCAGTAGACTCAAAGTCCCAGGCTCTGGCCCAAATGCTTCAGAGCCCATCTCACCAGACTGTGGCTCCTTCGATACAGTTATCCATTCCTCCTCCGACTCATCTCTCAAGTTCGGAGCCGGAGTTCGTCAGAACCGTGACCTTGCCCATGTCGGAGCCGATACCCCCTCCTTCGGCTCCGGTGTCGTCGGCTCCAACCTCTTTATTGGTTCCGTCCATGGAGAGGTCCAGGCGCCGGGACTACATTGTCGGCTTCGAGGGGGCGAGTGGCATCGGACCCTTGACCAACCCCGCTCTCCCTCTCGGAGCTTCAGCTCTGGTTAGTTCGGCCCCGACATCATTCTCGGAGCCTTCTCTGTCAGTTCCGGGGGCGGTTCTGGCCTCTTCGGAGCCGGGGCTTCCTTTGGTGTCTGATAGGGGAGCCTTCGAGGTGATGAGGAGTGTGCTGGACCCACTGTCCACTCCAAGGTTAAGTTCTGTGGCTCCTCCCTCTGTAGTGCCTGTTACGGTCTCTGGCCACCCTCCTGTACCCGACAGCAGAGATCCAAAGCGTAAGGTACCCACTTTGGGTGTCTCCTCCTCTTCCGAGGGTTCCCCTGAAGTTTCAGGGGAACACCCTAGGAAAAGAAAGTGCAAAAGGAAGCACAGACTCCCCCGAGTCTGTCACGTCGGACACCGACTTGGATGAGTCAGAGGGTTCCCCCAGATCCCCCTCTGAGGATGTCTCCTTTTCAGACATCCTGGAGATCCTAAGACAGAGGGGAAATTGGTCCACTCTCAAACCTTCTGAGGACGAGTCGGTTTACCTTGACGCCTTTGGATCTCGCCCTTCCACCTCCTGGGTGTCTCCCCCTTTCGACCCACTAATGGAGGTAGTGGCTAGAAAGGCGTGGGCAGCTCCTGATTCAATGGGACCTACCCCTAGGAGACCTTCGAAATTTATTTCTGCACCAGATGACAAATCCTTTCTCACCAAAGGTGTTTCAGTTGATGCTATGATGGTAGCAGCAGCCACCAAGAAGGAATTAGCTGATCCTTCTGTACCTGTTCATCCTCCTAACAAAGAGTCCAGGACCATGGACAGGTACGGCAAGCGGACCTTTGCTTCAGCAACATTTTCTATGCGATCGCTGAACTATTTATGTAATTTCACCCGCCTTCAAAGAGACTTGGTCACAGAGCTGGGTGAAACGGTACAGGATCTTTCTGCTGCGGGGTTTAAGGACAAAATAAACTCTCAGCTGGCTACCCTGAACTCCATTGTTAACTCCTCCATGCGGCTAATCTCTTATGCAGCCGATGGAGCGAGTAGGGCCGCTGGCACAGGCGTTGCGTTGAGACACCACGCTTGGATGCGACTCTGTAATTTTGCCGTCCCCTTCAAGGCGTCCTTCACCAACACCCCCTTTGACGGTTCGGAATTGTTCGGGCCTCAGGTAAAGAATACCCTCACCAGATGCGAGCAAGATGGTAAGACTCTCTCTGCTGTGGGAGTCCGTTTTTCCACACCTTCTAGACCTTATCCTAAGGGACAGAGGGGTGGAAAGATGGGGTTCCGCAAGCCACAGGAGTCGCCTGCCGCGTGGTGAATTTCCCCTAGAGGCAGAGGGGAATAATAACAGATGCCGCCCCAGGGGCAGAGGGGGTCCACAAAACCAGGGTTCCAGGGAATCTTTCCCTGACCAACCCTTTCAGCATCCCTGAGAAGCTGCCCGACTGTCCACCTTCGGAGGCAGTCGGGGGAAGATTATCTCTGTACCCGGAAGCCTGACAATCCATTACTCAAGACACATGGGTACAGAAGATCATATCCGAGGGTTACAAAATTCCTCTCACTTTCCCTCTGGTACAACCGCCAAAACCCCTACCAGACGTACCACCCGCACAGAGGGGTCAGGCTCAGCTAGAAATAAAAAAGCTGTTAAAGAAAAGAGTCATCCAGGCAGTCCCAGCAGATCAGCTAGGATCCGGAATCTACTCCAGGTTCTTTTTGGTACCAAAAAAGACAGGAGATTGGAGACCCATTTTGGACCTCAGCAGGTTAAACAACTATGTGTTAAAGACAAAATTACGGATGGTAACACTGCAGTCCATTCTACCATTTTTGGGCAGAGACAACTGGATGTGCTCGTTAGACCTCCAGGATGCGTACTACCACATAAAAATACACAGGCGCTCCAGGAGGTTTCTCCGCTTCCGGCTGGGAGTCAGTCATTTTCAATTCAGGGCCCTGCCCTTTGGTCTCACCACAGCCCCCCGGGTGTTCACCAAATGTTTGGCAGTGGTCACGGCTCACCTGAGACAAAAAGGATTCCAGGTGTTTCCATACTTAGACGACTGGCTCATTTCCGCTACCACCAAACAGGATCTCGTAATGGCCAGGGATTATACTATCCATCTTTGCAACAGCCTGGGTATTTCTATAAATTTTGCAAAGTCCTCCTTGTCGCCTTGTCAATGTATAAATTTTATAGGCGCCGTATTAAACACCACAGAAATGTCTGCAACATTACCACCTCAGAGAGTGACAGACATAAGGCGGAGTGTTCAGCTCCTGTTTCAGTCCAGCAGAGTCCAAGTCAAGCTAGTATTGAAAGTGTTGGCCTCATGGCGGCGGCGATTCTTCTACTTCCATTAGCACGCTTCCACATGAGGCTCCTTCAGTGGATGCTGTTTTCTCAGTGGTCCTTTCAGCAGCTGCCAATGACCCACAACATTTTGATAACACCATCTTGGAAGAAACATCTCTCCTGGTGGATGGTTTCCCCTCAGCTTTTTCAAGGCAGACCTTTTGTTCTCCCCCCTCCAGTTGCCACTGTCACAACGGATGCCTCCCTGATTATCAGGGCAGGACGGTCCGGGGCACTTGACAACAGTCAGAATGCCACCTGCACATAAATGTCCTGGAGATGAGGGCGGTGCTTTTGACGTTGCAGGCCCTTCAGAGCTCTTTTCCCATGGGGACTATAGCAATTCAAACGGACAATATGTCTGTAGTGTGGTACATAAACAAGCAGGGCAGAACAAAGTCCTACCCTCTCTGTCGAGAAGCACTCAGACTTTGGCAATGGGCGATTTCATCTCAACAGTTTCTGATAGCAACGCACATCCCCGGGAAGTCCAACGTCATAGCAGACAGATTGAGCAGAACTATCCTCATGCCTCACGAGTGGTCTCTAAATCAAGCGGTAGTAGATGGAATTTTTCGGAAGTGGGGCCAGCCTTGCTGCGACCTTTTCGCAACTCCGCAAAACAGTAAATGCCTCGACTTCTTCACACTTTTCCCTCTACCAGGCCAGCCCCTCAGGGACGCTCTTGTTCAGGTTTGGCCCCGGGGTCTTCTTTATGCCTTTCCTCCCTTTCCATTGATCCCGCAACTAATTCAGAAAGCAACCGCTTTGAGATCCAAAATGATCCTCATTGCCCCGTTTTGGCCTCGACAAGTTTGGTTCCCGTTCCTGCACAAATACCTACTGGAACAGCCTTGGCATCAGGAACCCCTTCCGGATCTGTTGACCCACCTCACGGGCAAGCTGCATCAGTCTCTACATTCCATCAACCTCACAACTTGGTCGCTCCACTTCCAGCCATAGCCAGGCTTCCCCTTATTTCTCCTCCTGTTCGTGATATAATTCTGGCTTCCCATAAGTCCAATACTAGGAAGACTTATGCGAGTAAATGGAAGCATTTTTCACACTGGGCACAAACTAGATCTTTAGATCCCTTCCATGCACCCATTCATGAGGTTCTAGACTTCCTGGCGGAGCTTTTTCATTCGGGGTCATCATCAGCCACTATCAGGGTACAATTAGCGGCCATTGCTAATTTTCATGTTGGCCTCTCAGAAGCAAATATTATGTCCCACAAACTCTGTAAAGCCTTTCTCAAGGGCATTTTGTTACTCAGACCTCCAGTTAAAGATCCACACCCACAATGGGATTTGAATTTAGTTCTAACTTCACTAATTCTACCCCTTTTTGAACCGGCAGCTTCTTGCCCGCTCAAACTTCTTTCTTGGAAAACGCTGTTTTAGTAGCTATAACATCTGCCAGAAGGGTATCGGAACTTCAAGCCTTGTCTGTCCGTCCTCCTATTTGGTTTTCATAAAGATAGGGTAACTCTCAGAACAAACCCTTCCTTTCTACCAAAAGTGTTATCGGAAGCAAATCTAAACCACTCCATTGATTTGCCCGTCTTTTCCCAGACTATACCAACAGGGCTGAACAAAAATTACATTCATTAGATGTTCATCGCCAATTACGGTATTACCTAGACAGGACAAAACAATTCAGAAAATCAGACCAGCTCTTCCTCTCTTATGCTGCAGGCAAGAAAGGGCTTCCAGTATCGAAAGTTACTCTTTCCAGATGGCTGACATCTATTATTACCTTGATCTATGAGTTGAGACACAGGCAACTACCCTCTAGGCCTAAAGCTCATTCAACCAGGGCACTATCAACTTCAGCGGCTTTTCAAGCAAGGTTACCACTAGATGCCATTTGTGCAGCAGCTACATGGGCATCCAAACATACCTTTATTGCCCATTACAAGCTTGATCTAGCCTCCAGAAATAGAGCTGATTTTGGTTCCACTGTACTCAGGAGTCTGTTCCATTGAGCCACCCAGGACTAAGATGCTAGGGACACTGTCCCATCCAGCAAGAATGAAGGTGAGAATGACAACTTAACATTAAGAAGTTATGTCTTACCATAACGTTCCATGTTAGTTGTCTTCTTCTCGCCTTCTTTCTTGCGTCCTTCCTCCTGCCCCCTAGCCTGGATAGACTCGAGGTTCTGAGTCCTTCCATTTCTGGAGATACAATATGTTGCGTCTTTCATGGTATCCTTAGTGTTACTAGCAGGTAATCTGTACTCGTAAAAGAGGATTATAATATTATTATTATTAAAATATTACTTTGATACTATGTCTTAGCTTCCAAACGAGATCTGGGGAGTTAGCACATGGTATTGTGGGATATAGGGCTGCCTCGAGCCAGTAAAAATAGCTCTCGAGCTATAATATAGGCCGAGTCGGAGCCGATCCTCGGCTCCGAACCCATCCAGCAAGAAAGAAGGCGAGAAGATGACAACTAACATGGAACGTTATGGTAAGACATAACTTCTTATTTTAAATTCATTAAATTTTTATCGTGAAAACAATTGAAACTGTTTCAAAATGTTCTACAACACTGAGATGTCCTTTTCTGGTTTTATAAGGTACAAATTAACATTGTCTGCTAATAAAGCCAGCTTTTCTTGATCATACCAAACATATTCTTGAATTTCTGAGTCCCTTATTTTCCTTGCCAATGGCTCTAAATATAAAGCAAATAACATAGGGAAATGGGACACCCCTGCCTGGTTCCTCTGTTCAGACACAACTTGTCAGAGAGGAACCCTTCTGCTTTAACTTTTGCCTCTGATCCCTCATATATCCTCCAAATTAATTGCATTAAGAAATGCAAATGCTTCCATTGCCCTAATCATAAAATCCAAGTTTACTTTTTTGAATGCCTTCTCTGCATCAAGACCTACCAATAAAAGTGGTATTTTCTTCCATTCTACTTCCCTCTGGATCATCATTGTTTTGTTAATGTTGTCAAACGTTTGCCTCTCCTCCACAAGACCACATTGATCCATATCTATCATTTTTGCCAACACCTTTGCCATTCTTTAGCTATTATAGACAAACACTTTAAAATCATGGTTTAAAATTGAAATAGGCCTATATGAAGGTGGATATGATGAGTCTTTACCGTATTTAGGTATTGCAGCCATCACAGCTGTCTTCCAGGATGTTGGTGTTTCCCCTCCATTTAAAATACTGTTAAAAAAAACTTCTAGATCTTTATCATTTTCTTCCCTGCTAGTTTCCAAACTTCCAGAGGAATATCATCTATTCTTGGAGAATTCCTGCCGATAGACTATATGTCACCATTTTATTTCCTCTCCTCCTTTCTTAACTAATTGAGTTTCATCTACTTCTAATCTTGCTATACTTAAGTCTTCCATAAATATTTTCACTTGTGCTCTTTCTTGGTTTACATGTCTCTGCTTTATACATATTTTTATAAAATGTATCTCTAATATCTGTACGGGATCTCTGGTTATTTTTCTTGTTATAGGCTCCCTAAGTTTGGCAACAACCTTTTTTCTTTTGGATTCGTTTGGTGTTTTTTTTATATTGTCATGGCCAGTGACCCTTCTCTTTAGTTACCCCATATTTCTAGAGATGAAGGGGTGGATGCGACACAAAGAACCATTTAGCAGTATATAACCCAGTCTGGGGATCGAGAACCTGATCGAGTACCTCAATGTGGCACTGGATCCAGAGTGGGGAGAGCAGAATCCAGTTTGGGAGAGATTATTGGAGAATGAGTGAAATAGAAGGGTTCCTAATCTCTTTACTTCTGTAGGACAACTGATTTCCTTCAAACTCTCTGGAGATTCAAGGTACTATGGATAAGCTTGAATTACTTTTATTTAAAGAGACATCTGTTGAATATAATTTACTTAGTCTTCAGCGATATTTAGAATTGATGTTTCACCACAGGGATCAAGGGTTTATCAAAATCCCTGTATGCCCTTCAATGCTGTAGATGGTGAAGATGAGCAGTTTGAATTCTGGTGGAAAGCAGCAGCACACTGCTGTATCATGGAACGGGTTACTATACTTATTGAGAGGTATGTAGTGAGACAGCAGATGATAAATGAAGAAGTATTGTCTGTATGCTCTTCATTATTGGCACAAATCAGTTCTTCCTGTTTTGAACAACTTTTGGGAGGGTTGAATGAGAAATTACAGAGCTTTTCACAGGAAGTTATTGAACAGAAAATGAAAAAAATTAAAGAGAGACAAATAATTATAATAGTGGTTTGGTCTTTAAGACAAGAACCAACAAAAAGAGATGTCAAGAGAGCGGTCGCTCCTTTAGTGGTGAGGAAAGTAGGAAACAACATGGAGACTCTTTTGAATCATCGGAAGCAACTGTTAGTGCCACGGAATGGAAAGAAGATGAGGAGGTAGCTTATCCTCCTTTACCTGCTGCCCAGCAGCTGAACTATCTGAGAGAGAATTTTCGGAGTGAATACCGGAATGATGTTTTCAGTTGTAAATGAGGGCATTTTGATGCAGCAAAGATGAGCAGCAAGGAAAGAGAAAGAAATGGTATTAATATTGAGATTTTTTTTACTGACTTTTCAAGAATTGCCTTGCTGTGATGCCAATAATAATTTTGAATTTGTCTGGTTGCGTTTTTACTGATTTGGAAGTAGCAATTTTAAATCGTGGCTTAAAATTTATACCTACCGTATTACCTAGGTTGCATGTGTTAAAAACTGAAATGTTTCATTTTATTACGAAACTGCATTTGTTGAATTATTTTTCTAAAGTGCAATATAAAGATGATTATTTGAATAATTTTTGTGTATGTCTTTAGATAGTGGTAAAGATGTTTATTTATTTTTTGTGATTCATTTTTAGAGGGTGACTCTAAAGTTAATGCTTACTGTCTGTTAGATACAATGAATGTTCCTTATAAAAGTGATTTTATTTCTCCATTTTCTCATGGAAGTATAAACATTTTTCTATAATGGTTAATTTTACTTTGGAAAAGTTATATAAAGACTGTTTAAGTAATAAAAAGAGTGTTAATTATAATCTGACTAAAGCAAAATGGTTGACCTTACAAAATATGAGTCAGCGCAAGGATCTTGTATTTAAGCCATCTGACGAGGGCCATAAAATAGTGGATGTTATGTTGTCATATCTCGCCTTCATTCATTGCTGGTTGGGTTCGGAACAGAGAATTGGTTCTGACTCGGCCTTATACAAGAGCTTCCATCGTCCCATGGCTACACCCTATCCCATAATGCTCATGGAAGATTACCCAGATCTCATTTGCTGCCAAACAAGATTGGGTGCTTCCATGCAGACTCTAGACTAAGGGGAATCTTTTTCCTGTTTATCTTAGTGATATTACAAAAATGTTATGATATATTGTATATTTCTAACTTTTAGACTAGTGTGGTAGTACTTTGAGAGTGTTCATTGCTGTTGTTTGCACTATTCTGTTGGCTGTCGTCTACTGCTAGGCCTTTCTGTTTATTCTCCCTATCCCGGTCCAAAACTCATTTAAATTAGAGAGTTTCGGGTTGTTATTTCCTTTCTCGTTGGGTAGTCCGTTTAAGTTTGAGGGCTTTCCAACCCTTCTTTTCCCCTTTTCTGTTATATGAGTTAGTCATTTTAGTTAGAGACTTCTCCTCCTGTTATTGTAGTTAATAATTAGAGTAATTTGGTTGTGTTTGTTAGCTTTACATATTTATAAAAAAAAGTTGTTTTTTCCTTTTTGTATGTTCCTAGTTAGTATTCTTGTTTGGTTGTTCACTGCTGTCAAGAATGTCTAAAGATACTAGAGAAGCAAAACTTTCGGGTTTTAAGAAATGTGATAAATGCAATCAATAAATGTCACTGATAGATGGAATCAGCTGTGTGTATTGTTTGGGTGCTGTCCACCTTCAGGAGTCATGTTCCTTCTGCCATAGAGGCTTACTAAAAACACTTTTCGCTGAGGCTCTAGAAGGGAATCAGAGTTCCTCAAAAACCACTCAACAATGCTCATCTTCCAGATCTGAAAAATCGACAAAGGTAATCTTCCACTGCTGCACTATTGGAGCTGACAAAATAAGCATGCCAAGGACTCATCTGCAGACCCGACTGCTTTCAGGTCCAAGAAATCTCTCTCTTTGGCTCCTATTGTGATTTTGGAGCTGACAGAGTTCCAGTTTCGAAGCCGGTCCCCAGTTCTGGAACTGGTCTCCCCAGTGCTGCATTCTCCTTTACTGCAATCAGTGAGGTCCCCGACTCCGTCCTATCGGTCCTCCAGGAGCCTTTCAGATGATGACGTGGAGTGGGTGGTGAAGAGGTTTTATGGACACTGGTGCTGGTCAAGATTGTCGACTCCAACCCAGAGGGATTTGGGGCCGACCAACATCACTTCCCCTTCGTCGATTCCTCCTCTGACCCATTCTGTGACTTCAGAGCCGAAGTGCTTGGATCCGATTTTAGCGGAGCTGTCGGTGCTGAGATTTGTCCCAGGATCTTCGTGCCTGACCACCACTCTGACCTTCTCAGTTCCACTGGAAGTCGAGGGGTCTAGGAGGTGATGCTCTCCCATCTGGTCCAGGGGGAGAGTCAGGTTGGACAGTTGTCTGATCCTAGTCTACATCTCAGGGCTTTGGTTCAGGTGAGCTCGGTACCTACACTGACCTCGGAACCCACCACCTTGGTTCGGGGGGGGGGTTCTAGTTCTTTGGAGCCAGGAGCCTCCTTGGAGCAAGGTCAGGGGGCTTTCAAGGTGATGAGGAGAGTGCTGTCATCTCAGACTGTTCCGCTCTCAGGTTCAAGTACTCCCCCCCCCCCCCAAAGCACCAGTTTCTGCCTCAGTGCTATCTCTCCCTCCCAGGAGTGGAGATTTGATGCCCCAGGATTCCCCATTGGGTGAAGCGGTCCCTTATGAAACCTCTCTAGAGTGCCCTCTCTAAGGAGGTCCCTCAGAAGAGGGTATGGAAGAGGAAGCATCTAGACTCCCCTGAGGAGTCCATCACTTCAGACACGGACCTCGATGATTCAGAAGGGTGCCCACGGTCACTCTCTGAGGTTGTCTCTTTTACAGACATCCTAGAAACCCTTAGAAAGGTGGCTGGAAGCCATCAACCCTTCTGAGGATGAGTCTGTGTATCTGGAGGCATTTGAGTCTTGCCCTTTCACCTCTTGGGTGTCTCCGCCTTTCGACCAACTCATGAACGTAGTCAGTCGGAAGGCATGGGGCTCTCCGGACTTAGTAGAACCTGTTCCTAGGAGGCCAAATAAATTCATTACTGTGCCTTCAAATAGGGATTTTCTCAGTAAAGGTGTTCTGGCAGATGCTATGGTGGTGGCAGGGGCCACCAAGAAGTTGTTGTCAGAGACATCCTCATCTGTCCATCCACTGAATAAAGAGTCTTGAATGATGGACAGATATGGAAAGCATATGTTTTCTTCAGTGTCCTTTGCCCTTCGATTGCTTAACTACCTGACCCATTTCACTAGGCTTCAAAGGGATCTCCTAAAGGAGATAGGAGATACCCTCCAGGGTTCTGTAGCTGCAGGGGTTTCAGACAAGGTCTCTCCCAGCTCTCCACCCTAAACTCTGTGGTGAACTCCTCCATGCAACTTATTTCCTATGCAGCTGATGGAGTGAGTAGGGCAGGGGGTAAAGGAATTTCCTTAAGGAGACATTCCTGAATGCACTTATGCGATTTTGCAGAAACCTTCAAATCTTCCTTTGTTAATGCCCCTTTTGATGGCCCATTTTTGTTTGGGCCAAAAGTTAAAAAGACCCTAACCAGGTGCGAACAGAAGGGAAAAACTCTGTCTGCCATTGGAGTCCCTTTCTTCCTCCCTATCAGACCTTATCCCAAAGGTCAAAAGGGGAGAAAATGTGGTGTTTTAAGTCCCAAAGAGCTTTCCTCGATGCATGTGGCAATTCTTCCCTCAAGGGCAGAGGGGGAAGTAACAATGGAATATGCTGACCATGTAGCAGAGGGGGTCTGCAGAATCAGGGTGTCAGGGATTCCTTCTTTGGTAAACCGTTTCAGCACTCCTGAGAGGAGGCCCATCTGTCTATCCCTGGAGGCAGTCAGGGGTAGCTTGTCATTGTACCCAAATGCCTGGCTAGAAAT
The DNA here is from genome assembly GCF_019279795.1 of Protopterus annectens. Classification (NCBI taxonomy): domain Eukaryota; kingdom Metazoa; phylum Chordata; order Ceratodontiformes; family Protopteridae; genus Protopterus; species Protopterus annectens. The sequence continues at coordinate 75,881,281 of NC_056750.1, forward strand.
AAAAGACAAATGGGTACAAACAATCCTATCCAGAGGTTACTACATACCCTTTTCCTCTCCCCCATTAGAAAAAAAAAACAGTCCCACATATACCAGCCAGACAAAGGGAACATGCAACTTTACAAGTACAAAAGTTGCTAGAAAAAAAAGAGTCATCCAAAATATCCCCGCAGACCAAACTGGATCCGGAACTTACTCAAGGTTTTTTTTAGTTTCAGAAAAAGACAGGGGAATGGAGGCCCATTCTGGATCTCAGCAGACTAAACAAGTCCATCAAGAAGTCAAAGTTCTGGATGGTAACATTGCAGTCGAGACTCCCCTTTCTGGGGAAAGACGATTGGATGTGTTCTATAGATCTCCAGGATGCATACTACCACAAAAAAATGGACAGGCAATCCAGGAGAAACTTTCGCTTTCGGCTGGGAGCTAATCACTACCAGTTTTGAGCTGGCCGTTTGGTCTCACTACAGCCCCCAGAGTGTTCACCAAATGCATGGCAGTAGTTACGGCTCACTTGAGGCATCTAGGATTCCGGGTGTTTCCGTACTTAGATGATTGGCTCCTAACCACCATCACCAAGCATCTACTAACAAGAGAGAGGGACACAGCCATTCACCTTTGCTCTCAGCTGGGCATCACAATAAACTTCAAAAAATCTGCCTTGTTGCCATCACAGCATATCGTATTTATAGGGGCAGACTTAGACAGAAGACAAATGTTGGCCAAACTTCCCCCGAGAGGATTCAATCCTTGCATCATCTAATCAAGAACCTCTTATCCAAGAAGAAAGTACAGGCAAAGGTTGTTTTGAAAGTTCTGGGTACTATAGCAGCAGCAATAACTTTGTTACCTTTAGCTCGTCTGCACATGAGGATTTCTCAGTGGTTACTATTCTCCCAGTGGTCCATGCAGGAACTATGTCTCACAGTGATCATAATAGTATCCTGCAAAAAAGATCTGTGTTGGTGCCTTCACTCCACTCAAGTGACCTTAGACCAACTGTTTTTCCGCAACGAGTAGCCACAGTGACCACGGACACTTCCCAGATAGGGTGGAGGGGGGGGGCATTATCTGGGAAAGACTGTCCAAGGTGTTTTTGCAAGGATCATGAGAATCACTTACATATCAATGTCCTAGAGATGAGAGCAGTGCTTTTGGCATTGCAGGCATTCCAGGACTCCCTTCTACTAGGAACAGTTGCAATTCAGGCAGACAACATGTCAGTAGTGTGGTACATAAACAAACAAGGAGGGACCAAATCCTACTCCCTATGTCGAGTGGCCCAGAGAGTATGGAAATGGGCAGTTTTTTCCCAATGCTTTCTGACAGCAAAGCACATCCTGGGGAAGTCCAACATGATAGCGGACAAACTCAGCAGAGACATTCTGATGCCCCATGAGATATTTTTTGCAAGTGGGGCCAGCCTTGCTGTGACCTGTTTCCCACATCCATGAATGCCAAATGCAGCAGATACTTTGCCCTGATCTCCTCTCTGGGGGAGTCATCAAGGGATGCACTTGTACACGATTGGCCCCCGGGTTTCCTCTACGCCTTTCTGCTGTTTCCCTTGCTATCAAAAGTCCTTCAGAAAGCCAGCACATTGAGAAGCAATGTAATATTCATCGCATCATACTGGCCTCGTCAGATTTGGTTCCCCTTTCTATGGCCCCATCTCCAGGAGGAGGCGTGGATCCTGGACCCAGTTCCAGATCTCCTGACTCATCCATCAGGGTTGCTCCATCCATCAATTCAAACCCTCAGATTGACATCTTGGCTGCTTCAGTTCCACACATAGCCAGGCTTCCTGATATTTCCCCTACAGTGAAACATATATTGATTTCATCTCATAAGGCATCAACCAGAAAATTATATCCTAACAAATGGAAAAGATTTTCCCATTGGGCTTTCAACAACCATATCAATCCCTTTACTGCCCCCGTAACAGCTGTTTTAAACTTTCTGGCTTAGCTTTTTAATGAAGGCACAGAGGCAGCTACTATACAAGTTCAATTAGATGCTATATCGAACTATCATATCAGGGAAATGGGACTAAAAATCATGTTCCGCAGACTTTGTAAAGCATTCTTAACGGGTACTTTCTTACTGAGACCTCCAGTAAAAGAACCTCCAGCACCATGGGACCTAAATTTTGTTCTGTGTTGATTCTTCCTCCCTTTGAACCTGCATCATCTTGTGACAAAGTTTTTGTCATGAAGACAGCCCTATTGGTGGTCGTTATGTCTGCTAGACGAGTGTCTGAACTTCAAGCATTGTCAAGACATCTCCCCTACATGACTTTTCACAAAGATAGAGTTTCCTTATTAAATAACCCCTCCTTCCTACCAAAAGTGTGTTCATAAGCTAATTTAAATCAATCCATTGACATGCCATATTTTGGGAAAAAGATGGGTAACAAGGCAGAGTGTAAATTACACCAGTTAGACATACATAAACAATTGGTTTCTATCTGCATAAAACAAAAGATTTCAGAAAATCAGACCAGTTATTTGGGTCTTTTTCAGACAAAAAGAAAGGAGCCCCAATATCAAAAGTCACACTTTCTAAATGGCTTGCAGACTGTATAACTTATACATATAGAGCTCAGAACAGAAAACTTCTAGGAAAAGTGAAATGCCATTCATTCCACAAGAGCTACATCTACCTCATATGCCTTCCAGGCGAGGCTACCTATGGATTCCATTTGTGCAGCAGCAACATGGGTAAAGCCTCATACCTTTATCACTCATTACAAAGTCGATTTGGCCTCCAGGAACAGGGCCTCTTTTGGGTCTACTGTTCTGAAGAGTTTTTTCCCTTGAGCCACACAAGAAAGAAGGTGCTAGGGATGCTGTCCCAACCAGCAGTGAATGAAGGCGAGATAGGACAACATAATATTAAGAAGTTATGTACTCACCATAACGTTCCATGTTTGTTGCCCATCTTGCTCTGATTCTTGTATCCCACCCTCCTTTCCCCACCTTCGCTCTTGGAGGATCAAGTGTTTTTTTGCAAATTGGATATGATGTCTCTGAATCTCTTCTTAGTCTCTTTTTTGGATATGGTTACATGCTTAGATATAAAAACTATGGTATCTGCAATAAGATCTAGGTAATCTTCCCTGAGCATTATGGGATAGGGTGTAGCTACGAGCCGGTGGAAGCTCTCGAGCTTTTGTACAAGGCCGAGTCAGTTCCGAACTCAACCAGCAATGAATGAAGGTGAAGGTGAGATGGACAACAAACATGGAATGTTATGGTGAGTACATAACTTATTATGCACTACATCCAATATCAAAAAATGTGTTAATGATAATTTAAGGGATATTAATGTTTATAAAGTAGTTACTATGTCTGAATATGAGAGGGCCCTTGCAGATTTTCAAGATCTGATTGCTAAAGGCTATAGGATATTTATCTAGAGAAGATGTTGAAAAAAATTGTTATTAAGGGTTGTTCTTTGGCAAGATTTTAGTGCTTGCCATAGATACATAAGAGTTTATGTTCTCCACCTGGTCGCCCCTATAGTGTCAGCTACCAGTTATTGTTTGTATAATATAGGGTTATTATTACATAAATACTTGTCAACTTCAGTAGTGAAATTGAGTGTGTGTGTGTGTGTATGTATATATATATATATATATATATATATATATATATATATATATATATATATATATATGTGTGTGTGTGTGTGTGTGTTACTTTTGATTTTTTGGAAAAAATACAGTCCATTGAGTGGAAGGTGGATAATTACTGATTGACAATGGATGTTAAGAGTCTCTATACCAATACTGCACATCCTTTAGGTATAGAAGCTGTTAGTTACGTTTTAGGAGACAGCCCTTTAGTACGGGTAAGTTTTGAGTTACTTTATTTTTGTTTAACACATATTTTTTTTAATTTAATCATGAAGTGTTTCATCAAATTAAGGGAACTGCGATAGGGGCTCGATTTGCCCCCATGTACGCTAACGTCTTTGTGGGGTTATTTGAAATTAAATATTTATATAATTTAAGTTTTTATGGGAAACATGGTGAAATATCTTAGATTTATTGATGATCTATTTTTGTGTGAAGGTGGAGAGACATTAGTTAATTATTTTGTACAGGCTTTGCAGGAAAATAATTTTGGGATAAAGTTTGATGGTTTGCAAGTTGGTAGAAAAGTTACTTTTTTGGATGTGGAATTAGAAGGTATACCAGGTGGCGGAATTAAAACCAGTGGTTATATGAAATTTGAAAATACTAATCTTTTAGATAGCAGTAGTTGCCATCAACTACATTTAATAGATTCACTACAGTATAATGAATTGTTACAGATTTTTATCCTTTGTAATGAAAAGGACACGTTGGTTAAGAAACTATATAGAACTTGCAGTCAATTTAAGCAGAGAGGTTATGACATTAAAGTTATTCAGAAAGCAGTACAGAGGCTATTGATAGATGATCATTTTTTTAATATAGGTAAAAGTAAAACATAAAAAAATAAAATGAGGAAAGATTTTATCACGGTATAATGGTAGGGAGAATAATAATATAATGGATTTTGTAACTACATATAATGTGATTACAGATAAAGTTTTGATGTTATAAAATTTTATTGGTGCTCTTTATTGAATGATAGAAGTTTAAGGCAACTTTTACCTTAAAAAAACTTTTCTTTCTTTCAAGAGAGGCCAGAGTATTAAGGACATGATTGTCCATAGTTATTTTTCAACACCTAGTATTGAATTAATGTTAGAACCTATAACTGTTGACACTTTACCTTGTGGTAGCTGTTTGGTGTGTTAGCATATTGTTAGGACATATGACACGATTAATAATGTGTGCTATGTTTCTAGAAATGTTCATAACTGCAATACAGTGGGTATTGTCTATACCCTGAGATGCTTCTGTGACCTTTTTGATATAGGAGAAACAAAAGGGTCTTTTAAGGATAGATTATAGGAGCATCTCAAGGATATTAGAAATAAAAAGAAGGAAAGCCCTATAACAATTTATTATTAACTGTACCATGGGGGGATATAGTAGCTGTTTAAAAGGTAGTATTTTAGAAAAAGTAGACCCTTTTAATAATTTGGATTTGAAGAATAAATTACTGTATAGAGAGACAGTATTTATTTTGAAATATGGTACACTGACACCTACTGGTTTGAATTTTGAATGTAATTGGAAAATGTTATTGTGAATTGATGAGTTTTTACTGGTTATTTGTTTAATTTTTGATTGAAATGTTAATTGATGTGATTATATATTGTGAATCTTTGAAAGTTGTTTTATCTCTTTAAAGGCCTTTTGGCCAAGGCACTAGAGAGTGATCACATTCTAATAAAATAAGAACATTGGCCATTCGGTTGTTTTTTGCTTTAACTTTTGCCTCGGATCCCTCATATATCCTTCTAATTAACCTTATTATTGTATCATGAAATGCAAATGCTTCCATTGCCCTAATCATAAAATCCAAGCTTACTCTTATGAATGCTTTCTCTGCATCAGGACCAACCAATAACAGCAGTATTTTCTTCCATTCTGCTTCCATTTGGATCATCATTGTTCTGTTATTGCTGTCAGATGTTTGCCTCCCCTCCCCAAAACCACATTGATCCATAGCTATCATTTTTGGTATCACCTTTGCCTTTCTTTAGCTATTATAGACAAACACTTTAAAATCATGTTTTAAAATTGAAATAGGCCTATATGAAGCTGGATATGATGAGTCTTTACTGTCTTTAGGTATTGCAGCCAAAACGGCTTTCTTCCAGGATGTTGGTGCTTCCCTCCTTGTAAAATACTGTTAAACAAAATCTTCCAGATCTTTATCACTTTCTTCCCTGCTAGCTTCCAAACTTCCGCAGGAATATCATCTATTCTTGGAGAATTCTTGCCAACTGATTATACATCACCATTTTATTTCATCTCCTCCTATCTTCACTCTAATTGTTGAGTCTCATCTACTTCTAACCTTGCTATACTTATGTCTTCCATGAATATTTCCATTTGTGGTCTTTCTTGGTTTTTACATGTCTCTGTTTTATACATATTTTTATAAAATTTATCTCTAATACCTATACAGGATATCTGGTTATTTTTCTTGTTATAGGCTCTCTAAGTTTGGCAGCAACCCCTTTTACTTTCTGTTGTCTGAGTTCATATGTGTGTACTAGGCTAATGGCCCTGGGGGCTTTACAAGTCTAGCCAAGTTGTTGTGCTAAAAGGTTTTGTGCTTGGGAGTTATTAAAAACAATTGCTTAACAGCAATCTTTCTCAACTCATGCATATTATCCAAATATTATTTTCTCTTTAGCACTCTGCAGTTGCACCTCTTCTTGTTCTGTAAGATCCCCCTTATTCTGCAATACTTTAACTTTTGTAAGCCCCTCTAAATAATTCTTACTACTTCTTAACCATATTTCGTTTTCTTTTATTTCTATCCTAATTTCAACTCCACTTTCATTTTATCCCACTCAATAGCTATCTTCCCTAATAACTCTTGAATAACTTCCATTACCCATTCCTAAAATTCCTCTCTTTTTAACTGGTAGGTGGGCACCAGTGTCTCATTTTTGTACTATTACCTTGCATTTATTTGTTATTGGTGCATGATCTGAAATAGTTATTGGATGTATATCAAAGTTTTCTATTAAATGCACATTTTCTTCTGAAATATAAATCTGATATTGTTAATCCTTGTTCATTCCTTACGTGTGGGTATCGGTTCCGACCTCGGAACTGAGCCAGCCATCTTCCAAGCTCACGTCTGCTACAAACTCTCTAGCTAAAACTCTTACCCAGAATTCCCCTCTCCCTGTTAACCCAGATTTTGTTTGCTGTGTCGCCATTTGGTCGTGTCAAGCTACTTCTCTTGTGCTAAGTAAAATATTTTGTTTTCATACTAGTCTAAAACAACTTTTTCTCTCATAAAAGTTACTAAATTGTTTTCTCTTACCTTATCGTATTTAGCGACTATCCCTTCTTGAATTTTTTTTCAGTCCCCTTCATCCTATTTACAGCAAGGTATTTTCTTCTTTACCATCGTTGGTAAGCCCCTTTTCCACCTTACATTCGGGAATTTCTTGTATCATTGCTGGTATTCTTTCTGATCTCCTCCTTTCCTGTCATGGCAGATAAAAAAGGTAGTCCAGGATTTAAGAGCTGTTCAGATTGTGGCCATAAATTACCTACTTCAGATGCACATTCACTGTGTGTCTTGCTTGGGTGTGCCTCATTTATCAGTTGACCCGCCCTGAGGAATTTGTAAGAACTTCTCTTAACAGGACGTTGATTGAGAGGAAAAATAAATTATTGAAGGGGCTACTTAAATCTCCTTTTTCAGAGGCTATTTCTGGGTTGGAGGCTTCAACCCCTCCAAGATCACATAAGAAAAAGACTAATGAGCATACAAAGGCCAAGTCTCTTCCTTCGTCCCTGGCTGGGGACTCCCACCAACCAAAACCCAAGAAGGCTAAGCTTTCCACTTTGGATCTGACTTTTTTGGCTGTAGCGCTTTCGGTGCCTAATCCTTGGGCACCAAGGCCATCGGCGCCTTCTGTGATTTCAGCACTGACTAGCGTGCCCTTTACCATATCGATACCGAGGGGCTCCTCGGTTCAGACTTCTCCACCGGCACCGACACCTTACCTGGAACTGACAACTCAGTTACTGACACCAATTTTTTCAGTCCCAGCATCAGTGCCGACAACCACTTCGGCACCGACCTTATTGTCGGTGCAGACCATGACTTCAGCACCGATGATTTCCTTGGTGCAGACACGTGTAGTTCAGTTCCTTACGGCCCCGTTGTTTTCACTGCAGATTGGTGAGGTGGGCACCGAGCTTGCCCCATCTTTGGATAGACCTGACTCTCCCTCAGCCATGTCCGTGAAATCCACTAGAAGCACCTCTGAACACGATGTATTGCGTATTGTGGATCAAGTGCTTTTGGCCACAAGTATCCCGCCCCCCAGGACCTATCCTTCCTTGGGAGGTGATCACCCTTTGCCAAAGACCCTTACTTATTCGTCTACTTCATTGCCTTTGAAGCCCCTTGATATAGCACAGTCTTCCCCCTCTACGGTTCCCTTTATGAACCTCACTAAGGAACCGCAGTTGCCTTTGTGGCAGGAGAGTTTTGCTACAACCCAGGATGTCAGCTGTGGCGTACATAATTTGGTGTTTCACAGCCATCCAGGGACTCTGATTCGGCAGGCTGAGCCACTTAGGGAAGGGGTGACCCCTGTCCTGGACACTCACCCCTCTTCAGGTGGACTGGCCTTCCAACTAATGGAGAAGGCTTTGGCGTCAGTTGGCGATACTGTGCTGTCAATCTCCCCACCTTCCCCTGGACCGCAATGTACACAAGTTGCTTCAAGCGGACACCGGGCGCAAGGGCCTCAGGATGTACTCCCACAGGAAACCTCTTTTGCGTTGTCTTCCCCAGTTTCTCCCTCTGAGGAAGTTCATCGAAAAAGCTCGTGCAAGAGGAAGCACATGGACTCCATGGAGGAGTCCCTTACTGAAGACACAGACTTTGATGATGGGGAAGGGTCCCCTTGCTCACCCTCTGAGGTATCCTTTGGTGATATCCTCGAAATCCTTAAACAGAGAGGAGACTGGCAGCCCTCTAACCCGACCTCTGAGGAGTCTGTGTTCCTGCAGGCCTTTCGCGCCCGGCCCCCTACCTCCTGGGTTACTCCACCTGCCGACGTACTAATCCAGCTCATCGTGCAGTGTGCGTGGAAGGCTCCTGACACCGTTGAGGCCATTCCCCAGAGGCTAGATAACATTTTGTCCCCTCCTGCTAATGACCCCCATTGGTCCAAAGGTCTTCCTGTAGATGCTCTGGTGGTGGTGGCCACAACCAAGAAGGACCTGGCAGAAGAAGAAGAAAGCCAGACTGCCCATCCGCCCAACAAAGAGTCCCGGGCTCTGGACAGAATAGAGAAGCGTACTTTTGCATCAGCGACCTTTGTAATCAGGGCCCTGAATTATATGGCACACTTTATCAGGCTTCAAAGGGATTTAATTTCTGAGCTCTCTGAAACTTTGGCTGGTGCCATGTCTGATGAGGTCCATGACAAAGTTGCCTCTCAGCTGGCACCCACTGAATCTATATCAAACTCCTCCATGTGCCTGATATCTCACGCATCAGAAGGAGCAGCTAGAGCACCAAGTTCAGGCGTTGTTTTGAGACAACACTCCTGGATGCGCTTATGTAATTTCTCGGAACCCTTCAAGGCTTCTTTTCTCAATGCTCCCATTGAAGCCTCTTCATTGTGTGGGCCCAAGGTTAAAAGCACACTGGCCAGATGTGAACAGGATGGTAAGACCCTTTCTGCCGTAGGTGTCAGTTATTCTTCCCCTGAACGTGCTTTCTCCTGAAACCAGAAGAGTGGGAAGATATGGTACAAAAAAAGTCTCAGGGTCCTTTCCATGACACACAGGCTGAATTCTCCCCTAGAGGCAGAGGGGGAAACTCACAGGAAAGATGCCCTTTTCGGGGCAGAGGGGGTCTGCATAACCAGGGTTCCAGGGACTTTTTTCCTGGCCAATCCTACCAGCGCTCCAGAAGAGCGGCCCAACTCCTTTCCTCTGGAGGTGGTTGGGGGTCATTTCTCCTTGTACCCTTCTGCTTGGCTAACCATCACCACCGACTCTTGAGTACAAAGGATAATAATCAGAGGTTACCATCTTCCCTTTGATCTTTGTCCTGCCTCCCGCTACAAACTTACCCAACGTTCCACCCAGTCAAAGGGAAGAAACAGCATTGGAGATATCAAAGCTGCTAAGTAAAAGAGTCATCCAAATAGTCCCTCCAGACCAGATAGGATCCGGATTCTACTCAAGACTATTTTTGGTGCCAAAGAAAAACGGGGACTGGAGACCAATTTTGGATCTCAGTGTATTGAACAAGTTTGTAAGAGTACAAAAATTTTGGATGGTCACAATACAGTCTATCCTCCCGTTTTTGGAAAAAGACGACTGGATGTGCTCGATAGATCTTCAAGATGCGTACTACCACATAAAAGTGGACAGGCCATCAAGAAGTTTTCTGTGCTTCCGTGCGGGAGCCAGTCACTACCAGTTCAGAGTACTGCCCTTTGGACTCTACAGTCCCCAGAGTATTCACAAAGTGCATGTCAGTCATCAGAGCTCACTTGCGACTACTAGGATTCCAGGTGTTTCCATACCTAGATGATTGGCTCATCTCCGCCCCCACCAGACAACCATTGGAAGAAGCCCTGGCATACTCTCTCCTCGCTGCAGAAAGGCTAGGCATAACCATAAACTGGCAAAAAATACAATCTCACCCCATCTTAGTCTACAGAATTCATAGGGGTCATCTTGGATACAAAGAATTGCAGAGCATCCATTCCAGAGCACAGAATTCTAAGGATAAAGCAACAACTGATCCCAATCCTTTCAAGGGAGATGTCCTCAACTCATACTGTCCTACAGCTGTTGGGTTCCATGGCAGCCTCCAACACTATTGTCCCACTGGCCAGGTTTCACATGAGGCTTTTACAATGGCTACTGCTCACCCAATGGTATCCTTTTCAGTATCCTCTTTTATCCAAGATTCGAGTACCTTTCAGGTGCAAACAGGACTTAAATTGGTGGATGACCCACAACCCATCACAATGGTCTCGCCCCTTCTCCCCTCAGCAGCCCAAGGTTAACAGTGACCATGGACACCTCCCTGATGGGGTAGCGGGGCTATGTCAGGGACAGACAGTCCAAAGTACTTGGTCCGAATTGGAGGCCCAACTGCATATAAATGTTCTGGAGCCAAGGGCGGTGCTTCTGGCGTTGCAAGCATTCCATCTCCTACTGCCGTCTGGGACTATTCCGATACAATCAGACAGCATGGCGGTGGTCTGGTATATCAACAAACAGGGTGGAACCACATCTTACCCACTTTGTCGAGAGGCCAGGAGGATATGGCAATAGGTGATGGCTACCAACCGTTTTCTTCTAGCAATGCACAATCCTGGGAGTTCCAACGTGATAGCAGACAGACTCAGCAGGTGCATTCTACAACCTCACGAGTGGTCCCTGAATCCCTTGATAGTGGCGGAGATCTTCCACCGCTGGGGCCTTCCTTGCTGCAACCTCTTTGCATCCCCAACCAACTACAAATACAGCAACTACTTCACCCCAATTCCCCCTCCAGGATAGTCACACAGGGATGCTGTAGTCCACGATTGGCCCTCGGGTCTTCTTTATGCATTTCACCTCTCCCCTCATTCCCCAGTTTCTGAAGAAAGCCCGCCGGTTGAAGAGCAAGGTGATCCTCATAGCACCATATTGGCCTCATCAGATTTGGTTCCCCTTCCTTTGGCCTCACCTGCTAGATCAACCATGGATTCTCCATCCAACCCCAGGGTTGATCTCCCATCTGCAGAACCTGATTCATCCCAACTTGGACAGCCTGAAGCTCACAGCTTGGCTCCTCCAATTCCCTTGATTGCCAGGCAGAATGATCTTTCTTTGCCAGTACGGGACATTCTTATTACATCTCATAAGTCTTCCAGTAGAATTACTTATCTAAGCAAGTGGAAAAGATTTACTCTTTGGCTGAAAGAAAAGCAAGTAGATCCCTTTTCAGCACCAGTGTTGATAGTACTGGAGTATCTAGCCGACCTATTTCATTCGGGTTTATCGGCCTCTACCATTAGAGTTCATTTGACTGCAATATCTAATTTCCATGAGGGTGTCCAAGACTCCTCTCTTATGTCACACAAATTGTGCAAGAACTTCATAAAAGGTGTGTATCATCTGAAGCCCCCTTTTAGAGAACCTATTCAACCATGGGACCTGTCATTAGTTCTACAAGCTCTGACAATGCCACCTTTCGAACCAGCTTCTTCTTGTGACCTCAAATAATTGTCATGGAAAACCTTGTTTTTGATCGCCATTACTTCTGCCAGATGTGTCTCGGAGCTTCAAGCGTTATCCATCAAGAGTCCGTACTTGATTTTTCATAGAGAGATAGAGTGTCATTGAGAACTAATCCTTCCTTTCTGCCAAAAGTGATCTCTGAAATGTCCATTAACCAAACCATTGAATTGCCAGTTTTCTTTCCCAACTATTCAAACACAGGAGAGTATTGCCTACATACCCTAGATATTCACAGGCAAATTCACTTTTGCTTGAACAGGACTAAGGCCTCTCATAAATCAGACCAGTTATTTTTGGCCTGTTCTGGATCTAGATTAGGATGTGCTGTTGCTAAGGTCACATTGGCTAGATGGTTGAAAGACTGTGTGACCTTCATTTATACACTACGTAATATCCCACTGCTGACTACCATAAAGGCTCATTCGACAAGGTCGATGGCAACTTCTGCTGCCTTCCATGCCAGAGCTTCTTTACATGACATCTGTGCAGCTGCAACTTGGGCTATGCCTCATAGCTTCATCAATCATTACAAATTGGATTTGGCCTCCAGGGGAAGAGCATCTTTTGGTTCTATGGTGCTCAGGAATGTCCTTCCATGAGTGCCTCCCAGGAATAGAGGTAGCTGGGGACTCTGTCCCACACGTAAGGAATGAACGAGGATTAACAATATCAGATAAAGAAGTTATGTCTTACCATAACGTTCCATCTGTACTGTTGATCCTCGTTCAGTCATTATGACCTTCCCCCTTCTGTGGATTCTAGTGGATCTCACCATCCGTTTTTTTTTTTTTTTTTTAGGTCATTTGACCAGAGGTAGCCTCTACCTTCATTTGACTTGCAAACTCAATCTGAGGTAACAGGGAGAGGGGAATTCTAGGTATGAGTTTTAGCTCGAGAGTTTGTAGCTGACGCGTGCTTGGAAGATGGCCGGCTCAGTTCCGAGGTCGGAACTGATACCCACACGTAATGACTGAACGAGGATCAACAATACAGATGGAAGGCTATGGTAAGACATAACTTCTTTTTCCTGTGTAGTCTAGCTCAGTTATTCGACCTTGGGGAATATGTAAATTCTCTCCAAGTTTCTACTGCTGAATTAATGTTTTCCTTACCAAATATTTTCAGAAATTTCTAGAGAAGTCTATCTCTATTATATCTGCCCTTATAAGTCCCCCAAATACATCCTTAATATTGCAAATCAAGTCAGTCTCCACCTATAAGTAATATCCTCTGCTGAAAGCTGATTATTTGTTCCAAAATTATCTTCATCTCCATAATAGTTGATCTGATGTTGTCAGTCTTCGTTTATTCTTGACAAATGGGAATCTGTTCCAATCCGTGGAACCGGCTCGGTCGTTATATAGCTCACACCAGCCAAAAACTCTCAAGCCAAGTCTCTACCCACAATGCCCCTGTGTTCATTCCCTCAGATCTCATTTGCTTCTCTGTCAGCAAGACGCGTCAGCCTTCTCTCAACTAAGTGTTGCCTTACTTTTCTACTTTTAGTGAGAAAGTTAAATCTTTTACCTTAAACTCCTTCCTGTTTTATCATTTTTTCTATTGTATCTATAGATTATTGTATTTTCCTTCTCTAACCACTCTTTTTCTAACTATTCAGGTTTTTCTTCATGCCATTGTTGGTACTTGCTCCTTCTTCCTCAGGTAATCTTCTACTATCATTGGTAGATTTCCCCTCTTCTTATAGGTTCATAGGTTGTCATAAAAGCCTTCCTTCCTGTTGTGTGCATGGGGTGTATGTGTGTGTTTTTGCTTTTCAGGTGTATTTTTTTTTGCCCTTCATTGTTGGATATGTCTGACAAATCAACCATGACTGAAAAATCTCCTGACAAACCCCCTAAGGGTACGTCAGGTTTCAAACCTTGTAAAGACTGATAGGAAGATGCACAATTTTGATGGGCATCTTTCTTGTGTATACTGCTTAGCGGCACCTCATTTAGAATTGGATTTTGAAATTTGTAAGGGATTCCAAGAACCTTGGCAGAGCGTCGGAACAAGCTCTTGCTCAATGGTCTCTTTAAATCCCCTTTCAGTAAAGCCATGTCCAAGGCAGACATAAAAAGGATCCTTAAAAATAGAAAAGCCTGTCTTTACAGACTTCACCCTTGGTTCCAGAAGCTCCCAAATGGAAATCCTCTGTTCTGAATTTGTTGGAACTGACAACCAAGGCTCCTGCATTACAGACTTGTGACTCCTCAGAATCATCAACTGCCTTGTAGGCACCAACATCTATGGTTACTGGCTTGGCACCGACTTCACCTGTTTCAATGCAACCTGCTACATTAGCACCGATGCAATTTCAATCTGCTGTTTTTGCACCGAAACCTACATTAGAATTGCCCAGGACAAAATATTCTCCTATGATAGATCCCTATGGAGGACAAGTACTAAGTCCATTTTTAGAATGCCCTGAGTCTCCTTTGGCTTTCTCAGTACAGTCCTCCAGGAGTCTCTCAGAACTGGATGTTGTTAGATTGGTAGATCAGCTGTTATTGCTGTTATTGGCCAGAGGTATTCCTGCCCCTTCTCAACCCTCCTTTCCATCTGGATCTGGGATCTTTTCTCCTGGGAGTCCTAAATCTCATCCTCCAATTATGACTGCAGTTTCGGAGCCCAGCACTTTGATTCCTCCAGTACCGGCTGTCTTGATGCAGTTAGGTGCATCCATCACGGAACCAGAAGTTGCTCTGACCTCTTCAGTTCCTGTTTCGGAGTCGACTGAGTCTCAGAGTCGAGACCCCTCTGCCAGTTTTGGGCTTCCTGGGTTGGCACCTAGTTTGGGTATGGTGCCAATCTTGGCTCCAGAAACCTTGGTGGATGTGGGTCCTTCCCTGGCTCCAACTTTGGAAGGTGGCTTCTTGAAGCGCATTGTGGTCTTGGTTCTAAGGTGGTCTTTCTCAGTTCTGGGCTCCCACTCCTCTTCAAGGGATGCTGCCTTTTGGGTTATGAAGAGGACCTTAGCCTCTACAGACTCCTAACTGTTCCTACCTGCATCAGAGTGCCATGTTTCCCTTTCCTCTGGTCCAGAGTTGACACCTGTATCTATGACAGGACAGCGAGCACCAAAGTATCAAGTTACCCAGGTACAAGGTCTTTCTTCTTAGGAGTCCTCCCCAGAGAGTCCCGCTGAGGAGCCAGCCCAAAAAAGAACTTGCAAGAGGAAGCATTTGGATTCCTCTGAAGAATCCATCGTGGAAGACACAGATTTCGATGAAGGGGAGAGTTCCCCACAGTCACCCCCTGAGGATGTCTCCTTTGGAGACATCCTAGAGATTTTGAAACAGAGGGGTTACTGGAAGTCCAAAAACCAATCCTCTGAGGTAGCCGTGTACTTGCAAGCCTTTGGTGCTCATCCATCTACCTCCTGGGTATCCTCACTCACTGATGACCTGGTAAGACTAATCGTGCAGTGGGCTTGGAAGGCCCCTGATGCCATAGAGGCTATCCACCAGAGACTGGAGAAAATATCCCCACCAGACAACCACCAATATTGGGCAAAGGGTTTATCAGATGCCATGGTGGTGGCGGCAACCACTAAAAAGGACTGCTGTGACCTATTTGCCTCCCCGATAAACAACGAATGCAGTACATACTTTGCCCTACTCCCTTCACAGGGCGAGTCCCCCAGAGATGCTCTCCTACTAGATTGGCCCTCGGGTCTCCTTTATGCATTCCCCCTAATTCCCCTCATTCCCCTTTTTCCTGAAGAAATCCAAAAGGTTGCGATCCAGAGTAATCTTTTTTGCTTCGTTCTAGCCTAGGCAAGTTTGGTTTCCCTTCCTTTGGCCTCAGTTAGTTCACTGACCTTGGGTTCTGGATCTAGCTCCGGATCTACTCTCACATCCCCAAGGAATGTTACACCAGGACCTTCAATCCCATAAGCTCACGGCTTGGTTTCTCCAATTCGAGTAGTCGCCAGGCAATCTACTATTACTTCCCCTGTTTGAAAAATTCTTCTGGCTTCTCACAGACCATCCACCAGGAAATTATATGACAGCAAATGGAAAAGATTCTCTCTTTGGGCTTCTGAGAATAGTCTAGATGCCTTTTCTGCTCCTGTTGAAAAAATCTTAGAATTTTTGGCAGGTCTTTTTAATCAAGGAGCGTTTGTCTCCACTGTAACTGTTACTGTAGCAGCTATCTCTAATTTTTGCAATGGTTATGGTGGCCACTCCCTAATTTCCCATTGCTTATGTAAAGTGCTTCTTAAAGGACTCCTTCGTATAAAGCCCCCATTCAAGGATCCATTACCACCATGGAATCTTACTTTCATTTTGCAGCATTTGGTATTACCTCCCTTTGAGCCAGCAGCCACTTGCCAACTCAAATTCCTCCCCTGGAAAACCCTTTTTCTAGCCACCATTACCTTCGCCAGAAGGGTTTCAGAAATCCAGGCACTTTGTCCAAAACCACCATATATAATCTTCCATAAGGATAGAGTGTCCTTGAGAGCTGATCCTTCCTTTCTTCCAAAGGTGGTCTCCAAATGAAACATCAGTCAGTCCATTCATTTACCAGTTTTCTTTCCAAATTTCTCTAACAAGGGTGAATACTGTCTATATATGCTAGACATTCACAGATAGCTGAGATTTTATCTGGACAGGACTAAGGATGATAGATCTTCAGGCCAACTGTTTGTTTCCTTTTCAGGACCAAGAACTGGTAAACCAGTCTCCAAGGTGACCCTGTCAAAATGGCTAACAGATTTCATCACCTTTATTTATGATCACAACAATCGTAAATTACCTGCTCCTGTAAGGGCACACTCAATCAGATCGATGGCCACTTCAGCTGTTTTTCATTCCAAGGCTTCTCTGGATGAAATGTTTGTGGCATCTACTTGGGCAACACCTCATACCTTTATCACTCATTGCAAATTGGATATGGTCTCCAGGGGAAAGGCATCTTTTGGCTCTATGGTGCTCAGGAATGTCCTTCCATAAGACCACCCAAGGTGTAGGTAGCTGGGGACTCTGTCACAACTGTCAAGAATAAACGAAGATTGACAACATCAGATAAAGAAGTTATGTACTCACCATAATGTTCCATCTGTGTTGTCAATCTTTTCATTCATTCTACCCCCTCCTTTCAGATATCCTGGAGGATCATACCCTTGTCCTGGACTTATGCTAGGGGTTTTTTTTATCTTGGACATGGCTTCCTCTTTATTATTATTATGATTATTATTATTATATTACGTATTTCATCTTGCTGCAATTTTGCAAACTCGATCTGAGGTAATGAACACAGGGGCATTGTGGGTGGAGGCTTGGCTTGAGAGTTTTTGGGTGGTGTGAGCTGTGTAATGGCCGAGCTGGTTCCGAGGATCAGAACCGATTCCCATCTGTCAAGAATGAACGAAGATCGACAACACAGAGGTGGAATATAAATACATGCAAGTGTAATTTCCCTTCCTTACTGCCACAAATTTACTATTATTATATTTTTCTTCTATTCTAAGACTACCAGAGCTCCTCTAGCAATTAGTATAAGTACTCCCAGTTTCCTTTGTCCATGCTATTCTGTTGAATATCCTTCCTGAAATCCATTCTTTATCAAATTCACATGCTCCCTTCTTTCCAAATGTGTCTCCTATAGCATTCTATCTGCATTAATTTAATTCAATCCTCTTACCTATTTCTCTATACCTGTGAGGCCATTCACATTCCAAATAATATGGAGAGTGTAGCCATTATTATAAGTTATTATTCCACCAATTATATATAACTGCTTTTCGAAATGTCTACTTCCAGCTTTTGTACTATATGCGCCTACTAATGTTGGCAGGTTGATCTTTTATACAGTTGTTTCTTGTCATCTCCATTTGAACCTATTTCACATTTTACAAAACTTTTTGCTTTACTGAAAACCCTCATACAAAAAACTAAACACACCCCTAAAACAACCCTATAACCTATTCACTTAAAGCAGACATGCAAAACTATGCACATCTTTAAATAATGAAGTTTAACCTTCCTGATAGGAAAAATTGTCCTAAATTGACAGGTGCAGTCAGAGGCATTACGTAATCTAAAATTAATGATCTGATGTCAGTTTTCATTCTGTCCACAACTTATGGCTTCCCGACTTGGCCACTGCAAAAACACATGGCAACCAAAAAACTCTCAAGCTTTAGTGTTTAAGTGCTCAAGTGTTTAGAACCTCATCACCTCCAGGAGAACTGCTCCATTTACCACTCCTTCAACCCTAGAGTTCTGGTGGAGTATAAGAATAAATTAATTCTTAAAGGGTTACCTCCCTCCAATTTTTCTGAGGTCTTATCTGGAGCTAACCCGGAGAAAACTAAAAATACAATTTCTCCCAATACCTCAACAGTTTCTACTAAATCATCTGGGAAATAAAATAAAAGACTTCTTTCAGCTTGGACTCATTGGATCCTAAAAAGAAAATTACAAAATTGTCAGATTTGACTTCACATGCAGATCCAAGACATCTGACTAAGAAGCTATTGGATCTGACTTCACAATCAGGTCTGAAGCTTAAGAGGCTTAGGCATTTACTGGATCAGACTTCTCTGGAACCAACACCAAAAATGTTAGCTCTCACAGCTCATTCCACTGCCCTTCCAAGGGCCAGATACTCTCCCTCAGTGGACACTGCTCCATCCAGGGTTTCTTCTCCATTTTTGGAGGAAGCTAGTCTCTCCTTCCCTTCTGTCCACTCACTCTTCCAGGAGCCTTATGCAAGAAGAACTGAAGAGGTTAATGAGAAGGATTCTTTCGGCACAGAGCATGTCAAGTCTTCTGTAGGGTTCTACCAGTTTGGGTAAAGAGATCTGACTTTCCACTATTCCCCCTGTGCAAGTTCCTCCTCTGACTCCATACTCCGTCTTGGAGATACTGGATCTGAGTCATCCAAGCCTGTCTGCATCAGATTCAAAAATATCTTTATCCTTAAATCCAAAGCTTGTTCTGAGCTTTTTGGTTACATCAGATCCAGAGAGCTCTTGGAGCCAAAGTTGCCCTGTTGGGTCCAGGGTGTCACAGTAGGCCACAAAGTTCTCAGAGTTGTCTGTGCACCTCAAGGCCTGTGCATGGGTTAGTTCAGCTCCAACTTCAGCTTGGGGGAGTTCTTCTCAGAGCAGGGAGGGACTTTGCTCCAGAGGCTTGCTCTTATTGATCTTAGGTCCTGTTCCCCTCTGGGAAACTGCCTTTGAGGTCATGGATAGAGTCTTGTCAGCATCCTTGACAAAGACTGTTCCCTTCCCATTGATTCCCATCTCTTCACTTAGAGTTTCATCTACCCTCTTTCACAGAGGCAGCCAATACCGAAACTCCAGGCTTCCCAGCAGGGTCTTTCCACCTCTTCTGATACCTCCCTGTAGCATCCCACTGAGGAAGTCCCTAAGAAGAGAACATGCAAGAGGAAGCACTTAGAATGTCCCGAGGAATCAGTCACAAAAGATACAGACTTTGATGAAGATGAAAGGTCCCTATGGTCACCTCCTGGATATTTCCAGTTTGGAGACATACTTGAAATCCTGAAACAGAGGTGGCTAGAAGTCCAGCAACCATTCAGTGAGGAGTCTGTGTTCCTGGAGGCATTCGGTACTTGTCCGGCTACCTCCTGGGTGACTCCGCCCTTCAATGACCTCATAGATTTGATCTCTCGGTGGACATGGGACACCCTGGACACCATTGCACCAATCCCCCCAGAGACCAAGCAAAATGTTAGCAGCACCGGAGGACAGACAGTTTTAGATAAAAGGGATGCCTTTTGATGCCATGGTCATGGCGGTGGCCACTAAGAAGGAATTATCTGAAGAGTGTTCCACTGGTCATCCTCCAAATAAGGAGTCTTGGTTAATAGATAGGTTTGGGAAGTATATCTGTGCTTCAGTGACCTTTGCCTTAAGGTCTCAACTATTTGGCACATTTCACTATGTTACAGAGAGACCTATTTAAGGAACTCTCTGATACCCTTTCAGGATCTGTTTCTGATGATGAACAGGCATCTGTAACCTCTCAATTGGCCTCCCTGCAATCAATTTCCAATTTTTCCATGAGATTAATTTCGCATGTGGCTGAAGGAACCTCAAGGCCAGTGGGTGCTGGTGTTTCCATATGGAGGCAGGCTTGGATGTGCTTATGTGATTTTTCTGAGCCATTCTAGTCATCTGTCAATGCCCCCTTTGACAGAACATCTTTATTTGGCCCCAAAGTTAAAGACACTTTATCCAGGCATGAATAACACAGAAAAACCTTGTCTGCCATGGGCATATGTTTTTCCAGACCTCAAACAGCCTTCTCCAGGAATCAATGAGGTACTGGGAAAATAATTCAAAAAATCCCAGGCCCCTTTCCAGTACCATTGTGTAGGAGGTTCCCCTAGGGGTAAGGGGGGGGCTCCAAAGGTAGACACCATTCTCGCTGCAGAGGTGGCCCGCAAAACCAAGGGTCCAGAGATTCCTTTTTTGACAGACCCTTCCAGTGCTCATGAAAGGGGGCCCGATTGTCCCACCTGGAGGCAATCGTGGGTCAATTATTCATGCACTAGAGAGCCTGGCTAGAGATAACAGATACATGGGTGCAGAGAGTCATTTCCAGAGGTTATATAATACACTTTTTCCTTTTTTTTCCACTCTAAAGAAAAATCCCTGATTTTCCACCCAGTCAAAGGGAACAAGCAGCACTTCAAATTCAAAAGCTGCTAGAAAAAAAGAGTCATGCAAGACGTCCCACCAGACCAGATAAAATCTGGAACTTATTGAAGATTATTTTTAGTGGCAAAGAAAGAAAGGGACAGGAGACCAATCTTGGATCTCAGCAACTTGAACAAATCAGTTCGACACAGCAAGTTTTGGATGGTCATGGTTCAGTCCATTCTCACATTACTGGGAAAGGACAACTGAATGTGATTGATAGAACTTCAGGACGAGTACTATTACATAAAGATGAACAGACAGGCCAGAAGGTATTTACACTTCCAGCTGGGAGCCAGTCATTACTAATTCAGAGTTCTGCTCTTTGGTCTCACCACAGCCCCCAGGGTGTTCACCAAATGTATGGCAGTAGTGGCAGCTCACTTGAGACTGCAAGGATTCTGGGTGTTTCCATATCTAGACGACTGGCTCATTACCACCCCTACCAGGCATCAAGTGATAGAGGCAAGAAATCAGTTCTTCAGACATGCTTTTCTCTGGGGATAACCATAAACTACGAAATGTCTTACTTGGAACCTATTCAAAAGTTGGAGTTTATAGGAGCATTGCTCAATACAAAGTCAATGATAGCTTCAATGCCTTCCTCTAAGAGTTCAGACCTGAAGAGCACAGGTCAGGAAAATAAATCTGCAACACCAAAGTTTCTGCCCTCTTGGTTCTTCAGACCCTATGATCGATCGCAGTGGTAATAACTCTAATACCTTTAGCCAGGTTTTACATGAGGATTCTACAGTGGATGCTAGCCACACAATGGTCAGTAATGTACTGATCTATGTCAACCGTGATGCATATACACAGATTTGCAAGAGAGATCTCAGTGGATTCAATCAGCACAGGTTCTACAGGGCCATTTTTTCACCCCACCCTCAGCCCAAGACCATAGTGACCAAGGACACTTCCTAGTTAGGGTGGGGTGGCATTACTTTGGGAAGACAGTCCAAGGCACTTAGTACCCAAAGAAGCCAATTTACATGTCAGTGTTCTAGAGATGAGAGTGGTGCTTTTAGCAATGCAGGACTTTCAAGAAGCTCTCCCCTCAGGGATGACTGCAATTCAAACAGACATCAGTAGTTTGGTACATCAACAAACAGGGAGGAACCAAATCTTACCCTTTGTGTCGAGAAGCACTCATAGTGTGCCAATGGGTGATCACATCTAACCACTTTCGCATCGCAACACACATTCCGGGGAAGTCCAGTGTGATAGCAGACAAGCTGAGCAGGTACGTTGTTCTACTCATGAATGGTCTAACAAAAAATGTGGTGGATATGATTTTTCATCAGTGAGGGCCAGCTTTGCTGTGATCTTTTCACTTCTCCCCTGAACAACAAGTGCAGCAGCTGCTTTGCCCTGATCTCCCACAGGGGGAGTCACTGGGGGATGCTGCACTTCATGACTGGCCCCCCAGCCTTCTTTATGCCTACCCACTGATCCTGCTAATTTCCACAGAAAGCTGCTATGTTGAAGAGCAAAGTTATCCTCATTGTACCTTTTAGACCTCTACAGATTTGGTTCCCCTTCCTTTGACCTTACACACTCTACCAACCATGGATTCTGGGTCTGACTCCAGACCTCTTGTCTCATCCAACAAGCATGATTCATACAGACATACCGAACCTCAGGCTGACCACCTGGCTTCTCCAGTTCCGGTAATAGCCAAACAACCTATGCTCTCTTCTCCAGTCTGTCAGATACTTTTATCTTTACATAAACCATAAACACGTAAACTCTACTCCAGTAAATGGAGAAGATTTGCTTACTGGGCCCACAAGAATAACACACTATTTTCAGCCTCTCTGCATATTATCCTTGAATTCTTAGCTATACTTTTTAAAGATGGAGCTAGCTCCTCAAAAGTGAAGGTCCAGCTAGCAGTGATCTCAATTTTTCACACAGGATTTGAAGGTGTTTCTCTCGACTTCCATAGACTATGCAAAACCTTTTTGTGAGGTACTCTTCTTCTAAGACCTCCTTTTAGAGACCCTACTCCCCCATGGGATCTTAATCTGGTTTTGTAGCAACTTACTCAACCCCTTTTGCACCAGCAGCTAAATATGAACTAAAGTATCTCTCTTGGAAAACAACTTTTCTAGTAGCAATTAAATCTGCTAGAAGAATTTCACAGATTCAGGCCTTGTCTTCAAAACTAGTATGTAACAACTTGAAGAACAGCAGCAAGAAGAAATCCACAACTGGCCACAGCACAAACACAAGTTTAATAAAAAACTCAAAACTCTAGTGTCTCGGTTTACAGCCTTGTCTTCAAAACTAGTATGTAACAACTTGAAGAACAGCAGCAAGAAGAAATCCACAACTGGCCACAGCACAAACACAGGCTTAATAAAAAACTCAAAACTCTAGTGCCTCGGTTTACAACCTTCCAGGAGTAATACAAAACACACAGCTTTACGCAGACTTTATATAACACCATTCAACAATTAATTATTCAATTCCATAGTAACTGTTTCCAATTAATCTCTAAATTTAAGCCTACAGGTACCATAGTATTGAACTTTAAAATATAAACAGATTCTTTACAAAGAAGTCTGTCCTTAATATCACATATTTCACCAATTTTCATAAAACACTTGGTCTAAAACAGAAGCTTTTAACAAAGAATGATCAACATTATGAACTGTTTTGAAATGCATTGCAACATTGCTTTCTATTTTACCATTCTTTATATCTCTTATATGTTCCTGTATTCTTACTTTAAATTTCCTTTTGCTTTCTCCTATATAAAATAAATTACAAGGGCAGCTGAGAGCATACATTATACCTTCACTGTTACATGGAAAGCTACCACCTGCTGAAAACTTAACACCATTTAATTTCTTAAAATTTGTAACACAGGAACATATAGAGCAACCACCACAAGGTTGAGTGCCCCTCATGGCAGGAATTATGTGCAGTGTTCTCATTAGGCATAGAGAAATAGCTAGAAACCAAAAAAATCTTTCAAACTTTTTCCTTTTTTGTAGGAAATACAAGGACTATTTGCTATTATTCTGAATTTTGCAAGATTCAGTATTATGCCTTTCTCCATGCATGACATTTTGACACTGATTTAACCCCAGTCTAAATGCTACAACTCTTTGTAAAGACTTCTTAACCACATTGTAGTTATAACCCCTGTAAATAAATAAATAAATAATAATAATCATTGAAATAATAAATCTGAAGTAGGAACTTCATTTGTCAGCAACCTGTGGGATACGGATCCGATCTCGGATCCGAGCCGGCAACTTCTAACATAGCATAGATCCGAGCTCCTAGCTCCTCCCCCTTACCCATAATCCCCTGCCTGCCCTAACTGACCTCAGATCTAGTTTGCCGCTCTTCAAGCAACAGCCAGGTTCAGAGCTCTTGGCGTTTTGTGAGGAAAAAAGTTTTTGTATTTTTTCTTCTGAGTGACTGGTTGTGTGTGTGATAGGTTTACCCTTTCTCCTTTTTATATATATAACATACTTGTTTTAATTTAAGTATAATTCTCCCTCCCCCGCTGGTCGTAGCGTGTGTGTGTGTGTCTGAATTAGGGGCCTAGTGAGTGTGCTTTCCTACAGTATGTCGGAGGCCCCTAAGGCAATTTTTTCAAAATGCACCGAGTGTGGTCACAAGCTTTCACCGGCTGATGGCCACACTCGGTGCGTTAGGTGCCTTGGGGTTGAACACCTCTCTTCGGGTTGCACAATTTGCGCGGCGTTCAACCCCAGGGCACTCAAGGATCGAAGGTCGAAGCTAGTTCTGACGGGCCTTCTACCCCCAGACTCTGCTTCGGCCTCCGGTGCCCGCTACCCCCCCGGTAGCGGTCACCCCTGCCTCCCTTCCTCCGACCGGGACTCAACCTCCCGCTTCAGCTCCGGAGGATAGGGAGGCCAGGAAAGAGAAGCGGCGGGAGAAGCACCTTAAGCGGCGGGCCGAGGACTCTTCATCGGCCCCGCCCGCCAAGAGGGCTTCCCCGTCCAAGTCTTCTCAATCTCCTCCTCCTCGGATCCGATCCCCTTGTTTCTCCCCGGGACCCGAGGAGGAGGTGATCCGGTCCCCGTCGAGGTCATCGAGGTCTCCAGGTCTGCCTCAGTGGCCTCGTCGAGGTCCACTTTTAGCATGTCTGATGCGGATATGGACTGGATGATGAGGAGATTCATCCAGGCCCAGATGCAGATGGGAGTGCTGTTGCCTCCCCCCCCCTCTGGGGGGGAGCTCGACCCCTTTTTTCGCTCCTATAGCTCCTTCTCAGACCCGCATTCCGGGCTCGGAGCCGAGCCACGTTGGATCCAGGGGTAGGTCGGAGCAGACCGTGCTGGGCACGTCGGCTCCGACTATTCCCTCGAGTCTGTCGGATCCGACCTCTCGGAGCCGTGGGCCGAGCTTCGGATCCGAGGGATTCGGTGTGCTTTTGGCTCCGTCCCGGTTGGAGCACACTGGTTCTTCGGATCCGACGTTCTCGGCGCTGGGTCCGATCCCCGCTTCGGATCCAAGTGGGAGTCGGATCTCGGATCCGTCTGAGAGCGGCTCCCCCTCGGCTTTCGCTGCGGTGGAGAGGGCACTGTCGAGTGCTTCCAGGCCTCCAGTCCTGGCTTCGGCTCCCTCCTGCACTCTTTCTCATCTGGTCCTGGCTCCCCTCATCCGGCCCTCTGGACAGCCTGCCTCAGCGCCTTTAGGAGTTCCAGTGGAACAGGTTACAGCCTGTGAGGACTCCTCAGACAGCCCCCCGAGGAGATTCCCCACAAGGCAAAGTGCAAAAGGAGGCACATAGACTCCCCTGAGAGTCTCACAGAAGATACGGACTTGGATGAAGGGGAAGGCTCCCCGAGATCACCCCCTGAGGATGTCTCCTTTGGAGACATCATGGAAATGCTCAAAATCAGAGGTGGGTGGTCTGCCCCCAAGGCTTCCTCTGACGAGTCCGTATTCCTTGAGGCGTTCGAGGCAGGACCATCTACCTCTTGGGTGTCCCCTCCACCCGACCCCCTGGTGGATCTTATATCCTCTAGGGCTTGGAAGGAACCAGACACCGTAGAGCCAATCCCCAAGCGCCCAGACAAAATTTTGAGCCCCCCTGCAGAGAGCTCACATTGGAGCAGAGGTCCCCCTGTGGATGCCATGTTGGTGGCTGCAGTCACTAAGAAAGAGTTGGCTCAGGAGAGCCCCACGGTTCATCCTCCGAGAAAGGAGTCTCACACGATGGACCATCTTGGGAAGCGGGCCTTCAGTTCAGCGACCTTCTCTATGAGGGCCTTGAACTATATGGCACACGTTATTAGGATGCAGCGGGACCTAATTAAGGAATACGCTGCTTCCCCCCCACGTCGGAGGGAGACAAGGATTTGTACTCTTCCTGAATGGCCAACCTCCGCTCTATCTCTAATACCTCTATGCGGCTATTGTCTCATGCTACAGAGGGAGCCGCTAGAGCAGGTGGAGTCGGGCTTGTCATGAGGAGACAGGCCTGGCTCCGTCACTGTGACTTCTCTGAACCCTTTAAGGCATCATTCGTGAATGCCCCTTTTGATGGTTCTGCACTTTTCGGCAAAACCGTTCGCGACACTCTTGTCCACAGCGAGAAAGATGGGAAGACCTTGTCTGCCATCGGAGTCCGCTTCTCTGCGCCCCAGAGGTCCTTTTCCAAGAACCAAAAGGGTCAGAAGAAGATGTGGTTCCGAAAATCGCATCAATCTCAGTCTGCTCAGGACAACCAGTCCTCTCGTGTCAGAGGAGGACAGGGAGGACGCCGCCCCAGAGGCAGAGGGGGTCTGAGGAATTTTGGGTCCAGAGAACCTTTCTCTGAGAGGCCCACGCAGAACCCCTGAGGGGTTTCCCAACTGCTCCACTCTGGAGGCAGTCGGGAGGCGTTTTTTGAAGCACCTGGCAAAATGGGAGTCCATAGCAACAGATCGCTGGGTGCTTCGCATTATATCCAGAGGTTACCTAATTCCCTTCATAGCCAACCCCAGAATCAGAAGCCTTCCCGCCGTCCCACCCACTCAAAAGAAGGCGGCCGCTGCAGAAATTCAGCAGCTTCTACAAAAAAGAGCCATCCAGCCTGTCCCCCCAGATCAAGTCGGATCAGGGTTTTACTCCAGGTTCTTTCTGGTGCCAAAAAAGACGGGGGACTTGAGGTCCATCCTCGACCTCTCTTTCCTAAACCTGGCGGTACCCAAACAAAAGTTCCGAATGGTCAAGTTGCAATCTGTCCTCCCCTTATTGCGGGAGGATGACTGGATGTGCTCTATAGACCTCAAGGATGCGTACTATCACGTTCTAGTGGACAGGCGTTCCAGGAGGTTCCTCCGCTTCCGGCTGGGAGCCAGTCACTTTCAATTCAGGATCCTCCCCTTTGGTCTCACCTCAGCCCCCAGGGTGTTCACCAAGGTCCTAGCGGTAGTAGCGGCTCACCTGAGACTCCAGGGAATTCAGGTCTTTCCATACCTGGACGACTGGCTCCTCACAGCCCCAACAAGGCATCTACTTTGCTCAGGTAGGGACTTTTTCTCGGTCTGGCTCCACTATTAGGATTAACCATCAACATGACCAAATCCTCTCTCATCCCTACACAGATGCTAGATTGTATAGGGGCAAGACTGGATTCCAGACAGATGCTTGCGTTCTTGACTCAAGATCGACTTCGGAACCTGATGTTACACGTGCAGGCCATTCTTCATCTGCAAACTCCTTCGGCGGAATTGATTCTGATGGCCCTAGGATCTATGGCGGCTGCAATTCCTCTGCTACCATTGGCCCGGTTGAACATGAGAGTTCTACAGTGGACCCTCCAGGTACAATGGTCCCGGTCTTGCAACCCTCTGTCTCACCCCGTTTCTTTAAGCAAGGTTTGCAGAAAATTGCTCCTGTGGTGGCTCCAGTCTCCCAACCTCCACACGGGCCGTCCCTTCTCACTACCTCCACCAGTCGACACAGTGACCACGGACACTTCTCGCCTGGGGTTGGGGGGGGGGCATTTTTAAGGCAGAACAGTCCAAGGCACTTGTAACGATGTAGAGACCTCTTTGCATATCAACGTCCTAGAGATGAGAGCGGTGCTTTTGACGTTGCAAGCACTACAAAACTCTCTTCCGGTAGGGACAATTGCGGTACAGACAGACAACATGTCGGTAGTCTGGTACATCAACAAATAGAGGGGAACCAATTCTTACCCCCTTTGCCGCGAGGCCATGAGTGTGGGAATGGGTAATTTTCACCAACCGCTTTCTCATAGCAACGCATACTCCGGGACGGTCCAACATTTTAGCGGACAGGCTCAGTCATACTATCCTGACTCCTTACGAGTGGTCTCTCAACCACCGAGTGGCAGAGCAAGTATTTGCCCGATGGGGGCGACCTTGTTGCAATCTTTTTGCCTCTCCTTCAAACACGAAATGCAACGATTACTTCACTCTGATCCCCCCTCCGGGGAAGTCCCCGAGAGACTCTCTAGTTCATGCTTGGCCTCCCAGTCTGCTTTATGCTTACCCTCCTCTACCCCTGATGTTGAAATTGTTACAGAAAGCCAGGCAGCTGGGGGAGCAGAATGATCCTCATTGCCCCATTCTGGCCTCGTCAGACGTGGTTCCCTTACCTATGGTCTCACCTAGTGTATCCACCATGGATTCTGGATCCCATTCCGGATCTCATCTCTCATCCTCTCGGTCTTCCGACTCCGAACCTGGTCAACCTCAAGCTGACGGCTTGGTTACTCCAGTTCCACTCCTCATAAGGACTCCCAGGATCTCATCACCGGTCAAAGCCATTCTTGTAGCAGCTCACAAGCCTTCCACTAGGAAGGTTTATCGGAGTAAGTGGAAACACTTCACCATTTGGGCAAAACACCGTCGTTTAGACCCGTTTACAGCCCCGATATCATTGATTCTAGATTTTCTAACCTCTCTCTTTCACCAGGGGGCTAGTTCTTCCACAGTCAAGGTACAGCTGGCAGCAATCTCTTACTACCATGTGGGGCAAGAGTCTGGTCCTATTATCACTTCCAAACTGTGTAAGACCTTCCTCAAGGGTACCTTCCTCCTTAGGCCTCCAGTTAAAGAGGTGGTACCCCCATGGGATTTATCCTTAGTCTTGCAGGCCTTGACTTTTGACATTTGAACCGGCTGCCACGGTTGATCTCAAATTTCTCTCTTGGAAGACAGCCTTTTTGGTGGCCATAACTTCAGCCAAAAGGGTATCAGAATTGCAAGCCCTTTGTGTCAAACCACCATATTTGGTTTTTCACCTGGATAGGGTTTACCTCAGAATCAACCCGTCCTTTCTACCTAAGGTATCTTCAGAAGCGAACATCAATCAATCCATCAATCTCCCAGTGTTTTTCCCCAACTTTCATAACAAAGGAGAGTACAAGCTTCATTCCTTGGACGTACACAGACAATTACGTTTTTATATACACAGAACTGCTGGTCATAGGCAATCTGATCAGTTGTTTATCTCCTTTGCCAAAAGTAATTTTGGAAAATCAGTTTCTAAGGTTTCTCTCTCTAGATGGATCTCGAGTTGTATTCTGTTAGCATATCAGAGTTCGGGAAGGCCTGCACCTCAAGGAGTCCGTGCTCATTCTACTAGGGCCATTGCCACTTCTGCGGCCTTTCAAGCTAGGGTTTCACTGGATGACATTTGTTCCGCAGCCACTTGGTCTTCATCTCATACCTTTATCAGCCATTATAAAATAGATGTTGTTTCCCGAGGTAGAGAGTCCTTTGGCTCTGCGGTGCTCTGGAATATCCTTCCATGAAGGCCACCCAAGACTTAGGTAGCTGGGGATACTGTCCCACAGGTTGCTGACAAATGAAGTTCCTACTGCAGATTAAGAAGTTATGTACTCACCATAACGTTCCATCTGAGTAGGTATCTTCATTTGTCTGCAACCATCCCCCCCTCCTTCCCCCTGACTGATTGGATCGCTCTTGTGTTATTACCATATGTTCCCATTGGGACACCTGTTATCTGTTGTGCTATGGGGCAAACTTGATCTGAGGTCAGTTAGGGCAGGCAGGGGATTATGGGTAAGGGGGAGGAGCTAGGAGCTCGGATCTATGCTATGTTAGAAGTTGCCGGCTCGGATCCGAGATCGGATCCGTATCCCACAGGTTGCAGACAAATGAATATACCTACTCAGATGGAACATTATGGTGAGTACATAACTTCTTATTTCTTGTCTTCAAAACTGCCTTATTTGATCTTTCATAAAGATAGTCACTTTAAGACTATCTTTACATAAAGGTGGCAATAACAACAATGTTTCCAACTTCCGCCCCATTGTTATCCTATCTCCCATCTCTAAACTCCTGGAAAGGTGCATCCAACTTCAACTCCTACCATATCTCATAGATAATAACCTACTTTCTCCTACACAACATGGATTCAGACCAAATCACAGCACTATGACAGCACTCCTCCCCTTTCTTGAAACTGTAAATAACGCCCGGGACTCTGGCCTAATTGTCTCTACCCTTCTACTTGACCTCTCTAAAGCCTTTGATACCATATCACATAGTCTGCTTCTAACCAAACTCTCCAAACGTAACCTATCTTCCTCTACTTTGAACTGGTTCTCTAGCTACCTAATAGACATCAAGCAGTCAAATGGAAAAAGGCAACCTCCTCATTTCTTAACACCCCAACTGGTGTCCCCCAAGGCTCCATATTAGGTCCCCTCCTTTTCAATATATTTATAAATGATTTCCACAAAGCTATCCCTCTCTCCAATATCATCCAATATGCAGATGATTCGACCATTATCTGCACTGCCTCAACTATCCCTACTCTCATAAAGCTAACTCAGGATGCTTTTTCTACCATTGAACTATGGATGAAAACAAATCACCTAGCACTCAACCCCGCTAAAACCAAATTAATGATATTCACCCCTTCTAAACTCAACTTTCTCAATATAAACACATTCTCTATTACTAGTGAGAATAACACTCCACTGGAACTAGTGACAGAGACCAAATTACTTGGAGTCCAAATTGATAACCAACTAAAATTCAACTCCCACCTACAACTAAATATTAAAAAAAAACTAGGGATGCTCTATCAACAAAAGCACTACCTTACAACTGCCACTAAAATCACTCTCTCTACTTCCTTTCTTATTCCCTCCCTTCTATATGGAGCTCCACTACTAAATAATCTACAAATCTCCCTGAAAAAACAACTTTCCTCCTGCTACAATAAAATCGCCAAGTTTGCTACCAACCAAAAGTCTTACACCCACCATTGCTCCTCTCTCCAACAACTTAAATGGCTAGAACTACCCAGTCAGCTCACCTATACACAACTATCCCTTGCACATAAACTTATTTTCAACCCCTCCCTCTGTCCCTCCCTCTCTTCTGTGTTTAAAATGCACATACCTGATAGAATATTAAGGTCCAACAACCAAAATCTATTAGAAGTGTACAAACCAACCCGTCCCCCTGGCAAATATCTTCTCTCACATGGGTTAGCTCGCCTCTGGAACTCTCTACCTCCATCTATCCGTATTACCTCTAACCATTTTATGTTCAAAAAAATCTCTTCATTCACACCTACTTTCCCAGTGGGAATGCTCTTGCTCCCACCCTACTTAACTACACCGAACATCCCCATTTCCTCTTACTCCTGCTTACACCCTTGATTTCTCTCTCTCATTATCCATAACTCTCACATTCCTGTTATTACTATAGAATATGTAAGAATACTCTACACTCTACCTCTCATATGTTGAACTCTCTTTATGAAATAACTTTAGTAGAATTTTGAATTTATGTATAATCCCTTTTAATCTGCCATCAGTTTTTAACACTGTTAAATTAATTGTAATTGTTGTGCATTGCATTTGTATTTGTCTACTTGAGATTTTTATAATGTTTAAGTATGTCTAATACCTACTGTAATCTATATTGTCTGGAGCTTTTCTCCCGAGGACTCCATTGAAAACGGGTTCATTTTGGCCCAATGGACTATCCTGGTAAACCAACTGCAAATAAATAAATAAATTAAGAACTAGCACTTCCTTTCTCCCTAAAGTAGTTTCAGAGTCTAATATTAATCAATCTATCAATTTGCTGGTTTTCTTCCCCACAGTTTCTAACAAACGTGAATACACATTGCATTTATTGTATGTCTGCAGGCAATTAAATTTTTACCTGCACTGAACATCATCATAAGAAAGACTGACCAGTTATCGGTCTCTCTTTCTGACATAAAACTAGGAAAACCTGTTGCCAGAATTATTCTATCCAGATGGCTTACCAGATTGTATTTCTTAAAAAAAAAAAAAAAAAAATATATATATATATAAATATATATATATATATACACACACACACACACACACACACACACACACACACACACACACACACACACACACACACATACATGCAACAAATCGGGCATTACCTTATCGAAACCATTACAAGCTCATTCCACTAGAGTCATGGCTACTTCATCAATCGTCCAATCTAGAGCTTCTGCAGCTACTTGGGCTACTCCCCACACATTTGTTACTCATTACAAATTGGATATGGTCTCCCGAGGTAGAGCATCATTTGGTTCAATGGTGCTTAGGAATATCCTTCCTTGAGTCCATCTGGGGATGGACTCTGTCCCATAAGTTGAAGACAGAATGAAAATTGACAACGTCAGTACTCACCATAACGTTCCACCTGTGTTGTCCATTTTCATTTTTCCTCAACTCCAATCCCACCAAACCCCTGCCCTGCAGTCTCCTGGAAGAGCGAATGTTTTTCTGATTATGCTACTTCCCTGGAACATGGCTCCAGATATAGTCTTTTCTATCTGTAATTCAGTACTTCTTTCTGCAGATATTAGCAAACAAGATCTGAAGTATTTGGGGTTGGTGCATTGTGGGTTAGGGCGTAGCTCAAGTGTTTTCTGGTTGCCAAGACCTTTTGCAATGGCTGAGTCAGATCCAAGGGAATGGATTTGAACCCATAAGCTGAGGAAGAATGAATGGACAACACAAATAGAACATTATGATGAGTACATAACGTTTTATCCATGCTAAGGCACATGTTACAGCCTGTCTTCCTACTTAAACTAATTGCTGTCTGTTTTGGTCTTGTCCTTAATCCCCTTCCCAGATGTGAAAAACAGCTTGTATGTTTTCAGAAAACATTTACTTTCAGCCATAAGAAAAGTGTACTGGTTGTCTTTAAATAAAACTAAATTATACACTGCTCTACTAAATGCATTGAAGTATTTAGGTGTCAGGAAAGCTGCTCTCTCTTTTTCACTTCCAATAATTTCAAACTTTTACTAAGCTGCTTGCCCTTGTACATTTTAGTTTTACAATTCCCTCAGAAAACAATGCCCAGAATTCTTGAGATTTGTTGCCTGCACCTGTAGTCAGCATCATGGAAACATAAGAATAGAATGCACAGATTCCCTCAGCTGCAGACTTCTCAACTCACACTGAACATTTATTTGTTAAAAGAAAACTTTTCATTACATTCACATTATTCTCTTATTTTTAAAGCCCATAGGCTTAGCAAAAAAAAACTTATTAGATTAATACCAAGGGCATTAATCCAGACATTCACCTAAGCAAAAGTACAAGTAAACATTTCAAGTCTACGTATGTACATGTTAACTTGAATATGCTTTTGTCCAGCCTTTCTTCTCTTTTTACATTGTAATGCCTACATTTCTTAAGATTAAAAAAGAAAACAGTTCATGCTAACTTCTAACAAAGTCAGTGAAAGTCCAGTATTTTTCAGCCGCTGTTTCTTATAAAGTCATATGTAAGAAATGTGATTAATACTTTTTAGTCTCACATTTATTCTGTAATTTCAATGTTGCTGGTCTTCCTGTTCATCTCTACCTCCCAATCCCAGACTCTGGTTCAAGTCCAAGGTACTCTTGATACTTCTAGTCAACTCCTGTGCATTTGTCTGTCTCTCAAACATTTTTGTTTTGAACGTTGATAAAGGTTTCACTGGCAAAGTCTCTCTCTGAGCTTTATTATCAGAAGAATGAGAAGCAGGGTCTCCTTCTGTTTGATGACTAACTTTTTGTTGGACAAACTTTTGTATTTCCTCCTTAGCCTGTTGTGCCTCAAAATAACTTTAGTAGTCCAGGAAAAATATTCTGAAGACAGCTGGATACAGCAGTTTGAATCTCACAGCTGCCTCTTGACGTTCCCTGATTGCTGGGATAAATTTGCTTCTCTTCTGCCTGGTGTACAGTGAATATTCTTTTTCCACAAACACTCTACTGTCTCTTATTTTTAATACTTTGTTCTCTGTCACAGTCCTGTCAAGATCAACTCTGTTGGTATAATTGCATCTTTACTAATACAAGTCTTAGCAGCATTCCTACGGTCAGGTTTGGAGCATACACATGATGTGCCCTTTCAATTAACAAATCCTGCTGTGTCCAGTTGCTTATTTGTACTTTCATAAAATTAATAGACTCTGTTCCTTTCAGTTTCTCTGGAACAGCAGAAAATCTCAGGTTTTCTCTGATATATCCAATAACTACCATTTTTTTGAAACAGCTCTTCTTGAACAATCTACTCAGCCAGCCTTTTACTAATTTCAGACAATAATTTTTGCAGTTCTTTTAGTACATCTGAATAGCTGTTTAAAGATTCTTCCATTTTTTTCCAGCTTTGTTTACGTTGAATTGATATACTCCTTCAGTGTTTTGTTTATTTTAATCAGCTCTGAACCCATATGATTTTTCCTCTAAATTACTAGAAGCCATTTCTTGTACCAAAGCTGGAGCTTGAACAGCTTTTGCTGAACAGCTGCAGGATTTCTTTCCAGTTACCATTTTCTCTTCATCTTTTCTAGCTGATTTTCTTTCAGGCTGTCTAAGATGTTCACCATATTGATCACTGCTGCGGCAGCCTTCACTATATGGGATATATTCTGCCAAGGATATAACAGCTGCTCAGAACTGCCAACTAGCTTCCAAAGCTTCAGGTTACCATGCACACACCCAAACTGCCACCCAGCTTGAGCTAAGCTGATTAGAAGACAAGTATGGGTGTGAAGCCCTTCAAAGGTTTACTGCTGCCAAACAGTATGCTCCTCTAAGGCTTTTGGAAATCAAAAGTCAGCTTGTGCATTTAAACAACAACAAGCATGTGATGATAGGAGGTGATGCCAGTCATGCCAGGAGAAGTAGGGCAATGGATTTGTAACATATACCAGCACAGCTAGCTGGAATTTTGTAAATAATTATATGTCATTTGTATATCAAACTGATTTGTACAGACGCTTGTGCTGAAAGTGTATTTGTGAGGTTTGCTTGTGTTAAAATGCATCAACAGTGCACCTTGCTGGAATGCAGATAAATGTACATGTATTATTGTAACTGAATTAAATGGATATGTTTTAATAGAGGATATTGGGACAAGAGGTTAACCAGATAGCTTACTTTAAGAAAAATAAGGGAAATGTAAATGAGCTATTAAACCATTAAAATGGTACCCTACACTGCTGGAGAGGACTGGAGACAGTGGGTCTGGAAGAAGCCTTCGTTCATTAGCTCAGTAAAAAAGAGGGGAATCCCCAGGCACTGCCATAAACATTTAGATGTGTACTGTAGCCTTCTATGCTAAATTCGTGTCTCAGCTTCAAAGGGTGACACTGTGAGAACCTAGAGTCAGGTGACTAGATGAGGTTATTCTGCAAGCCATCTTCGATATTATATTTTACAGGGAGTAATCTCAGAGTATAGAGTATTCTGTTTTGAGGAACCTGACTAGAAAGACTGCACACATATTTCATTGTGCCTTGCTCTATCATGTAAGTTATTAGGGAATAATAATTCTCCTAGATTCAGTCAAGAGTAAAGTGAAGCTTAGTTTAGAGATTGTTTTTCTTTATTTGTAGGAGTCTGTCCATCAATGTTATTTTCAACACCTCCTGTGATTTGAACTCCATGTTTTACTGTGAATATATATTTAGTATTATTAAATATATTTAAACTTTCATTGTGGCTGGTCCTTTTTAGAAAATAATTAAGCTATGAGAGTATTTGTGCATATTTATTAGGTGATAACTCTGGCCACTCCAGAAGGCCTAGCTGTTTTGGTCAACTACTACCATTTGTATTAGTATTAATATTACACAGTATAATTGGATGCCCTTTCTTAAGGGACTTAGAGTAGCTGATTGTGGAGTGCCTGATGGCGGTGATAACTACCTCATACTCAGGGCAGAAGGGGGCACATCAGGTAAATCTGTGCTAGCCATTCCCAGGTGTGTGTCGGCTGAGGACCTAACCCTATAGCTGTTCCACTGGGGAGTCTTATTGGGGACCTGAAGAGAGACAGACCCCAGACTGAGTGTGTTCCCTATGTGAAAGGGAAATTTTGCTTGATGCAGAGAGGTCTGCATCTGGAAATACTGAATGTATCCATTTGTATTCCAATTGCACACCCCTCTCCAGTGTCAGTGGTGAGGATTCAGGCTCCTTAATTACTGGCCCAGCATGGGGGCATCACAGAGCACTCTCAAGAAATAAAACAAACCAATAACCATAAGACATGGGAGAACCTGGCATTCACTGGTGAAATAAAACAAGTTCCAGCAGCCAACCATAAAAACGTGCAAAAAACTCACTAAGTCCAAAGGTGCTCAGTACAAAATCCTTCTTTAATCTACATGCAATCCAAACATTAAGTGCTTTCATTCCATAAGGAAGGAACTTCTTCATAACGTTTTAGGCAATAAAAATGAGCAATTAAATAACTAAACATGTTAAGAACATGACAGACTAACAAATCACCATGTCATAGGAATTAAATATTAAAACTGAACAGTTAAAACATAACTTGCAAAACGTAAGTGGATAAATAAATGTGAAATAAATATAAAATGTAAAAATTTATAAATGCATAAATATTAATGTTACAGTCTAGAGGTTCGCACCTTAAGAATACTGTTAATAGAAATGGCTTCATTTAGTCCTGGTAGCTTGTTAGCTTCTAACTTGAGTTGCCATTTTAATTCAGCCTGTTCAAGCTTCAGCTGTAAATGGTCAACGTAATATTTAAAGATGTTTGTTCCAACACAAAAAATAAAAATATTTTGTGCTGTTGGCAAGATTTATGTTTGTATAAAGCAGTGTTAGCCTCATCCTCTGTGGCTGTTGGAGTCCCTTCATTGGGCAAGACAGAACCACTCTTGCCAGTCCTGTGAAAGGGAACAGGGAAGGCTTCTCTTTTGTTTCAGAATCCTGTGCCCATCCCTGAGGAAGCAGTTGCTGCCATTTAGTGACACAGTTGGCCCCATTACTCTTGTCAAAAAGAAACAGAAAACCAATCATGTATATACTCCTCTTCAATTTTTTTTGATGGGAGTAGCTTACTGGCTCAGGGTTTAATTCAGGCTATAGATCCTTGTAAAGTAGTTTTGTAAAAGAAATAGGGATTCCTCTTTTCTTGGAGAGATTCAAGATTTTGGATTTGAATAGGAAGATGCAGGGACAGATTTAAGGCTTTTTCTTCAGATTTCTGATTCAGACTAAGAGGAGAGCACAATTTCTGATTCTTTCTCTGGGCATTCCTCTTTCTCTGAGACTATTGCTAGAATGTGCCCGTGTTTTCAGTGAGAGAACACTGAGATTCCTCACTCCCTCAGAAAATAATATAACTTGTTTACAGAACGA
Source organism: Protopterus annectens (assembly GCF_019279795.1). Taxonomy (NCBI): domain Eukaryota; kingdom Metazoa; phylum Chordata; order Ceratodontiformes; family Protopteridae; genus Protopterus; species Protopterus annectens. The sequence continues at coordinate 75,918,513 of NC_056750.1, forward strand.
TTTTCTAGAACTTACATCCATTTTTCCTGTTCTGTCTGCTTTAGAGGATGTGTTACTGCTTGCAGTTTTGCTAATAGTCCGCTGCTCCGAAAAAGGCAGCTAGGATGTCCAGAGTTCCTCAATCTTTTAAATTTTATACACTATTCCAAACTTAACTCGCACCTATAGCCGTAGTCAATCCCACTCTTTCTGTTAAGGATGGGAAATTTATTGATAAGTATGGCAAAAAAACTGTATACTTCTGCAACTTTGATTTTCTGAATTTTAATTTCCAGACTCATATGTTAGTATGTTCTGACAAATTGTGAAAGTGTGAGGAATGTTTTATCTGCAGTTTCTTCTTGTGAGGAAACATCTGCTTTAAATAACTTTATTTTTTCTGCTGCAGAGGTCATTACACATTATTTGCAGTGTATGTATGACTCTGTTAATACTTCTTCTAGGGCTATGGTCACTGGTACTGTTTTAAGGAGGTTTGCTTAGCTGCACTCTTAGAACATTCCTTCCAGATACTGTTAAAAAGAGATTTTAATTTCTCCCTTAGATAGAGACTTAGTGCTTGGTCCCTTGGCTGAAGAGGTGATCAAAAAGTGTGATGAAAGGGGCAAGCTGATCCAGGGAATTTCTAAGATTTTCAATCCTCCTTTTCCAAATTGTCCAAGGGACTTTCTTTCTCCTCATCTAATTTTGCCAAAAACAACAAAAACAAACAAACAAAAAAAAAACAGAATAAACAGCCTCAACCGAATTCTGGTAAATAGATGTTTAAAAAGTGGCAAGGGGGTTCCAAACAAAAGTCTCAAGCCTACCAAACCAAGGGCAGTCTAATAAATCTGAATGACTATTCAAGAAACATTGTGACCAACTCCCACCCTGCCTCCCACCTATTTTTCTTCTTCTTCCAGAAAGTCTGAATCTCCGTGTTTCTCTTTGGAAACAGATTGTTTCAGACAAATGGGTTCTGAAAATCATTCATCAATGTTACCAATGGCAATGAGAGGAAATCCCTCTTTTCTGAGGGGGGGGGGTCAATCTTCATTCTCCAGATCAGACTGTTTTGTTTCTACCTGTTTCTTAACACATGCTGTGCCAATGAGTGGTAGAACCAGATCCTCCTTTCCAGGTGGGGAAGAGTTTTTATTTAAGGATGTTTCTAGTGCCAAAGAAAGAAGATGCTTGGAGACCAGTTTTGGATCTTCTTTTCCTAAACTTGTTTGGGATAGTGCCCAAATTGAAAATGATGTCACTTCACAGCCTGTTACCTCTTATTCCAGTTTCAGGTTTCCTGGTAACACTAGACTTAAAATATGCATATCACCATATCCCTATTCATCCAGACTTCAGAAGTTTCTTAAGGTATTGTGTGTGTGGATAACATTATCACTTCTCCGCCTTACCATTTGGACTATCCACTGCACCAAGAGTGTCTTCAAAATGTTTAGCTCCAGTTGTAGCTCATTGCAGGCTACAGGGTATCCACATTTTTCAATATTTAGACAACTTGCCCATCTTTGCAGAATCTTTTTCAATGTGCTAGGAATCTCTCTCTCTCTCTCTTTCTTGGGTGGGAGATCTGTTACACAAGATGGGATTAGAAAACATTCAAAAGTCTTTCATGACTGTCTCATACAAAATTGTGTTCCTGGGATGTTAGCTAGATATCTCAGTTCAAAAAGCATTTCTTCCACAGGAAGGAATAGATCTTTATTTAGATCTGTTTCTATGGTTTTCCTGTTAGACTTTGGTCACTGCAAGATAATACTATAGGATTTTGGGTCTCATGGCATCTATGATTCTCATGATACCCCTGCAAGACTTCACATGAGAAAGTACAATAGTAACTGAAATATCTTTGGTCCCAGCATCAACACCCTTTATCTTTTCAAAGCTCAGTGCAGGAATTTGTCAGAAGAGAAATCTTTTGGGGGGTCAACAGATATCTTTAAATCCAGGTCTCCCCTTCTATATCCCTGCTCCAAAGCAGTCAGTCAGACTTTGACTGCATATCAGTTTCAGGAGAGATAAAATTGCAGGGAGTGTTGGACATATCAAGGAGATATTTGCCCTGATCAAGGCATTTAATTCTCTGAAACATCTTTGGTCCCCAGGACCTCTTCAAGTGGCTGCAGACAATACCACAGTCATGTGGTACATCAAATATCAAGAGGGAACTAGGTCATACCCCTTTTTCAGACTAGCCATTTTAGCTTGGGATACAGCTTCATAGCACAATCTCCCTCTATAGGCATCCTACACTCCATCCGAGCAAGATTGTGTGGCAGATAAGTTGAGCAGGACCAGGGAAGACCCTCATGAATGGAAACTAGATCATGGGATGTTCCAAGATTTGATTAATCTTTGGGGAGTTCTTCAAGTAGAACTCTTTGCCTCCTCTCTGAACAATCAACTGGCAGAATTCTCTTCCAGGACTCCTTGCTAGAAGGCATGGAAGACAAATACCTTTTCTTTTATTTGGACAGGAATGCTGTTGTATGCCTTTCTACCCTTTCCACTGATATTCAGGGTACTTCTGAAGATTCAAAAGGAATCCCCCAAGTTCATTGTGGTGATTACCTTCTAGCCTGGCAGCTGTGGTTCTCCCACCTTTTAGAAATGGCCAAGGGCAGTTACCACAAGCTTCATCTCACACTGGATTATTTACTCAAACAAGAACTTTTAGTTATGTACTCACCATAACTTCAGATGTTTGGGATCCATCTCGCCTACATTCTGACTGATGGGTTCAGAGCCGATCCCTCGGCACGCTTATGCCAAAGAGCGAAGTCTCTTATTGGCTGAGCTTACTATATCCCAGGATGCACCACTACCAGTCCCCCAGATCTAGTTTGTCCGCATACATGCACACATGCACGCCCTGCTTATATAACATCGTCAGATGAAACAAGATAAAACAGTAGAACTCAAAACCGTTCAATCTCTTCTGATCTCCAAGGCAGGGGGAAGGAGGGTGGGTATTAGGAATGTAGGCGAGATGGATCCCAAACATCTGAAGTTATGGTGAGTACATAACTAAAAGATGTTATGTGATCCTATCTCGCCTACATTCTGACTGATGGGACAGCGTCCTAGCACCTGAATCCTGGGTGGCTCACTGGAAAACACTCCTGAGTACCGTGGAACCAAATGATGCTCGTCCTTTAGATGCCACATCCAATTTGTAGTGGGAAATGAAAGTGTGCGGATTGGACCAAGTAGCCGCAGCACAAATCTCCGATATAGCGAGCTTGGAATGAAAAGCTATAGAAGTAGCCATAGCTCTGGTAGAGTGAGCTTTGATAGATGTTGTAAGTTGCTTATTCGAAGAAGAATAAGCCTGAGTTATGCAATCTCTAATCCATTTGGAAATAGTAGCTTTTGTGATGGTTTTACCCAATTTATTATCTGAGAAGGACACAAACAACTGGTCTGACTTACGAAGTTGCTGAGTCCTGTCTAAATAGAAGCGTAATTGCCTGTGAACATCCAATTTATGGAGAGTGTATTCTGCTTCATTGGAGAAATTTGGGAAGAAAACTGGTAGCTCTAGAGACTGTTGGAGACAAAGATTAGAACAGACCTTTGGGACAAAGGATGGATTAGGCCTAAGAGATACTCTGTCCTTGTGGAAAATCAAGTACGGTGGTTTAATGGACAGAGCTTGAAGCTCTGAAACTCTTCTTGCAGAAGTAATTGCAACTAAGAAGGCAGTTTTCCAAGACAGATATTTTAAGTCACATGTAGCAGCCGGTTCGAAAGGGGAAGATGTCAATGCACGAAGCACTAAATCTAGATCCCACGGAGGCGCAGGATGAAAAACTGGGGGTCTCAACAGACCCGCACCTTTAATGAAAGTTTTGCATAATCTGCTGCTCATCAATGGAGGATCCATGGACTCGTGAAATTTAGAGATTGCCGCTAGTTGGACTTTAATAGTAGAGACAGAAGATCCTTGATTAAATAGGGATGTTAAAAATTTCAAAACCTCTGGGATAGGAGCAGTGATAGGGTCTAAGCCCCTGAGTTGAGCCCAGATAGCAAACCTTTTCCACTTACTGAGGTACAATTTCTTAGTGGTGGGTTTGTGGGCTGAAGATAAAATGTGAATAACTTCCGGGTCTAATGTGTGACTCCTGACTAAAGTCGGAAGTGGAGGAGCCAAGCTGTCAACTTCAAAGATCGAAGGGACTGATGCTGTTGTCCCGACTGATGAATTAGCAGGTCCGGAATTATGTCTAAAGTCCACGGATCGTCCACCGCATGTTTCTTCAGGTAAGGAAACCATACCTGACGAGGCCAGTATGGGGCAATCAGTATCATTGTGGACCCCAATTGAGAAGCTTTTTGAATGACTTTGGAGAGAAGTGGGATCGGAGGAAAGGCATAAAGTAGCCCTGTTGGCCAGGGTTGTGCTAGAGCATCCATAGCTGGTACTCCCTGATGTGGAGTCAAGGAGAAGAACCTTTTGCACTTGGTGTTTAGTGGAGTTGCAAATAGGTCGCAGCACGGCGTCCCCCATCTCCGAAAAACCTGGTCTGCTACTGTTTTGTTTAGGGACCACTCGTGAGGAGAGAGAATTGTCCTGCTTAATCTGTCTGCCAGTATATTTGATTTCCCTGGAATGTGGGTCGCTACCAAGAAACGGCTGGTAGCTACCGCCCATTCCCACACCCTCATGGCCTCTCTGCAAAGGGGGTAAGATCTGGTCCCTCCTTGCTTGTTTAGGTACCAGACCACCGACATGTTGTCTGTGTGGATGGCGATTATGCCCTGAGGGAGAAACCTGTGTAAGGCCTGTAGGGAAAGAAGAACCGCCCTCATCTCCAATACATTGATGTGGAGAAGAGTTTCGTCCGGAAGCCAGGTTCCCTGAACTAACCTGCCCAGACAATGCCCCCCACCCTGTCTGGGAGGCATCTGTCGTCAGGGTGACCACTGGAGAGGGAAGAACAAAAGGACTTCCTTGATTTAGATTGGATGTCTGAAGCCACCAGCGAAGGTCCCGTTTGCATGTTTCTGTAATCATGATGGGATGATTGAGGGGAAGGTCCTGAAAGGACCATTGAGTCGACAATAGCCACTGAAGAATCCTCATGTGCAATCTTGCCAGAGGAACTAAAAGAACCGTGGCAGACATTGAACCTAAAACTTGTAGAACCATCCTGGCTGGGGCTTTGGATCTTGAAATCAGAGCTTGGACTTGGCCCTGTAAAGTTTGGATCCTTTCGGCAGGAAGAAAAACGCGCATCAATTTTGAGTCTATCTCTGCTCCTATGAACCTTATGCGCTGAGAGGGCAGCAAGACAGACTTTGACCAATTGAATGTAATCCCCAGGGTGGCACCCAGGGAGATGGTGGCTTTGAGGTTGTCCATTAGTAGATGCCTGGTGGTGGCAGTCAGGAGCCAGTCGTCCAGATAGGGAAACACTTGGAATCCAAGACTCCTCAGGTGAGCCGTCACTACTGCCAAACACTTGGTGAACACCCTAGGGGCTGTGGTGAGACCAAAGGGCAGTGCACAAAATTGGTAATGACTGACTCCCAGGCTGAAGCGCAGATACCTCCTGGACGCCTGATGTATCGGTATGTGATAATAGGCGTCCTTGAGGTCTATGGAGCACATCCAAACATCCTTCTCCAACAATGGGAGAATGGATTGTAATGTGACCATTCGAATTTGGATTTCGTGACGGATTGGTTCAGTCTGCTGAGATCCAATATTGGTCTCAGGTCCCCTGTCTTTTTGGCACTAAAAGAACCTGGAGTAATTTCCAGATCCGATCTGGTCTGTGGGGACCGGTTGGATGACTCCTTTCTAGCAGCTTTAAAGCTTCTGCGGCTGCTATTTCCCTTTGACTGGGTGGTGGGTCCGGGATTTTTGGACGGTGGAGGTGAGTATGTGAATGGGATGGTGTAACCTCCGGCAATGATCCGAAGCACCCATCTGTCCTGAGTGATTGACTCCCAGGCTTTTAGGTGCTTGGCAAAACGACACCCGACTGGCTCCGGAGCAGCACACCGGGCAATCCCTCATGATGTGTGGGAGGCTGAAGAGCCACGAAAGGACTCGCGGTCTCCAGAATTGCGGGGCCCTCTGCCGCCTCTGGGACGGTGTCTCCCAGAAAAATTTCCCCGTCCTCTGCCTCTGGAAGGGGAATCTTCCTGCTGTTGGGGGAAAAACTTATGAGATTTACGGAACCACATCTTCCCCCCTCCTTTAGCCTTGGGGTAAGGCCGAAAGGGAGTGGAATAACGGGCACCTACGGCAGATAAAGTTTTTCCCTCTTGCTCACAGCGGGTAAGGGTGTCTTTAACCTTAGGTCCAAACAAAGAGGACCCATCAAAGGGAGCGTCGGCGAAGGAAGACTTGAAGGCCTCCGCAAACTGACACAAGCGGAGCCAGGCTTGTCTCCGTAGAGCCACGCCTGTGCCTGCCGCTCTACCCGCCCCTTTGGCCACATAGGAAATGAACCTCATGGACGAGTTAGAAATTGACGTAAGGATAGCCAACTGAGAGCTAACCGATTGGGCTAGCTGCTCAGGTAGGTTACCCGAGAGGGAATCTGACAACTCCTTGACCAGATCCCTCTGAAGCCTGGTAAAATGTGCCAAATAATTCAGAGACCTTAAAGTAAAGGCCGCTGAAGTCAGGGTACGCTTCCCGTACCTGTCCATGCTCCTAGACTCCTTATTAGGAGGATGGACGGACGTTGAAGCCTCTGCCACGTCCTGTTGTGTAGCAGATGCTACCACCATGGCATCTACAGCCACGCCTTTAGTGAGGAACTCCTTCTCGGGTGGGGCAGACAAAAATTTATTAGGACGAGAAGGGACTGGTTCCACGGTATCTGGATGCTCCCACGCCCTCCGACAAACTAAATCCAGAAGCTCGTCGAAGGGCGGAGACACCCAGGAGGCGGAGGGCTGAGCTCCAAAGGCCTTGAGGAGCACTGACTCATCAGCAGAGGGGGGTTTGGATATCCAGCCGCCTCGTTGTTTGAGGATCTCTAAGATGTCTGCAAATGAGACATCATCCGAGGACGACTTCGGGGACCCCTCTGCATCATCAAGATCAGTGTCCGATGTAATAGACTCGGGGGAGTCCACGTGCTTCCTCTTGCACGATCTCTTCCTTGGGGGTTCCTCCGAAGACAACTCCGAAGAACCCTCAGGAGGAGGGGAACCCCCAATGGGGGTAACCTCAGGCCCAGGGGCTCCGCTGCCTACGGACAGGGGAACTGCCAAAGACCCAGTCTCCACGCCCAGGGAAGGTGCCGGTAAAGCCGGAGAGATGGCCGAAGACTTGGCCAAGGCACTCCTCATAGCTCTGAAAGCCGGACCCCAGAATCCTGGGAGTGTCCGGTCCCGAGCCATGATAGCCGACGGAAGTCCCGCAGCGAAGCACCGAGGGGAGGCTCGGAACCAGCATAGGTCCCGAAACATCACCCCCGGGTCCAGCCGAAGAAGTCCGTGTACCAAACTCGGACCCGAAGGCCCGGGTTGGAGTAAGGGTCGGAGCCGACCCTAAGATCTCCACCGGCTCCAACAGCACCTGCTCCGACGGAGCCGAAGCAGTCGGAGGAGGAATGGCAATGGGGTGGGCCTGGGCTATCGGCTCCGAAGCCAACTGGGTCGGAACCGAAACAAATTTTTGGAAGACTGGGGACTGGAACAGTCTTTGGAGCACCCTATCTATATCTGAATCCGACATCCTCGAAGACCGAGAGGAAACTGAACGGGTTCGAGACGGCCTCTCCAACGGCCCCAAAGGGCTAGGGGACCGGCTCCGAGGCGACTCGATGACTATCGGCGCCGAAGGAATACACACACTAGATTCCATCGGTGCCAAGGTGGACTTCGGCGCCGAGGAGGAAGTGTCTGAGCGGGCGACCCTTGTCGGCTCCGAGACCAGTGGAGCCGACGAAGGTGACCCGCCTCTCGATGCCTCAGCCATCGGCTCCGAAGCCAGAGGAGTCGAGACTGGTGGCATCGAGGCAGACCGTTCGCCTCGGCTCCGAAGTCCTTGGAGCCGAAGGAGAGGCCTGCCTATGTCTTTTGGCGGTCGGATCCGACGGACTGGTCGGAACCGATGCCCTTTTCTTTTTAGCTGGAGAAGGACAGGATGCCAAGGCTTCTTCAAAAGAAGGTTTTATTAACCCCTTAAGAATCAGTTTATTTTTCCTCTCCTGGAGGACCCTTGAGGAAAAAGCGTGACACACGCTGCATGACTCCTGTAAGTGTTTTGCACCCAAACAATACACACAGAGCGAGTGATCGTCTGTGATAGACATTTTGAAATTGCATTTGGTGCATTTTTTGAAGCCCGAAGGCCTAGGATTTTGAGACATTATGGCAAAACAATTTCAGTAATCTTTGACAGAAAAATACAATTACTGACTTTCTGTTTGACACTACCTAATAATAGGTTACAGTTATCGTTTAAAAGCGTTGCAAATAACAAGGGTAATTTGAAACCCTGTAAGGTTTTAGGAGGGTTGACTGACCGGGAAGGCCCTAAGATGAAGGAGGCCTACCAAACTCAACCCAATCACACAACAAGTCTTTAACAAACTCCAAACACACACAAGTGAAGAATAGCCGTTAAAACAGCTTTTTATGACAAGAACAGCAAAATTCTGACAGAAAAAAGTTAGTAAAAATACTACTCAGCTCAGCCAGCTCGAGACCACGTCTTCGCAGGTTAGCGGCAAATGAGATCTGGGGGACTGGTAGTGGTGCATCCTGGTATATAGTAAGCTCAGCCAATAAGAGACTTCGCTCTTTGGCATAAGCGTGCCGAGTCGGAGCCGAGGGATCGGCTCCGAACCCATCAGTCAGAATGTAGGCGAGATAGGATCACATAACATCAGGGGTGTTTGATACGCCCTACATCAGTTATCTTCAGTTGACTGCCTGGATGATTCCTTTTAAGCAGCTGTTTTCCTGTGCAGCAGGTACTAATGGAGGCAAGAAAGCCCGCCTTTCCTATAACTAATCTAGTCCTGATACAGATTTGCTGTATCCAGGACTGTTTGTAAGCTTCTGAGCAGTGCCAAAGTCTGCTGTTCAATTTTTCCCTTAGATCTGCTAGTTCTATCCTCTCCTGCACTTTTACTAGCTTATTAGTCTAGCACTTTACCAGATTTCTTGTAGTAATTATTGTAGCACACAAGTGCTACCAGCACTAAACTTTCTACAAGGAAACAGCTCCAGTACTTATTAATGCCCACCCCTCCAGGCATGTCTAAAGGTCAGTTCCCTGTGCTTTTTTTATTGGGTGGCGAAAACCAGGGTACCTTTTTGGCTAGGCTTATATAGGCCCTAGGGCTAATAGCATAGTACCTACCATTGAACCTATGAACCTTTCTCCTATCAACCTGGTGAACTTGCGCATCCTGAGGCAATGTAGCAACTGCCTCATGTACATTGACAACCCACTCCTCTTACCTCCCAACACTCAAACTTGTGAGAGATGCACTTGTATATCCAAATTGGAAGCCATGCTCTCTCCAGCCAAGACCGGAATAGATGGTCAAAAAGAGGAGGTCAACACTTGCACTACACCACATGAAACACATAGCCCTCCAGAACACACACCGACACTGCCTTCACATAAAAAAACAAACCACACACCCACCTTCACAGAGGCTCTCAATAAAAATGTACCCAAACAGCAGAGACCTCCAAGGCAGAAATGCACTCGACCACCACAACACAACATTAATCACGACACACACCACTCTCCTAAACAGTGTGCCACTCAACCAAAGCCCCTAAGGCAAAACAGCATGCCCAACACACTAGTCATAGGTGAGTCGATAGTGAGGCACACTGGTGTCCCACTCACTAGGCTGAATAAGGAGAAAGTAACAGATCCACCACATAACGCACGCACATCAGTCCCTCAGCAACAAGTACAAATATGACTCTGTCATTGTACATGTGGGCGTGAATGACCTGAGACGTACCTCCCTGGACTACATGAAGAGAGACATGGAGGAGTTCTTGGATTATGTAGCCCAGGTGGGTATGACCCTAGCCCTGAGCAGCATCCTACCATCACCCAGAATTATACCACAGTGCAAGCAGAAAATGACTGATTTTAACAACTGGCTGAATTTTCTGGTGTCATTCTAAGGGGATCCAGTATCTGCCTGCCTGGGATGACATGACTGACAGACCTCGATGCTTTGCCAGAGATGGCCTGCATCTGTCACCCCTGGGCTTCCGGACTGGCCAAGGCTCTTGCCACTCCTATAGTGCCTTTTTAGACAGTGTTCCAAAGACCAAATTACCACTGTAACAGCTACAAACAAATGCAATCTTAGGATCATGCTGCTCAACGGTAGAAGTCTAAATCTCAAAATGCACTCACTTGAAGCACTCCTTAAATTGGAGAACATGGACATTTGTGCTGTAACAGAGACCTGGTTCAAGGCAGCAGAAAGCATTCCTGCACTACCAGGCTACAACTCATTCAACACCTTTTGACCACCAGAACTTGGACTGAAGCTCCAAAGGCAGTGGTGTTACCATATTCATAAAGGATGCGCACACCTCCAGACTGGTAGCCCAACATAATGCATCTGAGATACTTAAGGTGCAGCTAACATTGGGTAAGACAGCAATTCAGGTCATAGCCTGCTATAGGTCCCCAATCATGTCCCAAGACTCGCACTCCACGTTCCTAAGCACCCTGGAGTATATTAGGGTCCAACCTAACACCCTCATACTGGGCGACTTCAACTACCCCTCCACTAACTGGGAAAGCTACTCATGTACCAATACACTTGCCCAACGTGTCCTGGAATTCATTAATTCCAGTGCCCTGGACCAGCTCGTTCTCACCCCCACTAGAGGTAGCAATATCCTTGACTTGGTCATTACCAACATAGGCAACTGCTGCTCTACACCAGTAGTTATCTCCTCCCTGGTTAGATCCGACCACAAACTAATCACCTTGGATATCCACATCCATGCCACCTCCCTGCAAAGGAAACCACCATGAAAAATGTCTCCAGAGCTAACTTTGGGCTTCTAAAAACAGAAGTGGCTAACTTCACGGCACCCGTGCAAATGGAGAATAATTGCATGACTGCCAAATCATACACCAATGCACTGTACAAACACGTACACAAATGCATGGATCTCACCACACCCAGCAGAACCAAGACGCTCTCCTCCAAAAAAAGGAAGCCAATCTGGTGGTCCTCTGCCATAAACAAACTCTACAACAGAAGGAGGAAACTGATGCAGAATAAGGTGAAGTCCCAAGACTGGAAAAACTCCCTTATCAGCCTAAACAAAAAGTTGAGATCCCTCATCAAATCCTCCAAAGTTAGCTATGAAAATAGAATTGCAGCAGATAGTAAAGACAACCACATGGCCTTCTATAGTTATGTAAGGAATCTCCACGGAAATACCCAGATTTGCTCTGAGCTACTGCACAATGGTACTTCCTATACCGAGTCAACAGATATTGCCAATATACTGGCCGACAGATTCAGTGCCAACTTTACCCCTCCCCCAGAGGACCACTCATTACCAGTAGATTGTCAGGCACCCAGTATTACTGCTGCACAGGTTAAAACAGCACTGTCCAAGGCCAAGAATACAGCTTCTATGGGACCTGACAATATCCCTGGCTGTGCTCTACATGAACTACAGAGTGAACTGGCACCTCACCTGTGTGCCCTGTTTAATCACAGCCTTACCTCAGGCTTTATCCCTACCGAATGGTGCACTGCTACAGTCATCCCTCTCCACAAAGGAGGAGCGACTACAGACTCTGGGAACTATCGCCCCATTAGCCTGATGATTCTGATATGCAAAGCTATGTAACGTATCATCATTGACCTAATAAACAAGGATATAGGTAATCTCCAAACTGTGGATCCCTAACAGTTTGGTTTTGTGAAGGGTAGATCATGCCTGCTTAACTTGGTCGACTTCTTTGATTCAGTCATCAGAGCTGTGGATGAAGGCAAGGTGGTTCATACAGCCTACCTTGATCTGGCCAAGGCCTTTGATACCATTTCCCACTTAGGAATCATAGAAAAACTCACGAAGCTAGGCATCAACCCCTATATCACTAGGTGGGTTGCAAACTAGCTCACAGATAGAACCCACAGTGTGAAAGTAGCTGACTCCAAGTCAGACTGCCGACCAGTCACGAGTGGAGTCCCACGGGTTTCAGTCCTGGGTACTCTCCTGTTTGGTATCTACTTCTCAGAAGTCCAGGCCAACATGAAGGGTCTCTGGCTGACAAAGTTCATAGATGAATGCAAGCTGGGAACTATTATTAACTCTCCAAGCGATGTTGACATCCTACAGAAAGACCTCACTGAGACCAACAACTGGTGTCAGAACCCTGGCCTTAAGCTCAATGCCAAAAAATGTGTCATCAGGTCCTATCTTGACAGACCTAAGTCTTTCAGATCTTCAGATCAATTGTTAATTTCTTGTGAAGGTAAGAAGGGCAACCTGTGTCAAAACAGACCATTTCCAAATCTTTCCATGCAGGGACAAGGTCCAGTCTTCCAGGCCTTGGCTTCATCTTTGTTTTTTGGAAAGGGTTGGATTCTAGAAGTATTCCTGAAACTGCTACTTTGTCCTCTGTACATACTTCTACAAAGCACTACAAGCTTGATTCCCTCTTTATGTCCAGATCAAGCTTTGCTAGGAAAGTTCTACAGGGGTTCCTGGATTCTTCTCCTTTCACCTCCCAAATGTAGTTAGCTATGCTAATTTACTCATATAGCTAAAGTTACTGCAACAATGATCAATATAACGAACATAGTACAGGTGTATAAGATGAACTTACATAACAGTAGATGTTCGACTGATGACTGTGTAAAAGCTGCTGCTGCCTCCCTGCACCCCCGATTTCTTTTTCATTTTTTTTTTTTATGCCAGGGTATTGACATTTATTTTCTGATGTTAATAGCATTGTACTTTCATGGCTCAGCATCCCTTTCTCTGCTGGCAGAAAAGCTCTGAAGGGCTTCGTGCCCAAACGTGTCAGTGTAGCTAGAGCTGCTTGACAGTTTGTGCATGTGGAAATTGGTTGGATGTAATATCCTTGGCAGAATATAACGTGAGTGGCTGTTACGTTTTTGGCAAGATATAACCCATATAAGGCTACTGCAGCTGTGATCATTTGAACATCTGCTGTTATGGTAAGTTCAAGTTACACAACTGTACCTTTCTTTCTTGATGGTATCTAGGTAGTGTGCTTATTAGCCAGTAACTGAAATTTGCTAGAATTGGCAGAATTACTAGCCTTAACTCTCAGTTTCTTTTTTTTTTACACTGGGAGAGCTGAAGTTAGGCTGTTGATTAGTGTGCAACAATCTTAGAAGTCAAGCCAGTTTAGTATTTTGAGGGCAGCGCAGCGATGGGTTTGATAGGTTTTGTTGTTTTATTAAAGCATTATTCTTATTTCTTCATTATTGAAGCCTGTAGATTTGAGAGGAATGAAGCATCCTAGAGCAGAAAAGGTAATAGGTAGGTGGGTAGCTGGAGCTGATTTGTGGAATTAGTGAGGAAATGTTTTGATCTATATAGCATTCCTAGCTTTTGATGTTTTTAGTTAATGCCATTATTTATTTATTTTTTGTTGACTGGGTTAGTCCCACTAGGCTAATAGCCTCTTTTCAGGGGAGACACAAGGTGGTATTTTTACTACTGGGAGAAATTTGGCCAGGGCATCAAGAAATTCTCCTAATCATTAAGAAAGTGCTTGTTCTTTTTCTAGCACAGTGGCAGCTGGTAGAACAGCAGTCAAGGATATCCAGAATGGTGAATAGCACAGAGGTGATCTCCACTGCAGTATTTGAAGCACTACAGGATTTTGAGGAGCTGTTTCCGCAGGATTTGTTTATTTCATCTGAAGACAATGTTCAAAACAGTAATGGATGTGTTATTACAACCCTCAAGTTGGGAGGTTGTGGAATGATATTTTGGGTGAATTGTTGTTGCAGAGCAAGATGGAGAGTGGAAAAGATGTTTCATGGGGAGAAATTATAGACAAAATTCAATCAGTGGAACTGAAAGCTATTTTGAAACAAGATTGTCGGACAAAGAAATTTTATGTGAAGACTGTTAAAGAAACTGCAGGGGAAAGTGATGACAGATAAAGGAAAGGAAATGCCAAAAACCAAATGAGTTATGTTGAGAATCCAGAACAAAGAAGAAAAAGAAATGGACAGGTATGACATTTGGGATAATTTAATGGTTCTCATTGAGAGTGAAGGCTCAGGAGGTAAGAGCTTTTATTTTTATTCATAAAGTGACACTTTGTGACATTATTTTTGAGACTGGTTCTGTTCTAGAAAGTTTTTTGGGGGAGTATGAGAAGAAAAAGATTGGTAAGCCATGGGATTCTTATATGGCTGAAGCATTTCAAAGAGAGACAAAACGAAAATACATGCTCAATTTTGAACTGAATTTGATAGAGACTTTAAAGCAAACTTTGTAAAGAAGTTATGGAAATTACCAAAGTCTATGATAACAGAGATTTATGGACTGAGAGGTAGGACTGCCATATTGTACTAAAATGGAGAAATATTTTTTTTTTCATATCACTAGTATGATAAATGTAGAGA
>NC_056750.1:75943115-75965615 GCF_019279795.1 Protopterus annectens
AATGAGAATGCTTCTTTTTTACTTCTGAGAACAACTTCCAACGTGGACATGGGAAGTCCAAGAGGAAGAGGGAGGACTTTCTTCTACAACACCCGTGCCAACTTCCAAAGACTAAAATCACTACAAGAAGGTCTACACCCCATTCCCTCGTTAACTCGGGAAGGGAATTCCACACTTCAACACTCCCAGTTGGACTGGGGACGTCCGAGGAGATTCCCGAGAGGTCGTCCCAGGACGTCTTACCCTCGTTAACGGCTGGTTCAGCATCCTGCTCTGATTCCTGCTCTTCGGAGATTTACAGATAGAGTTGTATCTCAAACTGCTATTCAAGTATTGAAGAAGGGTTTCACTTTCATCCCTTCTCAAAGAGCAGACCTACAGTCCTTATTGATTGATTTGCATCTCTACCTTAGGAAGCTCAACCTAAAGCTGATCTGTGACAAAGATTCTGATTTGGACAGCGATTTAGTTAATGTCAACCTCAACCTTCCACTTAAACGCAGCATCTTCAACCCACCTCTCAATAACACCTTACAAATCTTCTTGAAGTTGTGTGACAGAGACTTCAGACACCTATTTAACACTAATAGTACTTACAAATGGTTTAACCTTTCCACAGCAGAAGTCATGGAGCTTAATAATCTACAAAAAGATATGTTCCTCAGAATCATGTCTGCAGACAAAGGCACAGGTGTAGTCCTTATGGAACATCAACGTTATGTTAACACCCTGGAGGATGATCTCAAGAACAGTGATTACTATTTACCTGCACAGATGTCAGATGTAAACCGTGCCTTTAAAAAGATAGATAGAACTCTTAAATCACTTACTAAACAACAGATGATTTCCTCAGATGAAGCAGAATTCATGCAAGTACAGTACCCACAACTAGGGAAATTCTTTGGTATCCCTAAATTACACAAGGATCAAACTAACCCTCCTTTCCGTTATATTGTCTCTAATCACAAAAAGACTGAAAAAGTCTCAGAATTTTTGGACTGGACTTTGAATCTCATAGTGCAAAGGTCTCCGTTTTATTTACGTGACTCATGGGACTTCCTTAATTTACTTATTCAGCACCCTCCCACTTCCTCTAATAGTTTTTTAGTCACACTTGATATAGAGGCGCTCTATACAAATATTCCACACAAGGAAGGTATTGAATTTTTACAGACCTATTTAACAAAATCTACAGGATTTAGTCAAAACAGAATATCTACTATTTGCACTTTGGTTTCCCTAGTACTTGAAGGAAACTTTTTTCATTTTAATGAAGAAATTTACCAACAAGTCCATGGAGTGGCTGTGGGGTCAAAGATGTCTCCTGCCTTTGCTAATTTGGTTTTGGCAGCTTGGGAAATTAATTCCCTTGTACATCTACCTGATTTTAAATTTGTTAAAACTTATAGAAGATACATAGATGATGTGTTTTTTGTTTGGGAAGGTGGTAAATCTGACTTGCATAACTTTCTTAACTCTATTGCGGACTCTATCCCTTTCCTTAAATTCAAACTTGCTTCCTGTGGAAAACAAGCTGATTTTCTGGATACTTGCATTTCTTTAGATTCCTCCAATTTGTTATGGAAGTCCACTATTCATAGAAAAAAGACTTTTAGAAACAACTACTTAGATTTCACTAGTATGCATCCTCGGTTCATGAAAGTCAATATGGCAAGAGGTCAGTTTATTCGTATTTCCCGTCTTGTTAGTGATGATGTTAACTTTGTTACTGAATGCAATATCCTAAAATCATTGCTGGTGGAAAGAAATTACCCTCCACTTCTACTAGATAGGATCATTACTGAAGTTTCTGAGGCCAGGGCATCTAAATTTCCTCCCATTATTTCTAAGGACTGTACACCAAGAAGACACACAGAACTTGTAGCTCCTTCCCCGTCTGTTACAAATTCCTTGCTTGGTACTGTTCCTTCAGATCCCAATAATATTCCCTCATCCAGTTTAGTATCTCCCTCTCCTGAGACCCATGTACGAGACTGGTCAGTTGCTTTTCCTATCTCTATTTGTAGGGATGCTGTTCCCATTAGGAATATTATTCTCAATAACTGGGATATTTTGACAAATAGTCAAGAGGTGTCTAATAAATTAGGAATGACTCCAGTTTTTTTACACAAGAGAACCAAGTCTCTTAGAACAGCTTTTGATAACAGAGACCCTCACTTTATTTTAGATGCTTCCACTTCTTCAGACAATACAGTTGGTATGTTTCCTTGTGGCCTTGTGTCACTTGTCCATACATTTTCAAGGGCAGTGCTGTTTTTAAACACAATAATTTCAGAATCCAGTTTCATAGTCATTTAGATTGCAAATCTATGAATGTTATTTATGCAGCAGTGTGCAATTCTTGTCCTGCGTTCTATATTGGCAAAACCTCTAGAATGTTTTCTGCTAGAATAAAAGAACATTTGGCAGCAATTAGAAGGCATGATTCCAAAAATGCCCTTGCTAAGCATAGTTTATTATGTGATAATTTTGCCAGTTTCACTTTTCTTATATTACAGAAGATAGATTCCTTCTTTGGTGACATCAATACACTACTTGAAGTAAAAGAATTAAGTTGGCAGCTTAGATTCAATTCAGATGCACCGCCTGGTTTGAATGAAAGCCTAAATATTAAATGTGTTCTCAGGTGGCAACGCTAAAGTTTCCCCTCTTACCCAAACACTGTCTTATTATTGAGAGTCTGCTTTTTATAATGTTTTTCAAAAAAGGTCCTTCAAAATATGTTCTTAGATAATATATTTAACTTTTATGTTTAAGCATATATTAACATTTGATGTTAAGTTGTCAATCTCGCCTTCATTCTTGCTGGATGGGCTTATCGGAGCCACCTGCTAAGAAGAGGTCTAGGTCCCCTTCCATCGGCTCCATACATTCGGCGCCAGGATCTCCTCTTTTATCAGAATGGAGCTATAGGTCTCACTCCTCTCGGTCCTCCAGGCTTTCCGACCATGATTTACAAAGGGTGGTGAGTAGACTCCTCAAGTCCGAGGCACTGGCCCAAATGCTGCATAGCCCTACTCAACAGTCAGCGGCTATTTCCATCCCTGATTTTATTCCTCCTCCGACTCCTTTGAGTTCGGAGCCGTGGCTGTCGGTGCTTCGGAGCCGATACCTTCCCTTTCGGCTCCGTCGTCTGCTCCGATTTCCTCATTGGAGGGATCTCGGCGCCGGGCTTCCCTCGTCGGCTCCGAGGGGGCGAGTGGCATCGGACCCTTGTCCGACCCCATTCTCCCTCTTGGAGCTTCGGCGCTGGTGAGTTCGGCTCCGACATTGGCCTCGGAGCCGTCTCTGTCGGTGCCGGGGGGGGTCCTTGTCTCCTCGGAGCAGGGACCTCCAGCCTTGCATAATGGGGGCGCCTTCGAGGTCATGCGGAGCGTGCTAGACCCAGTGTCTACCCCACAGTTGGCTCTGTCAGCTCCTTCCTCTTCAGTGCCTGCGGTGATTTCTACCCATCCCCATGTATCAAACCGCAGAGAGCCAGCTCCTCAGGTTTCCCCATTGGGAATTTCCTCCTCTTCCGAGGCGTCTCCTGATCCGGTAGGAGAACCCCCTCGGAAGAGACAGTGCAAGAGGAAGCACATTGACTCCCCTGAGTCTATCACCTCTGACACTGACTTGGAGGAATCTGAAGGTTCCCCTCGATCCCCCTTTGAGGATGTCTCCTTTGCTGACTTCCTTGAAATCCTTAAATAGAGGGGGAACTGGCCCGCCCTTAACCCTTCAGAGGATGAGTCAGTTTATCTTGAGGCATTTGGCTCTCACCCTTCCACCTCCTGTGTGTCCCCTCCCTTTGACCCCCTTATGGAAGTGGTGGCAAGGAAGGCTTGGACAGCCCCTGATTCAGTGGAACCTACCCCAAGGAGGTCGTCAAAATTTATTACTGCCCCTAAGGACAAGGACTTTCTATCAAAAGGTGTCTCTGTTGATGCCATGGTGGTGGCCGCAGCCACTAAGAAGGAGTTAGCCGATCCTTCGGTACCTGTCCATCCTCCTAATAGGGAGTCTAGGACCATGGACAGGTACGGTAAGCAGATGTTTTCCTCAGCGACCTTCTCAATGCGGTTGCTGAACTATTTGTGTCACTTCACCCATCTCCAGAGAGATTTGCTCAAAGATATGGGTGAGGCTATACAGAATCCAACAGCTGAGGGGTTCCAAGACAAAATGAACTCCCAGTTGGCAACCCTGAATTCGATTGTTAACTCCTCCATGCGACTTATCTCATACGCTGCTGATGTAGCGAGTAGGGCCGCAAGCACAGGTGTAGCTTTATGACGTCACGCCTGGATGCGGCTTTGCAATTTTGCGGACCCTTTCAAGGCGTCCTTCACCAATTCCCCCTTTGATGGCTCACCATTGTTTGGTCCTCAAGTGAAGGATACATTGACTAGGTGCGAGGTGGAAGGTAAGACTCTCTCTGCCGTGGGAGTCCATTTTTCTACCCCTTCTAGACCTTATCCAAAAGGTCAGAGGGGAGGAAAAATGTAGTTCCGCAAGCCTCAGGGAGTTTCATCTGACGCACAAAGTTGATTCCCCTCTAGAGGCAGAGGGGGGAATAACAATAGACGCCACCCTAGAGGCAGAGGAGGTCTGCAAAACCAGGGTAGCAGAGAAACTTTCTCTGATAAACCCTTTCAGCATCCCTGAGGAGCTGCCCAGCTGTCCACCTTCGGAGGCAGTCGGGGGAAGATTATCACTGTACCCAAAAGCCTGGTTTCTCTCACCCAAGACAAATGGGTACAGTCAGTCATATCCGAGGGTTACAAAATTCCCTTTATTCACACCCCTTCCCAACCCAAAGGATCCCTTCCAGACATTCCACCCAGTCTAAGGGAACAAGCAGCACTAGAAATATCAAAGCTGCTATCAAAAAGAGCTATCCAATCAGTCCCAGCAGACCAGCAAGGATCCGGAATCTACTCCAAATTCTTTTTGGTGCCAAAAAAAAACAGAGGGCTGGAGACCTATACTGGATCTCAGCAAGTTAAACAATTATATCAAAAAAACAAAATTCCGGATGGTCACGCTACAGTCCATTCTACCCTTCTTGGGTCAGGACAATTGGATGTGCTCGATAGACCTTCAGGATGCGTACTACCACATCAAAATGCACAGACACTCCAGGAGATTTCTCCGCTTTAGGCTGGGAGCCAGTCACTACCAGTTCAGAGCCCTGCCCTTTGGTCTCACTACAGCCCCCTCAGTGTTTACCAAATACATGGCAGTGGTCGCGGCTCACTTGAGACGTCAAGGATTCCAGGTGTTTCCATTTTTAGATGACTGGCTCCTTACTGCCACCACCAGACATCAACTGCTTCGAGCCAGAGACTTCACCATCCAAACTTGCCAAGCTCTAGGCATTTCAATAAATTTCAAAAAATCTGCCTTGTCGCCTTGTCAGTCTATTACCTTTATAGGCGCCACCTTAGACACACTCAATCTTTCCGCCAGACTTACAGAGCAAAGAGTGTTAGATATCCGCAAACAAGTTTACCTTCTACTACAATGCAACAAGATCAAAGCCAGGGTAGTCTTGAAGGTATTAGGACTCATGGCAGCTACTATCACCCTTCTCCCCTTAGCTTGTTTCCACATGAGGATCCTACAATGGATGCTGTTTACTCAATGGTCCTTCCAACAGCTCCCGATGTCTCACATCATATTAATAACTCAATCATGCAAGAATCACCTGTCTTGGTGGGTCACATCACCTCAAGTTCTCCAAGGCAGACCTTTCGTTCCCCCCCCCAGTCGCCACGGTGACAACGGACGCCTCCCTGATCGGGTGGGGGGGCATTATCAGGGCAGGACAGTCCAGGGCACGTGGCAACCTTTCGAGTGCCACTTGCACATAAATGCCTTAGAGATGAGAGCAGTGCTTTTAGCATTGCAAGCCCTTCAGCACTCTCTTCCCATGGGGACTATTGCAATTCAGACGGACAACATGTCCGTAGTGTGGTACATCAACAAACAGGGCGGAACCAGATCCTACCCCTTATGTCGAGAGGCACTCAGACTTTGGCAGTGGGCGATTTCTTCTCAGCATTTTCTGATAGCAACGCACATTCCCGGGAAGTCCAACGTGATTGCGGACAAGTTGAGCAGGGCCATTCTGATGCCCCACGAGTGGTCTCTGAAGAAATCAGTGCTGGAAGAAGTCTTCAAAAGATGGGACTAGCCTTGCTGCGATCTTTTTGCTACTCCCCAAAACAGCAAGTGTCACGACTTCTTCACTCTCTTCCCGTTACCAGGCCATCCCGCCAGAGACGCTGTAGTCCACGATTGGCCCCGGGGACTTCTGTATGCTTTTCCCTCCTTTCCATTGATATCTCAATTAATTCAGAAAGCTATCGCCTTGAGAGTTACAATGATCCTTATTGCCCCTTACTGGCCTCGACAGATATGGTTTCTGTTCCTCCATCATTACCTATTGGAGCAGCCTTGGCATCTGGACCCGGTGCCAGATCTGTTGACCCACCAGTCGGGCCAGCTGCACCATTCCCTTCAGTCTCTCAACCTCACAGCGTGGTTTCTCCAATTCCTACCCTAGCCAGGCTTCCCTCAATCTTTTAATTCGGTCCGGAGCATCCTGATAGCCTCTCACAAATCTTCTACCAGGAAGATTTATAATAGTAAATGGAAACGTTTTTCCTTCTGGGCAGCACCAAAGAATATAGACCCCTTCACTGCACCTATCCAGTCTATCCTAGACTTCCTGGCAGAGCTCTTCCATTTAGGCTCTTCTTCATCTACCATTAGAGTACAACTAGCTGCCATATCTAATTTTCATGTAGGAGTCTCAGACTCCAGTATCATGTCCCATAAGCTCTACAAAGCCTTTTTAAGAGGTATTTTTCTGCTCAAGCCCCCAATCAAAGATCCCCCACCTCAATGGGACTTGAATTTGGTTCTGGCATCCTTGATCCTCCCCCCCTTTGAACCAGCGGCTTCATGCCCTCTTAAGCTGCTCTCATGGAAAACACTTTTTCTAGTAGCCATAACTTCAGCTAGAAGGGTATCTGAACTCCATGCTCTGTGCAGTCGTCCTCCTTATTTAGTTTTCCACAAAGATAGGGTGTCCCTCTGGACTAATCCGTCCTTCCTGCCTAAAGTTTCCTCTGAGACAAATCTGAACCAAACAATTGATCTCCCAGTATTTTTCCCTGACTATTCCAACAGGTTGGAACAAAAGTTACATTTTCTAGATGTTCACCGCCAACTTAGATATTATTTAGACAGAACTAAACAGTTCAGGAAATCTGATCAACTTTTCCTGTCTTATGCGGAAGGGAAATTGGGCCTTACAGTTACTAAGGTGTCCCTCTCAAGATGGCTTAACTATAATTACCTTCATCTATGAAATCAGACATCAAAAACTGCCTTCAAAACCTAGAGCTCATTCAACTAGGGTATTAGCTACATCTGTAGCTTTTCAGGACAGGCTGCCTATAGATTCCATTTGTGCAGCAGTCACTTGGGCTTCTCCTCATACCTTCATTTTACATTACAAATTGAATATGGCCTCCAGAAACCGTGCCAGCTTTGGTTCCACTGTTCTCAAGAGTCTGTTCCGATAGGCCACCCGGAATAAGGTGCTAGGGACGCGGTCCCATCCAGCAAGAATGAAGGCGAGATTGACAACTTAACATTAAGAAGTTATGTACCTACCATAACGTTCCATGTAAGTTGTCTTCTTCTTGCCTTCTTTCTTGCGTCCCACCCTCCTTCCCCCTAGCCTGGACAGACCGAAAGGAAATTTTGGGATCTTCCTTCAGAGTTTCCTTCCCACATGTTCTACCACCTCTATTCCCCCTTTTATGTTTGTGTAGTTTACATTCAGGTTTATATAGAGGTGGGTTCTTTTTTCTCCATATTATGGAGACCAGAACTGCTTGGTTTAGCTATCAAATGAGATCTGAGTAGTTACCGCCTAGCATTGTGGGATATAGGGGAGCCTCGAGCCGGTGGAATTAGCTCTCGAGCTTTAGTATTGGCCGAGTCGGAGCTGAGGTTCGGCTCCGAACCCATCCAGCAAGAAAGAAGGTGAGAAGAAGACAACTAACATGGAACGTTATGGTAGGTACATAACTTCTTAATGTTAAGTTGTCAATCTCACCTTCATTCTTGCTGGATGGGTTCGGAGCAACCTGTCGACTGCCAATACCAAAGCTTGAGAGCTAATTCCACCGCCCGAGGCTCCTATATCCCACAATGCTAGGCGGTAACTACTCAGATCTCGTTTGCCGCTTAGCTGACGAGGTGCTTCTTCTACCGGCTCTGGCAGGTTAGTAAGTTTTCTAATTAGAAACTTCAATTTCAACCCCTAATTTTTTTCCTTTTACCATAGTTTTATTTGTAGTATTTCAGTAGTTTATATCGGGTCCCCCTCTAGTGTCTGAAATCCCTTTTTATTCCCTTCTTAACTTTTAGGCCTTCGGCCTCTCCCTCTCCTTCCCCTAGTCCTTCAGTGTGACTGAATTTTTATTTTTTCCTTAAGGGTGTATTTGTGTGTTGTGCTTGTGTTTTTTCAGCACTAAGTTATGATGTCTAAAGACTCCAAGGTCTCAGACTTCAAGAAGTGTGATTTGTGCTGTCAGAAAATGTCTCTGACAGACGGTCACACTTCTTGTGTATATTGCCTGGGACCTTTGCACCTGCAGGACTCATGTGCTGTATGTCATGCATTCAGCCCTAGAGTCCTGCAGGAACGCAAAAATAAATTGATTTTGCGTGGCTTGTTAAAGCCTGAAGGCCCCCCGACTCAGTCTGTGTTGGGGAAGCCTTCTAAGACTTCCAGACCGTTGGCTCCAGTTTCTGAGCCGTCCCCTGGAAGCATTAGATCGGCTTCGACATCAGCTCTGGCTGGAGTTGATGTTTCAAAGTCTCATACTATCGCCTCGGCTCCGGCTGGAGCCGAGGTTGACAAGACTCAGTCGGCTCCGATAGGCTTATCGGAGCCACCTGCTAAGAAGAGGTCTAGGTCCCCTTCCATCGGCTCCATACATTCGGCGCCGGGATCTCCTCTTTTATCAGAATGGAGCCATAGGTCTCACTCCTCTCGGTCCTCCAGGCTTTCCGACCATGATTTACAAAGGGTGGTAAGTAGACTTCTCAAGTCCAAGGCACTGGCCCAAATGCTGCATAGCCCTACTCAACAGTCAATGGCTATTTCCATCCCTGATTTTATTCCTCCTCCGACTCCTTTGAGTTCAGAGCTGGGGCTCATCGAAGCTGTGGCTGTCGGTGCTTCGGAGCCGATACCTTCCCTTTCGGCTACGTCGTCTGCTCCGATTTCCTCATTGGAGGGATCTTGGCGCCGGGCTTCCCTCAACAGACGACGGAGCCGAAATATATATACATACACACACACACACACACACATATATATATATATATACATACATACACACACATATTATTATATGTGTGTATATATATGTATATATATATTTTTTTTTCTCATTACGCCCTTAACCTCCTTTTTACCTCTCCTTCTCTATCTTTAGGCTCTTATTAATTTCTTTTCCCTTTGCCTCTCCTACATTCACTTACCTTTAGTACCTTCTGCATCCCCCCTGTATTAACGATAATTAGTCTCAATAGGTGTGGCTTGTAGCCTGCCCCTCCTGCCTCTACCTAATGCATACCTCATCCCCTCCCCTCTCTGCCTCTTATCCACTGGGATGTTATTTATACCCATAGTTCTGTGAGGCGCCATCTTTAACCTGTTACTCTTCTTGACTATTCCCTGGCTGCTGTCTGCTCCTGCCCAAGCTCCTTTTGCCTCTGGTAAGTGATTTGTCTTTGTAAATTGTTTTTGCGATTTAGTAGCCTTGTCTGTTACAGAAGTTCATCTGTTAATTGAACGCTGACTACATGTAACTCATGATTGTTTACCTGTATGTTTTCTTTTTTTTTATTCTCTCCTGTGCTTAACTGCTGTCTGCTATATCGTATTTTAAGCACCTGAAAATTTGAATGCTTTTTTTTTTTAAATAGCATTAGAATGTTATCTTTATTATTTCTCTCCTGTGCCTTATTGCAGTCTGTGCTATTGTAATTTAAGCAACTGTGAGCTTAACTGCTGTCTGCGATATTGTATTTTAAGCAACTGTGAATTGAATGTTTTTTTTGATAGCATTAGAGTGTTATCCCTGTTATTATTTCTCTCCTGTGCTTTACTGCAGTCAGTGATATTGTAATTTAAGTAACTGTGAGCAGACTGCATTATTCATATAATCATTCTTGCTCCTTTTTCTGGGCCATATATCTGAATGGTTATATTTCCTGTAGCAGAACAAGCTATTTTATTTTTTTCTGCATAACTGGCTTTCAAACCTGTAATACGTACAACAACTACGCCACCCACGTGGACCCTACATATGCTGCCGTTACTCAGCGACATCCCTATAAGCCTGAACCAGCTGCCTTAAACTGCTGTTGTTCCTAATATCCCACTTATGGGTGAAACGGTTGCTATTAATAACTTATTCTTTTAGTTATGTTTGGAGCTTTTTGGGTAGCAGAATTCCACTCTTTTGGAGCTACATGTTAATGTACTGTCCGTTCTATTCCTGGTATGGACCATTTTTTATCAGCGACTCTAAGTTTGAGCTGATCTGGGGGAACTTACATTGTAAAGGTCCACACTCTACCTGGAATGGCGATATATAGCTGCGCCACCCACGTGGAGCAGGTCTTGGCGTTCTTTCCCACTTTGAACTGATATAGGAGCACTCACATTGTAAAGGTCCATTCTCTGCCTGGAACAGCTTTTATTTAACTGCGCCACGCATGTGGAGTAAGATCAGTTGTGTATATTTAGTAAGGAACGTCCTATTATGAATGCCCCACCCTCCTAGATTTAACCTAGGTATACTAATGGTATTATTTCCCCTCCAGCTACTTACTATATATGATTTGATGAACTGAGTGTTTCTTTCCTTATCTTTATCATCTCTGCTTTCAAACTACGCCATACACTTGGCTCCCCTGCTTTAATGGTACTAGTATATAGCTTGTAAGGCTGATCTTAATTACCCTAGTGAACAGATATTCAAATTGGCTTAGAATTGAGTTACTTATATAAGTATACTTCAATAACTGTAGTCTATGTATGCACTATACCTTTATTTTGCATGTAATGTATGTACTATAACCAAATGTCAACATATGGAAAGCTGTCCTAACAGTGCCTTTGCTACTCTATAACTATTACAGTATTACTGCCTTACAACTGAGTTCTACAACCTCTCTCTGAAATAAGAGAATGCATAGAAGCTACTTTTATTAATTATGCCTTCCTGCAAGCTATTTATTTGTCTATTGCTGTTATTGAGTAACATATGCTAACCTTTTTCTTCTCTACATTTATCTTCTCTTTCTATCCAAAGTACCCTCTGCTCCTCTGTGCTGCTCCTGAGTTAGCCTCCAACTGCCTACCTACCTGGTGACAAAGGACCCTATCCAATTTCTGTGGCCTCATCTAAACTGCCTTTTTTGCCCTGCATCCTCTCCCAAGGAAGTATGTGGTAGACTAAGTCCTGTTTTTAAAACTGAAAACTGTCTGCTAATTGTTTCAGGGGATACAAAGTAAGCTACAAGCCTGAACAGCCAACAGCCTTTACTACCCCCACCTATCTACCGTGAATCTAACTCACCTCTTCTACTTCTTGTACACCCCCCTCTGACCTGCTTTTCACTCCACCCCTGGTCTAAACCAGCCTGCTCCCTACATATCTACCTGCAATACTGGATCTGCCCACTAGGTGACAGCCTCTATCCCTTTACTTATCTCAAGCTTCAGTCGGTCTATGGTTTGTTCTGTTTTCACACCAATTACCCCTTAGGTAGTAGATCTGCTACATTTTTTCCCCCTTACCCCTTACTTAAACTACATACTCTTACCTGTTCCTTTCTCTACTCTAACAGACTACTGATCTACCTCTGATCTTTCCCACTCCTGTCTCACCTACTTACCTTCACTTATCAGCATTGCTGATAGTTTTTTCTCCACTCACTCCTTCACTTATCTCTTCCCGCTCCGTTCGCCCTGCGGGCTCACTCCGCTCCTCTCCCAACCCCCAATTCCCACCCACCCCCAGGGTCCCTACACTTATACCAACTAGCCACACCCTCTCACTCTCACATTAATCATATCCCCTCCCATTGCTAATATACCACCTGGTTTTCCTTACTCTCAATTACCTCTACCAATTTCTCCTACCACACCCTACATCTATTATCCTTCCACACTTAGCACACCTCCAAACCAATAACTACAACCTAACAACTTACTCTCCCAGATGCATTTAGCACCCTACTCAACCCTCTTACGGAAGCTACTCAAACTCTTACTTCTACCACCCCTAACTTTAGCTTACCTGCTTACCTCCTATGAATACCCAATATATCGACAAACACTCCACCCCAATACACTGTCTACCTCTCCTACTTTACCTACTCCCATTAGCCATATTAATGTAACATCCATTCCTAGTTACCTACCAGCAAAATTCCATAGGATTACCCACATTAAATATGACTCTCCCAAACCAAGAAAATCTCTCACTCTATATACTAAATTCCCAAATCTTAAACTTCTATCTCTACAGCTCTTAATGAAAGATGGTGACATTCATCCCAACCCAGGCCCTATTACTACTACTACTACTACTACACAACTCCATAACCCCATCCCCCATCCTATCCACTCCTTTACTAAACCACTTAACTCACTGCTATTAGCTCACCTCAACATACGTAGCCTTAACAACAAAGTTACCCAACTCCATGCTCTTCTGGATATCTACTCCTTTGACATTCTTTGTTTAACAGAAACTTGGTTAAAACCCTCAACTAAAGACAATGAAATCATCCCACCAGGCTATATAATATTATATGACTTGACTGTAAAAGCAAAAAAGGTGGTGGTGTACCAATCCTTTTTAAATCCAGCCTCCAGATTACTACCTACAACTTGTTACAACCTCAAGTCTCCAACGCTGAAATTCTTATTACCAAGCTCCAACTTAAAGTCAAATCCATTTTTATTATCTGTGCCTATCTCCCACCTGGTAATAATATTGAAGCAATAGAAAATGTCCTCTGTTACCCATCTCATAATTTACCTCAAGAAACCATCATCCTAGGCAATTTTAACAATGATTGGAATTGTTTTAGCAGTCTAAACCCTACAAGCCATATAAACCTTTTTGGTTTTTCACAAACCATTACTACCACTACCAGGATACACAAGCCTAATAATAAAGAAAGTATCTTAGACTGGATACTCACAAATAATCATCTCTAGACATATGAATCTGGTACCCTCCCAGATGATGTAAGTGACCACTCACTAACATACATCATCAGGCATAAAACCAACCTACCCAACCCAATCATATCTAGAACAATTAGAACCAAGAAAAACTTTAACACTGACCTATTCCAAAGGGAACTCAGAACATGCAACTGGTCTCCCTTAAAATACCTCCCACTGGAGGAAGCTGTCAATTACTTTAACTCTAACTTATCGATTCTTGACCACCATGCCCCAATTCGCTCTATAAGAATGAGAACTAAATCTGCTCCATGGCTTTCAAAAGAAACCAAGCAAAAAATCAAACTCAGAAATAAATACTGGAACAAATCAAGATCAACTAAAAACCCAGATCATCAACAAAACTTCAGGCAACTAAGAAATGAAACTAAAAAAGCAGTGCAGTCTGACAAAGCAAACTACTACTTACAATTCCAACAGACCCACCATAATCAACCACAAAAGCTCTGGGCAAGTATTAATCAATTATTACACCCAGGTCAATCCATCACACCACATCCACAAGACACTGACCAAGATAATCCGAAACAGACAGCTAATACCTTTAATAGCTATTTTACTGAGGCCATATAAAATCTACTAATCAGCTATCCATTCAGGACATACCTATATCCAACTATACCACTAACCCACGCCCTCCTTTTCTCTTCCAACCTGTACCAACTACATACATTCTAACCCTCATCCAAAAGCTCAAACCATGTACCCCCCTCAGCTGACAAGATTCCTGCTGAATACTTACAAAAGGCAGCCAATTCTATCGCATACCCCATTTCCATTCTTATTAATAGAACTATCACTGAAGGACACATCCCAAGCATATGGAAGGTCTCCCATATTATTCCCCTTCATAAGGGAGGTAACTCCACTGAACTCTCCAACTACCGTCCCATTGCCATTCTGTCTCCCCTAACTAAAATTATGGTAAAATGTATCCATAAACAATTGCTAGACCACCTAATCCAATATAACCTACTTTCCAACTCACAACATGGTTTCAGACCCTCACACAGCACTACTACTGCCCTTCTTTCCTTCACCCACTGTATCAACAAAAACCGCAACCTTAATAGGCTTTCATCTGCACTTTTTATAGATCTGTCTAAGGCGTTCGATATGGTAAACCACCAAATACTTTTAAATATCCTCAAATCCCTGTCACTAGATGCATCTGTAATAAAATGGTTCCAATCCTATCTAGAAAACAGACAACAAGCAGTGCTTTGGCATAATATTTTATCTACCCATCTACCCATTAACATAGGGGTCCCCCAAGGGTCCATTTTAGGACCCTTACTATTTTCTATATTTATCAACAACCTTCACCTAGCAATCCCCCAAGCTACATGCATACAATATGCAGATGATTCAACACTTATATGCTCAGCCACATCCATACCTGAGCTTTACTCCCTTACCCAAAAGGTCTTTAACACAGTTGAACTATGGTTTACTCAACATTGTCTCCTTCTAAACCCTAAAAAAACTAAACAACTCCTTTTCACTCCTACAAGTAAGTCCCCCCCAATAAACTTCACAGTAACATCCAATAACAACACTCTTATATCCCAAGACTCAACTACCAAACTACTTGGTATCACCATAGATAACAACCTTAACTTTGATCCCCACATTAATAATACCTTAAAATCTGTTAACAGAAAACTGGGCTCTCTCTACAGAATCAAACCCTTTCTCTCGCCTGCAACATGAATCACTATTGCTCACACTCACCTAATTTCTACTCTCCTATATGCCTCACCATATACACTAACCTCTCTAAAACCAACCTTAATAAATTGCAAAGTGCCTACAATAGCATAGCCAGATTTGCCACAGGAAACCCTTTCAGAACCCACCACTGTATCAACCTAAAGCAACTAGGATGGTTTGAATTACAAAATCAGCTTAAAGTCCACCAACTTATCATGGCCCATAAAACCCTCTACCATCCTATGGATACCCCTATACTATCCACCCTCGTTGCCCCATACAACAATCTTAAGACCTTACGTTCATCACAAAGACTTCTGGTAAATATTTGTAAATCAAACAACAGGGCTGGAGACTCTCTGTTCTGTAATACTGTTGGAAAACCCTGGAACCTTCTTCCTTCTGAACTTTCCTCTGTTCCCTCATTATCACTCTTCAAAAACAAACTGAACCTTTTTCTTAGAACACAGTGGTTATGCCCCTGTACTAAACCTGACTGATCAATTACCTTTCCTCCTTGGACCTACCCACTCTCCTCTTTTCTATATTCCAGTTCTTTTTCTTAGTAACAACTGACTTATTCCTTTCTGGATCTTTTCTTATTATCTCTTCATACCTTCTTTAATCAGACCTGTTTTAGCACACATTCTGAATATTGCAGCTCATACTTTTGTTATCCTTCCTCTTACCAACCCCCTTCTAATAACGTTTCTACTCAGCTGCTACCTTTTACATGTTATAATGCAACGATATCTGTACTAGGTTATAAATAAAATAAATTATTACTACTCGTCCTCTGCAGCTCTCCTGACATCCACATGGATATTATTATTCCTATGATGTCACTTTCTCATTTACACTAGATATATTACTGCACCCTGTTACCTCACCTTCTATTTAAACCTTGTATTCTGATTTCTACTGTACAAGTCTGGCTCTTAAAACTATTTGCTTTGGCACAAAATGTTTATTATATCTGTTAATATTGTAAATATTGTATAGACTCTACTGTCTGTTTATTTTCTTTCATTACAATTCCTGCTACTGTAAAGAGTTTGGGATTAGGGATCCTCGTTGTATTTTATTTCTGTTAAATTGCTGGAATAGTTCTGTAGTTACTTACATTTTAGTCTCTTACTGTGCTGTTTTATTTACTAATATATAGTGGAGCTTTTTTCCTCGGGCCTCTGCTGAAAACGTACATGTATCCAGCCAGACTAGCCTGGTCAACAAATGTAAAATAAATTAAAAAAAAAAAAAAAAAATATATATATATATATATATATATATATATATATATATATATATATATATATATATATATATATATACACACACACATATACATATATATATATATATATATATATATATATATATATATATATATATGCACACGCACATATATATATATATATATATATATATATATATATATATATGCACACGCACATATATATATATATATATATATATATATATATATATATATAAAGATATGTACACACACATATACATATATATATATATAGATATATACATATACACACACACACACACACACACACACACACATATATATGTATTTGTAGCAAATTCTTCTGTGTAAGCTGTAGTAGCTGATTCATAGCATTTATAAGTGTTTGCTGTACCTGTTTCTGCCTGTTTTTTGAAAAAAAAAAGAAAAAAATATCTCTTGTTTTTCCCGCTTTACTAGTTTAGTCCAGTTTCAGAGTTGCTGATTCCTGGGCTTTGGTTGTAGTTCCTGTGTACTGTTTCCTTGCCTTATTTGGGGGAGAGGAAGTTACCTTGCTTACCAGTGGGAGTGGGAAGCATTGAGCTGCCATTTGTCCAGTTTTGTGAGGTTTCAGCCAGTAACTAGTAGTTTATTGGTCGTTTTGGGCCAGTTTCTAGCTTTTTCCAGCCCCCTGGTATAAAACGCGGTAAACGCGCGTTTTCAGCTTGTACCTACTCAGCACAGACTCCACGTGGGCCAGCAGAGTAATCCAGGCTGCAGAGAGCTGAATAAGCGACTTTTCTTGATACTAAGTATATTTTTTGTTGCTTTCCACATCTGAATACCTAGCGACTGTATTTCACCTGCCTTTCTGTTACATTGAAGCTGTTTTTACTGCATTTAACTTAATATTGCACTTGGAATCCTTGTTTGTTACTATTTGACTGTATTTGTAGCAAATTCTTCTGTGTAAGCTGTAGTAGCTGATTCATAGCATTTATAAGTGTTTGCTGTACCTGTTTCTGCCTGTTTTTGAAAAAAAAAGAAAAAATATCTCTTGTTTTTCCCGCTTTACTAGTTTAGTCCAGTTTCAGAGTTGCTGATTCCTGGGCTTTGGTTGTAGTTCCTGTGTACTGTTTCCTTGCCTTATTTGGGGAGAGGAAGTTACCTTGCTTACCAGTGGGAGTGGGAAGCATTGAGCTGCCTTTTGTCCAGTTTTGTGAGGTTTCAGCCAGTAACTAGTAGTTTATTGGTCGTTTTGGGCCAGTTTCTAGCTTTTCCAGCCCCTGGTATAAACGCTAAACGCTATTAGCGCGGAGCTGCCACTGTTGCACACTAGGGCAGCGCCGGTTAGGCAGGTTTAAACTATTCGGGCTACCTAAAGTCCACTCTTCAAATTTTCCCTTAAAACTACCTTCCTCGAACTATACTACTGATCTAATCAGCGTATCCTATAACTAAAAAGATAATCTCCACTTGACTCCAAGACTATTCTCTATCAGTTAAACCTAGCACTTGCTCCTACAGTACTTATTACCTTGATACGGCACTCTTGTCATAGATAGTACCCCAAAAAGGTAACCCCCCATTTCTCGGTCACCCACGTCCCCTGAATCTTTTTAAAGTTTTGTCTATCCTTCTAGCATGTCGAGGGATCAGTTGCTAGTGTCCTCTCCTGCTCAGCTGGTGAACCTGGGAATACTGAGGCAATGTTACAATTGCCTCATGTACACAGACAACCCTCTCCTCCTCCCACAAAACACAAATACATGCGAGAGATGCAACTACACGGCCAAACTGGAGGCTGAGCTCTCAACACAGGACTGGCAAGACCAGTCAGGAGGAGAAGGTTACCACACACACTATAGACCCAGTCTCACATAGCACCATTACAACCTCAAATCATACACATAAACACACAAAGACATACTCGGAGGCTCTGATCAAAAATCTACCAAAACAGCAGAGGCCACCAAAGCAGACACCCAAACAACCACCACCTCAGAACACAACACCTGCAACACATAGACCTCACAGTCAGAGTGTCAAACAGTCACAGCCCTTAAGGCCAAACACAATGCCAGACACACTAGTCATTGGTGACTCCATAGTCAGACACACTGACGTCCCGCTCACCAGACTGAGTAAGGATAAGGTCACAGTAAGCTGCCTGTCGGGCGCTAGAATCCGCCACGTAACGCAAGCACTCAGGTCTCTCAACAGCAAGTACAAATATGACTCAGTCATTGTCCACGCTGGTTTAAACGACCTGAGACGTACCTCCTTGGACTACATGAAAAGAGACATTGAGGAGCTCTCTGATTATGTAGCCCAAGCAGGTATGACCCTGACCTTGAGCAGTATCCTACCTTCACCAAGAGTGATGCCACAATACAGAGATAAGATGATCAGCTTTAACAATTGGCTTAAACACTGGTGTCATTCAAAGGGGATCCAGTATCTGTCTGCCTGGGATGACATGCTGGGCAAGCCACGCTGCTTCGCAAGGGACGGCTTGCACCTGTCACCCCTGGGATTCCGGATATTGGCAAAGGCTCTTGCCACCCCCATAGTGCCTTTTTAGGCAAGGCTCAAATTCTAAACCTACCACCCTAGAACACAAAAAGGAAAAAACTAAGGGTAATGCTGCTCAATGCCAGAAGTCTAAATCTCAAAATGCACGCACTCGAGGCCCTTCTCAGTATGGAGAACATCGATGTCTGTGCTGTGACAGAAACCTGGTTCAAGGCTCCTGAGAGCACCCCAGCACTATCAGGTTTTACCTCATATCATGCATTCCGCCCCAAAATCCGGACAATACCAAGAAAGGAGGGGGGGGGTATCCATATTCATCAAGGACACCCACACCTCAAGACTGGTGGCAACGCACGATGCATCGGAGACCATCCAGGTGCAATTAACCATAGGCAAGACTGCTCTGCAAATTGTAGCATGTTACAGGCCACCCTCACAAACTCAGGAACCTCACATGGCCTTCTTGAAAACACTAGAGGGGATAAATGTATCACCAAACACCATCATACTAGGTGACTTCAATTACCCTAATATAGACTGGGAACACTACTCAAGCCCAAACACCCTAGCCCAAAAGTTCCTGGAATTCATAAACTCAAATGCCATGGAACAACTTGTCACCATCCCCACAAGAGGAGATAACATACTTGATCTCATCATCACGAACATGGGAGCACAATGTTCAACACCGAAGTATACCCCTCACTGGTGAGATCAGATCACAAACTAATCTCGCTGGAGGTCCTCATCCCACCCCCACCTGAAATAAAAAAGACCACAGTAAAGAACTTTTCAAAAGCCGACTTCACACTTCTAAAGACTAGTGTGGTCTCCTTTATGGCCCCCGAGCCGGAAAACAGTACTCAAGCCGCTGAATCACTTACAAATACCTTCTACCAGCACCTGCAGGACTGCATGGATAAGGCAATCCCAAGCAAAACAAAGACTCTTTGTACCAAAGGCAAGCGTCCAGTCTGGT
Source organism: Protopterus annectens (assembly GCF_019279795.1). Taxonomy (NCBI): domain Eukaryota; kingdom Metazoa; phylum Chordata; order Ceratodontiformes; family Protopteridae; genus Protopterus; species Protopterus annectens. The sequence continues at coordinate 75,962,943 of NC_056750.1, forward strand.
GGACCCCAGCCATAAACAAACTCTACAACAAAAGGAGGAAGCTACTACAAGATAGAGCAAAATCCTTAAAAGGTAAGACACCCTTGATCACTATAAGTAAAAACTAAGAGCTCTCATAAAATCATCCAAAGCAAATTTGAGAGAAAATAGCTAAAGACTCAAAAGACAATCATAAGGCCTTCTTTAGCTATAGTTAGAAACCTGGGAGGAAACTCCCAGATATGCTCAGAACTAGTTCAAAATGATGTGAAGATTACTGATCCTACAGACATTGCCAACATACTGGCTGACAGGTTCAGTGCAAACTTCTCCCCCCCAAAAGGAGAGATATCTATACCAAACGATTGCAGCCCCCAAACATCTCTAGCGCCCAAGTGAGAACTGCTCTCTCCAAAGCAAAAAACACAGCATCCATGGGACCTGATGGTGTCCCCGGCTGTGTGCTCCACGAACTCAATGAAGAATTAAACCCACAGCTAGGACAGCTGTTTAATCAAAGTCTTACCTCTGGATACGTACCCAGGGAGTGGCGCACTGCAACTGTGGTCCCACTTCACAAAGGCGGTGCCTCCACCGACCCTGGAAATTACTGGCCCATTAGCTTGACAAGCCTTATCTGTAAAGCCATGGAGAGGATCATAATGGACCTCATAAATAAAGACATAGGGAATTTGCAGACTTTGGATCCAACCCAGTTTGGCTTTGTCAAAGGCAGATCATGCCTTTTAAACTTGGTTGACTTCTTCGAAACAGTCACCAAAGCCATTGATGAGGGAAAGGCAGTCCATACAGCCTACCTCGATCTGGCTAAGGCCTTCGATACAATACCCCACTCGGGTATCATTGAAAAACTCATCAGCTTAAATGTTAACCCATACATCACAAGATGGGTTGCAAACTGGCTGAGTGACAGAACCCACAGGGTCAGAGTTGCTGGCGCCATGTCAGACTCAAAGCCTGTCACAAGTGGTGTCCCACAGGGCTCAGTCCTGGGCCCACTCTTGTTTGGCATCTACTTTTCCAAGTACAAGCAAACACAGGAGGGTTATGGCTGACAAAGTTTGCAGATGACTGCAAACTGGGCGCCATAGTAGAAAACACATCTGACACAGATATCCTTCAGAAGGGTCTCACAGAAACGGATAACTGGTGCCAGAGCCACGGCCTGAAGTTAAATGCCAAAAATGCATAGTCATACCCTTTGGGAAAAACAAGGTTACCCCTAGCTACCAAATAGGTGGCAATCCACTGAGCACAGAAGAAGTTATCAGGGACCTGGGGACCCAGGTTGATAGTAGTCTGTCATTCGACACCCATGTAGCTAAAGTAGTTAGGAAGACCTTCTACATTGCCCACCTTATCATGAAGGGATTCTCATCTAGATCAAGGGAGGTCATAGTCTCCCTTTACTCATCACTCATCAGACCAATGATTGAGTACAATGCCCCATTCGGGATGTATCTGACCCGACACTTGCAGCAGCTGGAGAGGCCACAAAAGTTCCTCACCAAAAGGATAAAGGGTCTCAAAATCTGTCCTATGCTGCCCGACTGAAAGAACTCCAGCTCTATTCAGTCGCCACCGCTTGCTCAGAGGTGACCTTTGCCTAACATACAAGGCCATGTCAAACCCAGATTTGATGAATATGCTTCACCTCAAAAATCTAGATCCATCAGAGCCACAAGGGCGGAGACTTAAACCTCGACACGGCTATTAATAGGACGTGCTGGAGGGATAGATTCATCACCCAAAGACTCCCTATGCTGTGGAACAAAATCCCGGTACATGTGAGGCAGAGCACCTCGCTGGCCTTGTTCAAGAGAAATCTTGACCAATGGATGGGAGATCGCAGATATACCCCAGGGATTACCTCAGTGTCACTGCTCGACAGAGGCACAGCAAAATAATGGGTATAGTCCCCCATACGAAAGGGGTGGCGTAAGCCACAAAATGATGGGCTAGGCTTGTAAATGCCCTCGGGAAGATAGCCTAGTATGAACCTATGAACCTATATACACACACACACACATATATATATATATATATATATATATATACTAAGAAATGAACTTTGTGACAATAACAGCATTCAAAAAATAGTAAATCACACCAACAACTCTTGTAGTACTTTATTGCTTTCGTCTTATTTATTATCAAGACTTCTTCAGAAAGACATGTTTCATAACTATAAGCAACCATTTTCACTTCCTTTAAATACATTAGTTCTAGCAGGCCATTTAAATTAACAACAGTTCCTTTCCAATAGAAAAGTGTGAACAGGCAGGGTGCTGTGTGCATTTTCATTAACATTACAATCGCAGTTACAGAAGGCAAATTGGTCAGACAGTAATAGCCTTGTGGTGACGTTGGAGATGTCATTTAGAAAAACCCAGGAGTCCTTGGTGTAATATTTGCTGTTCTGTACAATGGGGTTAAGGATGTGGTCCGATGAGGTCTGAACCTGGTATAAGTCCTGGTTCTGGTTGTGAGTCCTGCTGAAGATAAAAAAAACATTGTTGTTGCCACTTGTGTTGTTGTTGGAAGACTGGTCGTTCATTGGTGGGGTCTGATAAACCCCTCCTTGATTGATCATACTGTCCGGTGTCCTGCGGTTTGTGTTGTTGTCCTCATTGTTGTCATGGTGGTCACATTCACTGGTGTCTGGATCTCCCT
>NC_056750.1:75973115-75975615 GCF_019279795.1 Protopterus annectens
GCGAAAAGGAAACTGGATGTGCTCTATAGACCTTCAGGATGCGTACTATCACATAAAAATGAACAGACGCTCCAGAAGATTCCTCCGCTTCAGGCTGGGAACCAGTCATTTTCAATTCAGGGCCCTGCCCTTTGGTCTCACCACTGCCCCCCGGGTGTTTATCAAATGCATGGCAGTGGTAGCTTCTCACCTGAGACGACAAGGATTCCAGGTGTTTCCATATTTGGACGACTGGCTCCTCACAGCTCCCACCAAGCATCTCCTTCTGATGGCCAGGGATTACACTTTTCGCATTTGTCAAAAGTTAGGCATTTCAATAAATGGCGAAAAGTCTGTTTTGTCGCCTTGTCGTACTATTACCTTCATAGGCACAAATCTAGACACAGTAGACATGTCTGCGAGACTAACAGATCAGAGGATAACAGACATACACAAACTGGTCTCACTCCTTTTCAACAACAACAGAATCAAAGCCAGGTTAGTTCTGAAAGTGTTGGGAATTATGGCGGCTGCCATACCTCTGCTTCCATTAGCCAGATTCCACATGCGAATCCTTCAATGGATGCTCTTTACACAATGGTCATACCAGCAACTTCCAATGTCCCACACCATTATGATCACGCAGGCATGCAGAAATCATCTCATGTGGTGGATGTCTTCCCCTCAGCTCTTGTTGGGAAGACCCTTTGTTCCTCCCCCTCCGGTTGCTACTCTGACAACGGATGCCTCCCTGATCGGGTGGGGGGGGCATTATCAGGGCAGGACGGTCCAGGGCACATGGCAACCAGACGAATGCCACTTGCACATAAATGTTCTGGAGATGAGAGCAGTGCTTTTAGCGTTGCAAGCCCTTCAAGACTCTCTTCCCTTGGGAACGATTGCAATCCAGACAGACAATATGTCTGTAGTGTGGTACATCAACAAACAAGGCGGAACCAGGTCCTACCCTGTGTCGAGAAGCACTCAGATTGTGGCAATGGGCGATTTCTTCTCAGCAGTTTCTGATAGCAACGCACATCCCGGAAGTCCAATCAAATTGCGGACAAGTTGAGCAGAGCTATCCTCATGCCTCACGAGTGGTCTCTGAAAGACTCTGTTGTGAGAGAAATTTTTCTCAAGTGGGGTCAGCCTTGCTGCGATCTTTTTGCTACTCCCCAAAACAGCAAGTGCAGAGATTATTTCACTCTATTCCCTTTACCAGGCCAACCCAGCAGAGACGCTCTAGTCCAAGTTTGGCCCCGGGGACTCTGTATGCATTTCCTCCATTCCCACTAATCTCTCAAGTGATACAGAAAGCTATCGCTCAGAAGGCCTCGTTGATCCTCATTGCTCCTTACTGGCCTCGACAGGTGTGGTTCCCCTTTCTACATCAATTTCTATTGGAGCGACCTTGGCATCTGGACCTAGCTCCAGACCTTTTGATCCATCAGTCGGGTCAGTTTCATCGCTCCCTCCCCTCTCTGAACCTCACTGCTTGGTTCCTCCAGTTCCAACCTTAGCCAGGCTTCCTCAATTATCTCACTCCGTTCGAGATATTTTGATAGCTTCCCATAAATCTTCCACTCGGAAGATTTATTTGAGTAAGTGGAAACGCTTCACATATTGGGCTCAAGGAAGGGACATAGATCCTTTCACTGCTTCCATCCAAATAGTCCTTGATTTTCTAGCTGAACTCTTCCATGCAGGTTCATCTCCTTCTACTCTTAAAGTTCAGTTGGCAGCTATTTCTAACTTTCATGTGGGTATTTCTGAGTCTGCCTTAATGTCCCACAAGCTTTGCAAGGCCTTTTTGAAAGGAGTTTTTCTTCTCAGACCTCCTATAAGAAATCCTCCTCCTCCATGGGACCTAAATTTAGTTCTGAGTTCTTTAATTCTTTCCCCTTTCGAACCTGCAGCCTCCTGTTCTTTAAAATTGCTATCATGGAAAACTCTATTTCTGGTAGCTATTACTTCAGCTAGAAGAGTTTAGGAACTTCATGCACTCAGCTGTCGACCTCCTTATCTGTTGTTCCATAAGGACAGGGTATCTTTATGAACCAACCCGTCCTTTTTGCCTAAGGTAGTCTCGACGTCTAATCTAAATCAAAGCATTGACCTCCCTGTGTTTTTTTCAGAATATTCCAATAGGTCTGAACAAAAATTACACTGGCTAGATGTTCATCGTCAGTTAAGGTACTATTTGGATAGAACAAAACAATTCAGAAAATCTGACCAGCTGTTTGTCTCCTATGCAGAAGGCAGGAAGGGACTTTCAGTTTCAAAGGTATCATTATCTAGATGGCTAACATCTCTGATTTCCCTTGTTTATGAAATTAGACACCAAAAGCTGCCTAACAAACCTAAGGCCCATTCCACCAGAGCTTTGGCTACTTCCATAGCCTTCCAAGACAGACTGCCTATTGACACCATTTGTGCAGCGGCTACTTGGGCTACTCCTCACACTTTCATTTCTCATTATAAGTTGGATTTAGCTTCTAGGCATAGAGCTAACTTTGGTTCC
>NC_056750.1:75983115-75988115 GCF_019279795.1 Protopterus annectens
GCCAGCAGCTACAGAAATTTCAAAGCTGCTAGAAAAAGAGTCATCCAACCAGTCCCAGCGGACCAAATAGGATTCGGAACTTACTCAAGGTTCTTTTTAGTTCCAAAGAAAACAGGGGACTGGAGGCCGATTCTGGACCTAAGCCATCTCAACACCTTTGTCAAGAAGGAAAAGTTCCGAATGGTCACGCTTCAATCGATCCTTCCATTCTTGCAGAAGGACGACTGGATGTGCTCAATAGATCTGAAGGACGCATACTACCACATCAAAATGGCCAGGGCGTCCAGGGATCATTTGCGCTTCCCGCTGGGAGCCAGTCACTATCAGTTTCGAGCCCTGCCCTTTGGTCTGACCACAGCCCCCAGGGTCTTCACCAAATGCATGGCAGTGGTAGCGTCTCATCTGAGGCGCCTAGGATTCCAGGTGTTTCCGTATCTGGACGACTGGCTCCTGTCTGCCACCACCAGGCCAACTGATACAGGCCAGGGATTACACCCTACAACTTTGTACACACCTTGGAATTTCAGTAAATTTCATAAAATCTTTACTACAGCCATCACAGCATATCTTATTCATAGGAGCGGAATTAGATACGCACCATTTAGTTCTAAGACTTCCTACAGAAAGAATAGTAGCACTTCAAATCAACATTTCTCTTCTGCTGTCGTCCAGAAAGTCCCCGGCAAAACTTGTTCTGAAAGTCTTGGGTCTCATGGCAGCTTCTCGTTGTGATACCATTGGGAAGACTGCACATGAGAGTGCTACAATGGCTTCTGTTTGCACAATGGTCATTCCAACAACTTCCACTGACTCACCTAAATATTGATAACGAAAACATGCAAATCACACCTAATGGTGGTTACAGACTTGCAACCTATCCAGCGGAAGACCATTTGTGCTACCCGCACGTCAGCGGCGATAACCACGGACGCTTCCCTGATAGGGTGGGGGCATCTTTCAGGACAGACAGTCCAAGGCGAATGGACCAATCTGGGGTACAATCTGCACATCAATGTTCTGGAGTTGAGGGCAGTGTTTTTGGCGTTGCAACACTTTGCTCCCCTTCTTCCTCCAGGGACCATTGCAGTTCAGACAGACAACATGTCCGTAGTCTGGTACATAAACAAGCAAGGGGAACCACGTCTTACCAACTATGCAGAGAGGCCATGAGAATTTGGCAATGGGCGGAGTCCACCGGTCGCTTTCTGATCGCAACGCGACATCCCGGGTCATCCAACGTCATAGCCGACAGGCTGAGCAGGGCAATACTGTTGCCTCACGAGTGGTCCTCAAACAGTCAGTTGCGAGAATGATTTTTCGCAAATGGGGCCAGCCTACCTGTATCTGTTTGCGTCCAATGAACGCCAAATGCAGGAGCTACTTTTTGCCCTATTACCCCCTCCAGGAAGTCCCCAGGGACGCGCTGGTGCACGATTGGCCCCCGGTCTCCTATATGCTTTTCCTCCATTTCCTGATTGCAAAGTTTCTACAGAAAGCCAACAACCTTCAGAGGACTATTATTCTCATTGTCTGCTCTGGCCTCGTCAAATTTGGTTCCCTTTTCTATTGCATCACCGCATTCGGGGACCTTGGATGCTGGACCCAGAACCAGATCTACTGACTCACTCATCAGGAGTTCCTCACCCATCTCTAGAATCTCTCCATCTAGCAGCTTGGCTGCTCCGCTTCCTTTCTAGCCAGGTCGGTTCCCCTTACATCGGCGGTTCAAGATATTTTGGTAGCTTCTCATAAAGTTTCCACTACAAAGACTTACACCAGTAAGTGGAAACCTTTTGTCTTTTAAGGAGTCACATCATTTGGACCCTGTTATAGCTCCTAAATAAGATTTTAGAGTTCTTGACTGGACTATTTCATGAGGGAGCTTCCCCGGCTACTTTAAGAGTACAGTTAGCTGCCATTTCTAACTATCATGTAGAGGAATGTGCGCCTATTATGGCTCACAGACTTTGTAAAGCCTTTTAAAAGGTTCTTTTCATATCAGACCACCAGTCAGAAGTCCGACATCACCGTGGAATTTGAACCTGTTGCTCTCTAAATTGATGTTGCCACCCTTTGAACCAGCCTCAAGTTGCACATTGAAATATTTGTCATGGAAAACTTTATTTCTAGTGGCCATTACATCTGCTAGACGAGTGTCTGAGCTTCAGGCCCTTTCTGTCAAACATCCTTATTTAATATTTCATTCTGACAGAGTATCCCTACGCACTAATCCATCCTTTCTCCCCAAAGTTTGCTCTTCTAGTAATATTAATCAGTCCATTGAGTTACCCACCTTCTTTAAGAACCACTCTAATAAATTGGAGTATATGTTGCACAAACTGGATGTCCATAGACAACTCAGATTTTATTTGATAGAACAAAAGATCACAGGAAATCTGATCAACTATTTGTAGCTTTTGCTGACAGCAGAAAAGGTCTTGCAGTTACGAAACGAACTCTTTCTAAATGGCTAACTGACTGTATCACATATGTTTATGAGGCCTCTGACCAAACATTATCAGTCAAACCCAAAGGACATTCCACCAGATCAGTTTCTACATCTTTGGCTCACGCAGCTCGCTACCACTAGACACTATTTGTGTGGCTGCTACTTGGGCTAAACCACACATTTATCTCTCATTACAAAGTGGACAGGGTTTCTAGGATAGGGCAACCTTTGGTTCCACTGTGCTCAAGAACGTTCTCCCTTGAGTTCCTCAGGATCATGGAGCTAGGGACGCTACCCATGTGTAAGAACAAAGGCGAGATTGAACACTCTCACATAAAGAAGTTATGTCCTTACCATAACGTTCCATGTGGAGTGTTCATCTCGCCTTGGTTATTACACTCCCACCCCTCCCACCCTTAGGAAGAACGGTCAATTTGGTGCCTGGTCTGGAGTATTCTCCTTCTGCTGTTGCATTATTAGTGTTACTATCATACCCTTGGTATGTTTGTATATATGTACTTCTATGTATATAGTTTGGCATGTGTGCGTGCTTTATGTCTGGTTTGCTTGCAAACTAGATCTGAGGTAAAGGCAGAGGGGGATTGTGGGTATTAGATGTCCTCGAGCTTCTTCTCGATGCAGAGCTTGCAGTCGGCCGGCACGGAGCTGAGGATCGGCTCCAAACCCATGTGTAATAACCAAGGCGAGATGAACACTCCACATGGAACGTTATGGTAAGGACATAACTTCTTTTTCCTGCAACACAGTTAAATCAATTTAAATACTGTATTCTTTGAAAAAAAATTGCAGATAAAGGTACTTAAATTCTCTTATACGTCCAGTTGAATACAACTAGATCATAGCCGGCCAAAGCTGAGGTTTTTAAGCAGAAAATATTTCAAACTGTACAACTTAAATTGGCAAGGACAGGAAATCAAAGAATGTGGCTATCCCACACCTGTAATTACTAAAAAACAATAAAATTCAGCAAGCACTGACTGGAGAGCAGAGTCAAAATTTCCAGTTCAGTAATATATATTACTGCAACACAGTTAAATCAATTTAAATACTGTATTCTGTGAAAAAAGTGCAGATAAAGGTACTTAAATTCTCTTATACGTCCAGTTGAATACAGCTAGATCTTAGCCAGCCAAATCGGAGGTTTTTAAGCAGAAAATATTTCAAACTGTACCATTTAAATAGGCAAGGACAGGAAATCAAAGAATGTGGCTACCCCCACACTTGCAATTACTAACAAACAATAACATTCAGCAAGCACTGACTGGAGAGCAAGGTCAAAATTTCCAGTTCAGTTAATATATATTCCTGCAACAAAGTTAAATCAATTTAAATACTGTATTCTTTGAAAAAAAGTGCAGATAAAGGTATTTAAATTCTGTTATATGTCCAGTTGAATACAGCTAGATCTTAGCCGGCCAAAGCTGAGGTTTTCAAGCAGAAAATATTTCAAACTGTACAACTTAAATAGGCAAGGACAGGAAATCAAAGAATGTGGCTACCCCCACACCTATATTTACTAAAGAAACAATAAAATTCAGCAAGCACTGACTGGAGAGCAGAGTCAAAATTTCCAGTTCAGTTAATATATATTCCTGCAACACAGTTAAATCAATTTAAATACTGTATTCTTTGAAAAAAAGTGCAGATAAAGGTATTTAAGTTCTCTTATATGTCCAGTTGAATACAGCTAGATCTTAGCCGGCCAAAGCTGAGGTTTTTAAGCAGAAAATATTTCAAACTGTACCACTTAAATAGGCAAGGATAGGAAATCAAAGAATGTGGCTACCCCCACACCTGTAATTACTAACAAACAATAAAATTCAGAAAGCACTGACTGGAGAGCAGAGTCAAAATTTCCAGTTCAGTTAACATATATTCCTGCAACACAGTTAAATCAATTTAAATACTGTATTCTTTGAAGAAAAGTGCAGATAAAGGTATTTAAATTCTCTTATATGTCCAGTTGAATACAGCTAGATCTTAGGCCGCCAAAGCTCAGGTTTTTAAGCAGAAAATATTTCAAACTGTACCACTTAAATAGGCAAGGACAGGAAATCAAAGAATGTGGCTACCCCCACACCTGTAATTACTAACAAACAATAAAATTCAGCAAGCACTGACTGGAGAGCAGAGTCAAAATTTCCAGTTCAGTTAACATATATTCCTGCAACACAGTTAAATCAATTTAAATACTGTATTCTTTGAAGAAAAGTGCAGATAAAGGCACTTAAATGCTCTTATACGTCAAGTTGAATACAGCTAGATCTTACCCGTCCAAGCTGAGGTTTTTAAGCTGAAAATATTTCAAACTGTACAACTGAAATAAGCAAGGACAGGAAATAAAAGAATGCGGTACCCCTACACCTGTAATTACAAACAAACAATAAAATTCAGCAAGCACTGACTGGAGAGCAGAGTCAAAATTTCCAATTCAGTAATATATATTCCTTCAGCACAGTTAAATCAATTTAAATACTGTATTATTTGAAAAAAAGTGCAGATAAAGGTACTTAAATTCTCTTATACGTCC
>NC_056750.1:76003115-76025615 GCF_019279795.1 Protopterus annectens
GAGACTATATCAAAGGCTTTGGATAAAACTAGGAATATGGATGTGACAAGTTTGCCATTGTCCCTGGCTTTTTTGTTGGTTACCAAGAATGTTAGAGCAGCAGTTGTGCTATGGGCTGGAAGGACACCCTGTTACATAAGGGTTTGGAGTTGCACCTCTACAAGGTAATGAAGAAGTTGTTGCTGAATATTCTTTTCCAGGATTTTTAAGAGCAGAGATAGTATAGCAATAGGTCAAAAACTGGAGAATTCAGTACATTGGCCATCTTTATGAAGTAGAATAATATGAGCACTTTTACTGAAGTGAGGAATACTAGACTGATATCTGTACTGGCAGCTGAAATGAAACTCCTCAAGCATCAGTTGTCAGAAGCACAAGATGCTGAGGAACACAGCAGCAATGGCTGTTTTCCATGGAAAAGGTGGTCCACACAGCCTACCTGGACCTCGCAAAAGCCTTTGATACAATACCCCACTCGGGCATTATAGATAAGCTCACCAGCTTAAATATAGACCGCTATGTCACTAGATGGGTTGCAAACTGGCTCAAGGACAGAACCCACATGGCTAGAATTGCTGGAGCCATGTCAGACTCCAAACCAGTTACAAGTAGCATCCCACAAGGCTCAGTCCTGGGACCTCTCTTGTTCGGTATATATTTCTCGGAGGTACAGGCCAACACGGAAGGACTGTGGCTGACCAAGTTCGCAGATGACTGCAAACTGGGCGCCATAATCGACTCTCCAGCCGACACAAGCATCCTCCAAAAGGGCCTCATAGAAACAGACAACTGGTGCCAGAGTCATGGTCTCAAGCCAAACGCCAAAAAGTGTATAGTCATCCAATTTAGCAAAAACAAAGTGCCCACAGATTACCACATAGGTGGTAATCCATTAAGTACAGAAGAAGTAATTAGGGACCTGGGGACCCAAGTTGATAGCAATCTCTCATTTGAAAACAATGTGGCCAAAGTGGTTAGAAAAACATTTTATATAGCCCACCTAATCATGAAGGGATTCACATCTAGATCAGGGGAGGTCATTGTGCCTCTTTACTCATCCCTCATCAGGCCCATAATTGAGTACAATGCCCCTTTTGGGATGTACCTTACCAGACACCTGCAGCAACTGGAAAGACCCCAAAAGTACCTCACCAAGAGGATCAAAGGGCTCAACCAGATGCCATATGTTGCCTGGTTAAAGAAACTCCAGCTCTACTCAGTGGCATACCGCTTGCTCAGAGGCGATCTGTGCCTGACGTATAAAGCCATGTCCAACCCAGAATTAATGGACATGCTGCACCTCAGAAAATCCAAATCCCATCGAGCTATGCGCTCGAGAGACTTGAACCTCAGCACTGAAATAAATAGGACATCCTGGAGGGACAGATTCATAACCCAGAGGCTCCCTTCACTCTGGAATAAAATCCCAGTCCAGGTTAGGCAGAGTCCCTCATTGACTCTCTTCAAGAGGAATCTTGATGAGTGGATGGAAGATCGTAGGTTTACCCCGGGTATCACTTCTGTGTCACTGTTAGACAGAGGCACAGTATACTAACCTCGAAAAAGGGCATAGCAAAATAAATTTAAAATGTGTGGGGAAAGACAAACACACTCTGGCTAGGCTTATAAATGCCCTAGGGCAGATAGCCTAGTATGAACCTATAAAATCAGTCCCATAGCAATTTCTCAGTATATGCCAGCAGTAATTCCCTTATTTTGGGAGTTTTTCCTTAGCTTGAGTTGATGCAGCCATGTGTTGGCATATATAAGCTTAGGGTGTGTGGGGGACTTGCCTTTACATCAGGGGTGGAGGGACTTTGCCCCCTTACAAAAACACACTATTTTTTTTCTCTCTTTTCTGTGTTGGGCATTAGTTTTCTGTGTTTCTGAGTCTCAGGGTTTTACTGTTCATCCTTCATAGTAGAACCATTTGCATATTATGTCATTACAATAAGCAAACAGGAGCTTATCTGTGTTATATTGTAAAGACTTATCATCACCATCATTATCATTATTATTATCAACCCCTTTTTCCCATTTTAATTCATAGGGTCAGAGAGTCGTCAGTTGTCACTGTCTCTTTCATGTCAGTCCCACTGTCCTATCTTCTTTGACAGTCATGCCTGACAACCACAGGTCTTTTCACATACAATCCATCTATCCCTTGGCTGGACATCCTTGTTTCCTCTTGCCTTCTTTCTATCTCTCCCAAATTGCCTACACCAGATCTTCTGCTTTCCTGCACACGTACCTGGACCTCTGTAATCTGTTCCATGTTACATTCCCTGCAACTGGAGCTATTTTAGCTTTTGGTCTGATGTTTTCATTTCTTTCTCTGTTCTATAGTGTGCATCCTAATACCTGTCTCAGGCACTTCTACAACACTTCTAACTTCTTCAGCTGCTCTCCCTTCATTGCCCAGGTTTCTGTACCATACAGAAGTACTGGTCACACAACTGTTCTGTACATCTTACTTTTCAGCATCTTTGGCATTCTTCTGTAATGCGCTATTCCTGACACTTTGTCATTTGGCTGTAGCACATCTGACTCTAACCTCGACATCCTCATTCAAACTTCCCTTCCCCTTATGTACTCCTCCAAGATACTTGAAGGATTTGTTGCCATGTCTATACTACATTCCATTCTCCTATCATACATTGATGTTCTGAGTCTGCTTCCAATGCCACATCATCTGCATACAACAGGTGTGTTGATCTGTCACCTCCTACCTGTTTGCTAATGTAGTCCATCAGCAGTATGAACAACAGTGGGCAAAGAGCTGAACCCTAATGCACAACCACTCCCACTGGAAACCCTGCTATGAGTCTGAATACTGTTTTGTACTGTATCCCTGGGTCCTTGTACACAGCCTGCACTAATTGTATCAGTGTTTTCAGAACTTTGTACCATTGCAGGACTGCACAAATCCACTTTTCTGGGACCTTGATGTATGCTTTTTCTAAGTCTAGGAATACACCTTCATTTCTACCTTCTTCTCAACTGTCATGCTGCAGACCTTGGGTCACTTGTGCTTCATCCTGATCTGAATCTAAACTGCACATCTCCATCAACTTTCTAGTACAGCGTGTATTCATTTACCAGTCATTCTCTCCAGCTGTTCCATGCAGTGCGACAGGTGTTTGATACCTCTGTACTACCTACATTTGTGAATGTCTCCATTGTTCGTGTACACTGGCACTAGAATACTTACTCTTCAGTCATCTGGAATACACCTTTCCCTCTGTACCACTATTAGTGCCTCTAATATCTTGTTCTTTGCTATTGTGACTACTCTCTTAGTCTCTTTATTACTTTTTAGCCTTGTCCATCTTTTCTATCTCCTGCTCTTTCCTGCACTCCTTTCTTTTGATAATTTCCTGGACCTCTGCATTCCACCAGCAGCATTTATTATATTCCTTTTTCATACCTGACTTGGGTGCATAGCTTTTCTGTAGTCTTTACACGTGCTGTTTTGAGACAATTCAACTCGTCATTTCCTCTTCTTTCTCAGGTGCTAGAGCTTTGAGTATTTCCCTGAAGTCTTGTACTTTCACTCCAGTTAATTCCAGGTCTTCAGCCTAGTCCTTGTTGACCTTAAGGCCTTCTCTGAACACTGCTTGCAGCTGATTATGGCCACCAGTGGTTTATGCTGTGGGCCGACTCTTTCAATGGGGATTACTCTGTGATCTCCGATTCTACTCCAGTGTCCATCCCTTAGAAAGAGGAAGTTTACCTGAGTTGTATGCTTCCCACTCTTGCATGTCATCTTGTGACTATCTCTTGGTCATCCATGTGTTGGCAACCATCAAGCCTTTTGCCAGATAGAAGTGTAGAATGACCTCTCCTTCTTTATTTCTGTTTTCCCATCTGTGTGGACCCAGGCAATTCTCATATCCTTTTCTGCCTGTCGTGATATGAACATTCAGGTCTTCCATCATCAACATCAGCTCATGTTGTCCTGCTTTATTTATTAGGTCTTGCAATTGCTTTCTGACTGCACTCTTTCTTGTCACAACTGTTCTGTGGGGCATAGACTGAGATTATAAATACCTCCCTGTCTTCGCATAGTGCCTGATTGCAATGAGTCTGTCACCGATTCTGATGATATCCCTCACTGTCTTTAGAAGCCTTCTCCTCACCACAATTCCCACACCAGTTCTAGTTTTTCTTCTCCCTGAGTAGTAGGCTGTGGATCCTATGGTAGGTGGCTTTACTGCACTGCCTTTCCACCTTGTCTCCTGGATATACAGGATCTCCATTCCTGTCTTCCTTAGCATGTCATCCTTGTGCCACAGACTTTAGTTCATTTATGTTAAGTTGGCTGTTTTTAGTTCTACCTCTCACTCAACAGAGTTATCCTATGTAACCCAAGCTAGGGAAATGGGCTGGCAGCTTATTGACCCAAGGCTGAGTTTTATGGCTGGTGCACACTAGCCAACAGAGGCATATCAACTCCTTCTGCTGTTATCATACCATTTTTTGGCAACATTAGAAAATGCATCCAAACCATTCACAGTCTAACCCTGTCATATTGTGCAGTCTGTGATCTGTGTTTTCCTATCTAGTGAGTACCATGCACCATAGTCAGTGCCTACAACTCCTCCTCCTGATAGGCACCAGCTAGAGTCTGAGCTGTTGTCAGTGATATCATTCAGTTTTGGGTGCGGTTTGTTAGCAAATCTCTTAAGTTTGAGGTGGAAAAACACAGCATGTTTTTTGGTTTGGGCAGAAGTCTGGGTCGAATCCTGTACCTTCTGGTTGGGAGACAAAGACCTTAACCATTATGCCAGGCACTTGTTTAGCAGCTTCTTTAAATATTTCTACACATTTTCTGTCTAGTTGTCTATACTTGCCTGTCTGTAGATGTGAGGTGTTGAATACCATTTTGTTTCCTGTGATCTGAATTTTGAACAATTAGACAACAGTTTGTTTATGTGAGAGCCATTTCATGCAGACACTGTTCTCAGCAATGCACTTAGGTACCTGTACCATGGCATCATAAAGGTGCTAACCAAGAAAAACAACAGTGAAGTTTTACAGTTTAAACAAGGAAGTCAGCATGGTTGAAGAATGTGACAAGACTGAATTCTCTAACTGGATTAAGGCATATTTTCCTATTAGGATGGTATCTGAGGGACCTTTAGAGAGATGCTTTAGTAGTGTACATATGTATTAGGTTGGGCAGGTAATTACACAGGACTAGCGCTAACTAATCAAAAGACTGCCCACCAGATCTATAAAACCTGATCTAGGAAACAAGCATCAGCCTGTTATGTGATAATGCAGAAGGCCTTATAGGGAGTAAGGTAAAAGAACCTCAGTGAAATTGGAAGGGCCCAGACTGTGTACAGCAAGGAAGGCCAAAAGTAGCAACAGACCTGTCAGCGACTAGCAAGTGGAGTGGATCTGCAGAACAGGTGTAATACTAATGGAGTGAGAAGCAACACACAAAAACCTGGCTACAGAATTTTACACCTTTTGTAGCTCGGCCAAGTGCCCTTGTGTAAGCCCAAAGTAGAGAGCATTATAGTAGCTGATATGAAAAGACACTGGTTTAAGGATCACTGTTGCTGCTGCCAGTGATCAAATCAAGTGCCTGTCCTGGCAATATTTTTCAGATAAAAATAAGGCATCATGACAGTAGCTTTTATCTGGTCATTAAGTGTCAGCCAGTCTGTCTGGAAGAATCCCCCCCCCCCCAGATCACACAAATTAGATAAAGTTCAGTCTATTACACCCCTAAAAATAAGGAGAGAAAGTGAATGATGATGTGATGGAAAGATGGAGGTGTACACAGCATTACCTGTCGTTGGTGGGTTGTTTCAGATGGCTGAGAGTTATTGATTAAACCATGGTATGTAGTCAGACTTCCCTCTCATCTTTGCAAGAATAGTGGGCTTGGTCCAAAACTCACACAGGTATACTTTTACCTTGCATTTATTTGCTACTGTCATTTTTCCTAGTTTTCATTCTGTTGTGCACCTAGACTTCTCTGAATAAAATTTTCATTGAAGGATGATCCACCATTTGACCATGAGATTTATACGAGCTCGTCTTCCTTCACTTCAAGATTTGGCAGCTCACAATAAAACTATCATGTTTTATTTTCTATTATTTTTCTTTTCTTTTTTACATTTTTATTAGTCATTTTTTACTAAAATGGACTGAACTCATATGCAGTTTGAGTTGAAAAATGCTTAATTTAGGCTGTTTCTAATTGTGTTACTGTTTGATCTTATGTTACTTCTTAATATATAGTTACTAGTGCCTATTTTGTACACTGTTTTACATATGTATTTTATGTTAATTTTGTCTTCAGCACTTCTGTTTCTCTTTATTGACAATTTAATTTTGTCATTTGTCTCGGACATTTAGCCCACCACTGGCAAGAGACTGCTTTTTCCTATGCTTTTTAAGTAGAATGGCCTAACGTCTAGCTATAACTGTGCTTTTTCTTTTATCTTCTTTCAAGTTCATGTTATGGTACCTATAAGCAATGCGTGTCTCAAGCTGTAAAGTGAGTTTAATTTTGCTTTCATTTTTTTCTCTGCTCTTCTGATATTTGTTTTACTACTATTGAGAGTACTATTCACATATATGTGAAACTTTGCATTTGCTACATACTTGCCTAATTTTTTCCTTACCCTTGTTTGACTAGGGAGGATGTTCAGGATCCCCAGTATCCATAAGGACACCTCCAACCCCCCCCCCCCCATTCAGACACATACTGTCTTCCAAACGTATGAAAACAGAGCACATTTCAGAGTTCCTGGACTCCATCCTGAATCCAGTTTCATAGTATAGTACTAGGCTATCTGCCCTGGGGCATTTGTAAGCCTAGCCATAGTGATGTGGCTTTTGCCACCCCATGAAATGGTACAAAAATGTACAGAATAAATCTAGAATACTGTGCCTCTGTCTAGTAGTGACACAATGAAGTTGTAGTTCAGGAATCCTAGTTCTACCTCAGGTACTCATGGCTGTTACTTCACCAGAACAAAATCGAGGCCACCGACCACTTACTGGTCACCCTAGATGTAGTAGCCCTATATATCAGTATCCCTCACCAGGAAGCCATTGAACTGGTATGCAGCTGCCTGCACAGGCACACCCAGTTCACCTGTTTAAGAATCAAAATGATTATGGAATTACTCTTACTAGTGCTGAATAACAATTTCTTTGTAGTCGACAAAGACATTTTCCAGCAAAAACAAGGAGTAGCCATGGGAGCCAAAATGGCCCCCGCATAAGCAAACCTCGTGCTTAGCACATGGGAGGATGAGACCCTCACCCAACTGCAAGGACTCAAGAAAGTTAGTCTGTATAGATGCTTTATTGATGACATCCTATTTTTGTGGAAATGCACCAGCTCAGAGCTGGAAACCTTCCTTCAGGAGTTTGAAGCTAGCATCCGGTTCCTATAGTTCACAGTTTCAGGAAGAGGAAACCAAGTCCAGTTTCTAGATCTGGAATTACCTCTGGATCCCAAGTCCAAGACTTTCAAATCCATCCTCCATAGAAATAGCACCTTCCAAAATAACTACTTTGATTTCCAAAGCCAGCACTCTCCTTTCATGAAACGGAACATTGTGAAGGGGCAGTACATATGGCTAAGCAGAAATGTTACTGAGGAAGATTATTTCCACCTCGACTGCCAGCACCTCAAGGACTTCTTCTGGGAAAGGCACTACCCAGAGGATCTAGTCTCCAGAGTCATAGGAGTGGTAATCGCAAGGAGAGAAATCCTGTACCCACCCATCCTTAAACACGGATTCCACCCAAAAGCTGAGGCACCAGAGGACACCATCCCAAGGTTTCCCTTGCCCATCTCTCTAGGTGCCACCAGGGTCATAGACATTAAAAACTAGACACTCAGAGGAGCACCCAGAGCTATCCTAATCCTGGAAACCAGCCAAAATTCTGCTACAAAAAGAGAGTGTTCCTCAAAGCCACTTTTGAATCAGAAAAGGAGCTGCAAGCACACACCCTTGATGTACCCCCCAGGCATGCACGAATGCAGGAAATGCCACTGGTGCAGTTTTGTCATTCAAACCCTCAAGGTACATCTCACCACCACACAGGTGGTTATTCACATAAAAGACCATTTAAACTGTGAGACCCACAACGTGGTTTACATTTAAGTATGCTCTCAATGTGAAGCATACTATATTGGAAAAAAACACAAGACTACTGAGGATCTGGATAAAAGAACATGTGGGAGCAATCAGGAAGTGAGATCCTTACAATGCACTAGCCAGGCTTAGTATGACCTGCCCCCAGTTCTCTGGATTCCAGTTAGCAGCAAGTGAAAAAGTCACAGATCCCCCAGGGATTACCAACCCTCTATGGAACACAGACAACTTACTGTTAGATAAAGAGTTAAAATGGCAGATACAATTGCGAGCAGACACAACCCCAGTACTAGATGAAAACCTGAGTATTTCCAGTGTCCTTAAGTGGATTAGGTAACACCCTAACCCATCCCCTGCGCCTCTGCTCACCACACCAGTTAAACAATAATGCTAGGTTCATGGATTACGGAATTGTATAACCCATCCCCCACTCACCACACCAGTTAAATAAGTCTTGGTTCATTTTATGTTATTTTCTAATGAAGCTCGACTGAAAACTTTACAACAAATGAAAGCACTCAAAATGTGAGTTAAATGAATAAAAGACTGACCGCTACACTGAGAATAACCTAGCGTCTATGTTCCATTCAAAATAGCAAAAGTTTCTAAGTTTCTTACGTTTTTATACCAGTATATATATATATATATATATATATATATATATATATATATATATATATATATATATATAGGTTCATAGGTTCATACTAGGCTATCTGCCCGAGGGCATTTACAAGCCTAGCCCATCGTTTTGTGGCTTACGCCACCCCTTTAGTATGGGGAACTATACCCATTATTTTGCTGTGCCTCTGTCGAGCAGTGACACTGAGGTAATCCCTGGGGTATATCTGCGATCTCCCATCCATTGGTCAAGATTTCTCTTGAACAAGGACAGCGAGGTGCTCTGCCTCACATGTACCGGGATTTTGTTCCACAGCATAGGAGTCTTTGGGTGATGAATCTATCCCTCCAGCACGCCCTATTAATAGCCGTGTCGAGGTTTAAGTCTCCGCCCTTGTGGCTCTGATGGATCTAGATTTTTGAGGTGAAGCATATTCATCAAATCTGGGTTTGACATGGCCTTGTATGTTAGGCAAAGGTCACCTCTGAGCAAGCGTGGCGACTGAATAGAGCTGGAGTTCTTTCAGTCGGGCAGCATAGGACAGATTTTTGAGACCCTTTATCCTTTTGGTGAGGAACTTTTGTGGCCTCTCCAGCTGCTGCAAGTGTCGGGTCAGATACATTCCGAATGGGGCATTGTACTCAATCATTGGTCTGATGAGTGATGAGTAAAGGGAGACTATGACCTCCTTTGATCTAGATGAGAATCCCTTCATGATAAGGTGGGCAATGTAGAAGGTCTTCCTAACTACTTTAGCTACATGGGTGTCGAATGACAGACTACTATCAACCTGGGTCCCCAGGTCCCTGATAACTTCTTCTGTGGTCAGTGGATTGCCACCTATTTGGTAGCTAGGGTAACCTTGTTTTTCCCGAAGGGTATGACTATGCATTTTTGGCATTTAACTTTAGTCCGTGGCTCTGGCACCAGTTATCCGTTTCTGTGAGACCCTTCTGAAGGATATCTGTGTCAGATGTGTTTTCTACTATGGTGACCAGTTTGCAGTCATCTGCAAACTTTGTCAGCCATAACCCTCCTGTGTTTGCTTGTACTACGGAAAAGTAGATGCCAAACAAGAGTGGGGCCAGGACTGAGCCCTGTGGGACACCACTTGTGACAGGCTTTGAGTCTGACATGGCGCCAGCAACTCTGACCCTGTGGGTTCTGTCACTCAGCCAGTTTGCAACCCATCTTGTGATGTATGGGTTAACATTTAAGCTGATGAGTTTTTCAATGATACCCGAGTGGGGTATTGTATCGAAGGCCTTAGCCAGATCGAGGTAGGCTGTATGGACTGCCTTTCCCTCATCAATGGCTTTGGTGACTGTTTCGAAAAAGTCATACATATATATATATATATATATATATATATATATATATATATATATATATATATATATATATATATTTATATATGTGTGTGTGTGTGTGTGTGTGTGTGTATATAACAACCAGACTATTGCATATGAAGAAAAGACCTTATATGCGATAATGACTTCGTAAATATCAAAAAATAAAAGAGAAAAGACACTGAGGCAAAACTGTTAAGGGGCTTTCATTCTGCACGTTAACTTCATCAGAACTAATACTGTAAAGTAAAACTGTGAAATAAGTAATATAACAAGTACACAATATTTAAAAATGGTTGACAACATCAATACCCAATAGAAACATATCAAAACAGAAATTAGCCCATCAGCAATCTAGAAACAACCAGCTGCAAATACAGTAGCTAATCAAAAAGAGTGGGGCATGTCCAAATAGGTTCATACAAACCAGCGTAATGCACATTTGAGATTCTAGTTCTCATTCAGCCCAGGAACCATCTTAACATTTAAAAGCAACTGCCAACAGAGTTTTTTAGCTGCAGAAAAGTGTCAAAGTCACCAAAAAACTGATCAATCTGTTCTAAAACTAGAAATTGGAAACCAGTAAAGTTATGACATCTAATACTGTGCTGATCTAACACATTGGTTTCAATCTTTTTCCCTAATAGCAGCCAAATGTTCCTAACTCGATCAGAAAGCCTTCTGATCATTTTCCCAATGTAAAATGCAGGAAAGGTGTTAGACCGCTGTGTAAACTACCATGGAGGAATGGCAATGAAAATGTCTTTTAAAAGAGACAAGGAAATTACAGCGTACAAATGTATATACATTTCCTATGTACATTACACAGCACACTATACATTTGCCACAATTATAGGTTCATAGGTAGGTACTAGGCTATTGGCCCTAGGGCCTATATAAGCCTAGCCAAAAAGGTACCCTGGCTTTCGCCACCCAAGAAAATTATTTTCCTGTACCCCTGTCGAGCAGAGCCACAGAAGTGATCCCTGAGGTGAATTTCATATTTCCCATCCAATCATCAAGATTTTTTTTGAAGAGTGCTAATGAGGAGCTCTGTTTGACATAGGTAGTCTGTTCTAGAGTATGGGAAGTCTCTGGCACAGGAATCTATCCCTCCACCATGTTCTGTTTATTGTGGTGACAAGGTTTAGGTCCCTGGAGCGTGAACTGGATTTCTTTAGATGTAGCATGTCCAGCAGCTCTGGGTTTGACATAGCTTTGTATGTTAGGCAGAGATCGCCTCTGAGTAGGCAATATGCGATGGAGTAAAGCTGGAGTTTTTTGAGACGATCTGCATAGGGCATCTGTTTGAGGCCAGTAATCCTCTTTGTGAGGTATTTCTGTGGCCTTTCCAGTTGTTGTAGATGTCTTATGAGGTACATACCAAAAGGGGCGTTGTACTCTATAATGGATCTAATGAGTGATGAGTAGAGGGGAAGAATGACCTCTTTTTTTCTGGATGAGAAACCTTTTGTGATGATGTGCCACGTTGAAGGCTTTCCTAACCACTGTGACGATGTGATTATCAAAGGAGAGACTACTGTCCACCTGTGTCCCAAGATCTCTTATCACACTTCCGGTGTTACGTAGACTACCACCTATGTGGTAGTTCAGGGGTACAGAGTTTTTGCCAAAGGGGGGGGGGGACAATGCACTTTTTGGCATTGAGCTTAAGGCCATGACTTTGACACCAGGCATCTGTCTCAGTAAGGTCCTTTTGTAGGATGTCCACATCGTTAGGAGTTTCGATTATGGCTCCTAGTTTGCAGTCATCTGCAAACTTCATTAGCCAAAGACCTTCTGTGTTAGCCTGTACTTCTGAGAAGTAGATAGCAAGCAGGAGAGGACCCAGGACTGAACCCTGTGGTACTCCACTTGTCACTGGTCTGATGTCGGATTTGGAATCCGCTACTTTCACAGTGTGGGTTCTGTCCGTGAGCCAGTTGGCAACCCATCTTGTGACATAGGGTTTTATACCTTGTTTAGTGAGTGAATCTATAATTCCAGAGTGGGGGATGGTGATGAAAGCTTTGGCGAGATCTCGATAGGCTCTGTGAACCACCTTACCCTCATCTATGGCTTTGGCGACTGCTTCAAAGAAGTCTATCAGGTTTAGGAGACATGATCTGCCTTTTACAAACCCAAACTGGATAGGGTCCAGAGATTGGAGATTACCAATGTCTTTGTTTATGAGTGCCACGATAATACGTTCCATGGCCTTGCAGACCAGGCTAGTCAGGCTAATGGGGCGGTAGTTCCCGGGGTCCATCATGGCTCACCCTTTGTGGAGTGTGATAACTGTTGTGGTGCGCCATTCATTGGGCACAAAGTCTGAGGTGAGGCTATGATTGAACATGGTACTTAGGTGGGGTGCCAGTTTGTTCTGTAGTTCATGTAGAACGCAGCCTGGGATATTGTCAGGTCCCATGGATACTGTGTTCTTGGCTTTGGAGAGTGTGTTTTACCTGTGCAGCCATGATTACAGGAACTTTACATTCTTCCAGTATAGAGATGGGCCCTCTAGGGGGTAAGGGGGGTAAAGTTAGCACTGAACCTATCTGCCAGGATGTTGGCAATATCAGTTGGTTCTGTATATTTAGTGCCATTGTGCTGTAACTCAGAGCAGATCTGAGTGTTGCCATTGAGATTCTTGACATAGCTATAGAATGCTTTGTGGAGAAAACTTCCTTTACTGGGTTGGCTTAATAAATAGTGTGGATCATTATTTTCAAAGGAAGCTTTCAAAGTGGTGTTTTTTTTTTATATGTAAACACAGGTTCTGTCCCTAAAGGGATGCTCAAAGAATCACGTGCTTTAATAATATTCCAGTTCTTGCAGATAACCTTCCTGATGGCAGCCATGTCCTTGCAGATGGATAAAGGGAAGCTGCAGTTTCTAGCAGTATTTTGCCCAATATGGTATATTTTATGCTTTTCAAACCCATATAATTTAAAATTGAATTTGAAACTGTATTTTCATGAGGAAGAAGATACTGAAGATGTCACTCTAATAGATGTTACTAGCTACACTCCATGATTCAAAAAGAAGATTCTTTTTAATCCAGTTTTAAACAGCACCTTACACACTTTTTTGAGAGTTTGCGAACGTGACATAAGGGAGATTTTAACACTACTGAGTTACAACAGATGGTTTAACCTGACACCACAGGAAAGGCAAGCACTAATTTTAAACATGACAGGCAATTACAGATAATGAAAGCAGTGATGTGTTGTAGACTTGCAAGGAACCACCACGAAACCACAATAAACAAAAAGCAATTTATTGGAAAAGAGAACAAGCGCTTTCACGCACTAACCTAGTGCGCTTCCTCAGGTTACATTACAGAAGGCTAAGCCTTGTCCTTATATCCAAGCTATCCACCCTAATTAAACAATTAAATCAAGCAATTAAATATATTTATCAGTATTTAAAAGGACAGCCAGGTTTTTTAACACCATCAATGTTCTTAGTAGTGCTTAGACGAAAGTATATTTGATATTTGGTACACACATATAACACTTTCAAAACAGACCTTACGGTCTCTATATCATTTAATTAAATGCATGTTATTAAAAATCTTTTCATAAGGCCATATGTATTGAAACAATAGCCTAGTTGCATACAAAACCATTTGTGGAAAGTTACACATATATAAATAAATAACAGCAATCCATGTGCAGTGTGCAAAAATGCAAAGTAGCAATAGGTCATAAGCTGTGTGATAAACAAACCAAAACTGACATAAAATATTACACAAAGGTATGTGTGAATAGTATAGGACGAAAAACAGGTGAAAGAGAAGTTGAGAATAAAGAAAACCAGTGAAAGAAAGTAAAAGTGCAGCAGCAAGAAAATAAAGAAAGATAGGAGAAATGGGAAGGAAGGGGGGGGGAAATAGAAGAAGGGAATGGAGCAAGTTGTAATAAGACGAAGCAGAAAAGATCAAAATAGATAAAGGAAAAAGAGAAAACAAAGACAAAAAATCATGTGATCCACCATAATGGGATGGATAACTGCATCAAATATATCTTTAAAAACCATAAAACAACTATGTTAATATTAAAACAATTCATATATTACCCAATAGGGCAGGTCTGATACTTAGCGCTGAGTTCAAGCCTGGTTCTATGTGTGCCCTGAGGTTAAGGATCCATTTTAACTCACTCAATTCAAGAGCACCTACCATGTCTCCTTCTCTTCTATTAGGATATAGCAACTGCAGAACCCTAAATTTAAAGCCATGTGACGGAAACTGTTGGCAGTGTCTAGCTAATACATTTGTTATATTTCCTTTTCTAATATCGTACACATGGTTATAAATGCGGTCCTTAAACCTACGCGTAGTCATGCCCACATAGTAAGCCCCACAGGGTTTACAGGTGGCTAAATAAATAACATTAGTCGTGTCACATGTCGCATAGAAATTGGGCTCAAAAACTATGCCTATATCTGTTAATTCAAGCCTTCGGTCAGTGGAAATATATTTACATACACAACATTTCCTGCATGGAAACGTGCCTTGTCTATAGTTTACCCTAATATCCACAGGTTCAATCTTCACCTTCTCCCTACACAGTAGCCTCTTTAGATTTAGGCAATTGCTATATCTAAAACTTGGCTTAACTCCCACTATTCTAGATAGGTCCTTATCCATGTTTAGTAGCTTCCAATTGAAAGCAGATAAGGCACGGGGTTAATGCTAATGGAACAGAATGTTTACACAGAAAAAACTGAAAACATGCTAGTGGACAATCAGTTTTACAAAGAAGTCACCTTGGATTATATTTATTACCTTTTTGCCAGTATTGATCATTTATTGAAAAACTTAGGAACTAACCAATACATTTCTCTGGAGGAATATCAATACTTGTTAATTACGGATCCTAATCTAGGGAAACTTTTTGGTTCATAGGTTCGTATTAAGCTAACTGCCCTTGTGGGCCATTTTAAGCCTAGCCAATTACCCCATACTAGAATCAAACCCTGCAACTTGTGTTAGTAAGGTAAACACATTAACCATTATGCCAACCTCCCAACCCTTCCAATTCCAAAAATTCACAAAAATGACACTGACTCACCGTTTAGACTTATCTCTAATAAACGCACTAAAACTGAATATATTTCTGAATATATTGATGGAGTTTTGAACCCGCTAGTACAATTTACTCGGTTTTATATTAAAGACTCTTAAGGTTTCCTGGATGAACTTTACAAATCTAGGATTGATTTCTCCAAATGCACCCTGGTTATGATGGATATTGTCACTCTATATACTAACATACCGCATCGAGAAGGATCTAAAGCCTTGGAGTTTTTTTTCTTAAGTACATCAGGTTCACGAAGAGCAGAGTTAACACTCTGATTAGTCTAACAGCAGTTTTGAAAAAAAATTTTTTTATTGTAATAAAAAGACATACCAACAGGTCAAAGGTGTAGCAATTGGGTGTATAATGGCCCCAGCTTTCGCTAACCTGGTGTTAAGCACATGGGAGTTGGAGACTCTCATTTTTATTCCTGGCCTCAGCAGTATTCACCTCTATAGGCATTTTATTGATGACATTTTCTTTGTATGAGAAGGGTTTAAAATTGATCTGGACATTTTTATTGATGTTATTTCCAACAGCATTTCCTATCTGGACTTTGTAGTTTCTGGCTGCGGATCAGAGGTCTGCTTCTTAGACACCACTTTATCAGTGAATGAAAATTCTGGCACACTCCATTCCAACATGTTTAGAAAAAACACCTACAGAAGCAACGTCTTGGATTTTAATAGTAAACATCCTATGTTAAGTTGTCTATCTCGCCTTCATTCTTGCTGGATGGGTTCAGAGCCGACCTCGGCTCCGACTCGGCCACTCTAAAAGCTCGAGAGTTGGTTCCACCGGCTCGAGGCTCCCCTTATATCCCACAATGCTAGGCGAGAGTTACCTCAGATCTCGTTTGCCGCTACAGCTATCGAGGTGTTGGTTTTCTACCGGTTCTTGGTAAGTGACTTTTCTTGTCAAGTTAGTCTATTAAAACCCCTTTAATTTTAATATTTTTACTTATTTCCCTTAGTTTAGAGGAATTCTTATCCCCTTCTTAAAAATTCCTGTTTTTTTCCCTCAAGAACTTTAAGTTCTTCCCTTGGGCCTACAGGCCTTTTTTCTTTCCCTAGTGGAGTGTGTGTGTTATTTTTCTTATTTTAAAAAAAAAAAAGAAAAAAACTAGTTAGTGGTTTATTATAATTTAAACTAGACAGGGTGTAATTAGTGTGTTTGTGACTGTGTGTGTGATTACACCTTTTGAGATGTCTAAAGAAGCAAAGGTCTCCGGATTCAAGTGTGATGCGTGCTGTCAGAAAATGTCTCTGACAGACGCTCACACTTCTTGTGTCTACTGTCTGGGACCTTTGCACCTGCAGGACTCCTGTGCTGTGTGCCATGGCTTCAGCCCCAGGGTCCTGCAGGAAAGAAAAAATAAGTTAATTTTAAGGGGCTTACTCAAGCCAGAGGATTCCCTTTCTGTATCGACAGGGAAACCCTCTAAGGCATCTAGGTCTTCGGCTCCGACAACTGAGCCGAGACCTAAGGTTTCTAAACCTCTGTCTACATCGGCTCCGGCTGGAGCCGATGAGTCTCAGTCCACAGTTTCTGTGGTTCCCTTGGCTCCGGCTGGAGCCGAGGTATTAGAAATTCCCGTGTCGGCTCCGACCAGACCTTCGGAGCCGACATCTAGGAAGAGGTCCAGGTCACCATCCCTTGGCTCCGTTCATTCGGCTCCAGGATCTCACCTGCTGTCTGAACGGAGCCAAAGATCTCACTCCTCTAGGTCATCGAGGCTGTCGGATCATGACCTTCAGAGGGTAGTGAGTCGACTTCTTAAGTCCGAGGCACTGGCCCAGATGCTTCAGAGCCCGACTCATCAGTCGATGCCTGCCCCGGTCCATCAATATATTCCTCCTTCGACTCTCTTGAGCTCGGAGCCGGGTCGCGTTGGAACCGAGACTGTGATAGCGTCGGAGCCGATACAATTGTCTTCGGCTCCGTCGGCTCCGATTTCTTCCTTGGAAGAATCTCGGCGCGGGACTTCCCTCGTCGGCTCGAGGGGTGAGTGGCATCGGACCCTTGTCCGACCCCCCTCTCGGTGCTTCGGCGCTGGTGAGTTCGGCTCCGACATTGGCCTCGGAGCCATCACTGTCGGTGCCGAGGGAGGTTCTTAGCTTCTCGGAGCCGGGACCTCTGGCTTTGCCTGACAGGGGTGCATTCGAGGTCATGCGGAGTGTGTTAGAGCCTGGCTCTACTCCACAGTCGGCTCCGCCCCTCCCTCTACGGTGCCTCAGGTCAAGTCGACTCACTCCCTCATCCCGGACCGCAGAGAGCCAGCTCCTCAGGAACTCCCTGTGGGGATTTCATCCTCTTCCGAGGCCTCTCCTGATTTGGCAGAAGAGCCCCCTCGGAAGAGGAAGTGTAAGAGGAAACACATTGACTCACCTGAGTCCATCACGTCTGACACAGATTTAGATGATTCTGAGGGTTCCCCCCATTCCCCTTCTGAAGATGTCTCATTTGCAGACATTCTAGAGATCCTGAAGCAGAGGGAAATTGGCCAGCCCTCAACCCTTCGGAGGATGAATCTGTGTATCTTGAGGCGTTTGGCTCTCGCCCTTCCACCTCCTGGGTGTCCCCCCTTGACCCCTCATGCAGGTGGTTGCTAAGAAGGCATGGACGGCTCCTGATTCAGTGGACCCCACTCCCAGGAGACCCTCCAAGTTCATAACGCACCAGCAGACAAACAGTTCTTGACAAAAGGAGTCTCTGTGGATGCTATGGTGGTAGCTGCTGCCACTAAGAAGGAGCTAGCTGATCCTTCAGTACCTGTCCATCCACCTAACAAGGAATCTAGGTCCATGGACAGGTACGGGAAGCGGATGTTCTCGTCAGCGACATTTACCATGCGTTCGCTGAACTACCTATGCCATTTTACTCGTCTTCAAAGGGACTTGATCAAGGAAGCGAGTGAAATGTTAAAGGATCCTACAGCTGCGGGTTTTCAAGATAAGATGAACACGCAGCTGGCTACCCTTAACTCCATAACCAACTCCTCCATGCGCCTTCTTTCTTACGCGGCTGATGGAGCGAGTAGAGCTGCAGGGACAGGTGTGGCCTTACGTAGGCATGCCTGGATGCGGCTATGCAATTTTGCGGACCCCTTCAAGACGTCTTTCACTAACTCCCCGTTTGATGGATCATCTCTCTTTGGTCCTCAAGTGAAAGAAACCTTGACTAGGTGCGAAACTGATGGCAAGACCCTTTCTGCCATCGGAGTCCGTTTTTCTACTCCTTCTAGGCCTTACCCCAAAGGCCAGAAAGGTGGAAAGATGTGGTTCCGTAAACAATCTCAAGGGACTTCGCCTGACGCAGAGTCGTTTTCCCGCCAGAGGCGGAATAACAATGGTAGACGTCGCCCTAGGGGCAGGGGGGGTCCGCAGAACCAGGGCAATCGGGAAGCCTTCTCTGACAAGCCCTTTCAGCATCCCTGAGGTGTTGCCCGACTGCCCACCTTCGGAGGCAGTCGGGGGAAGATTGTCACTGTACCCAGAAGCCTGGCTATCCCTGACTCAAGACAAATGGGTACAGTCCATCATTTCCGAAGGCTATTCTATCCCCTTTCTTCGCATTCCAAACCAATCAAAAAAATCCCTTCCAGATGTTCCACCCGCTCAAAGGGATCTAGCGGTTTTGGAGATTTCAAAACTGCTTGCAAAAAGAGCAATTCAGCCAGTTCCAGCAGACCAGCAAGGATCCGGAATCTACTCAAGGTTCTTTTTAGTTCCAAAGAAAACAGGGGACTGGAGACCAATTTTGGATCTCAGTATCTTGAACAGATCAGTCAAGAAAACAAGATTTCGGATGGTCACGCTGCAATCCATCCTTCCCCTTTTGGGCAAAGGAAACTGGATGTGCTCTATAGACCTTCAGGATGCGTACTATCACATAAAAATGAACAGACGCTCCAGAAGATTCCTCCGCTTCAGGCTGGGAACCAGTCATTTTCAGTTCAGGGCCCTGCCCTTTGGTCTCACCACTGCCCCCCCGGTGTTTACCAAATGCATGGCAGTGGTAGCTTCTCACCTGAGACGACAAGGATTCCAGGTGTTTCCATATTTGGACGACTGGCTCCTCACAGCTCCCACCAAGCATCTCCTTCTGATGGCCAGGGATAACACTTTTCGCATTTGTCAAAAGTTAGGCATTTCAATAAATTGCGAAAAGTCTGTTTTGTCGCCTTGTCGTGCTATTACTTTCATAGGCGCAAATCTAGACACAGTAGACATGTCTGCGAGACTAACACATCAGAGAATAACAGACATTCACAAACTGGTCTCACTCCTTTTCAACAACAACAGAATCAAAGCCAGGTTAGTTCTGAAAGTGTTGGGAATTATGGCGGCCATACCTCTGCTTCCATTAGCCAGATTCCACATGCGGATCCTTCAATGGATGCTCTTTACTCAATGGTCATACCAGCAACTTCCAATGTCTCACACCATTATGATCACGCAGGCGCAAAAATCATCTCATGTGGTGGATGTCTTCCCTCAGCTCTTGTTGGGAAGACCCTTTGTTCCACCCTCCGGTTGCTACTCTGACAACGGATGCCTCCCTGATCGGGTGGGGGGGGCATTATCAGGGCAGGACGGTCCAGGGCACATGGCAATCAAACGAATGCCACTTGCACATAAATGTTCTGGAGATGAGAGCAGTGCTTTTAGCGTTGCAAGCCCTTCAAGACTCTCTTCCCTTGGGAACGATTGCAATCCAGACAGACAATATGTCTGTAGTGTGGTACATCAACAAACAAGGCGGAACCAGGTCATACCCCCTGTGTCGAGAAGCACTCAGATTGTGGCAATGGGTGATTTCTTCTCAGCGGTTTCTGATAGCAACCCACATCCCCGGGAAGTCCAATCAAATTGCGGACAAGTTGAGCAGAGCTATCCTCATGCCTCACGAGTGGTCTCTGAAAGACTCTGTTGTGAGAGAAATTTTCCTCAAGTGGGGTCAGCCTTGCTGCGATCTTCTTGCTACTCCCCAAAACAGCAAGTGCAGAGAATATTTCACTCTATTCCCTTTACCAGGCCAACCCAGCAGAGACGCTCTAGTCCAAGTTTGGCCCCGGGGACTTCTGTATGCATTTCCTCCCTTCCCACTAATCTCTCAAGTGATACAGAAAGCTATCGCTCAGAAGGCCTCATTGATCCTCATTGCTCCTTACTGGCCTCGACAGGTGTGGTTCCCCTTTCTACATCGATTTCTATTGAGCGACCGTGGAATCTGGACCTAGTTCCAGATCTTTTGATCCATCAGTCGGGTCAGTTTCATCGCTCCCTCCCCTCTCTGAACCTCACTGCTTGGTTCCTCCAGTTCCAACCTTAGCCAGGCTTCCTCAATTATCTCACTCCGTTCAAGATATTTTGATAGCTTCCCATAAATCTTCCACTCGGAAGATTTATTTGAGTAAGTGGAAACGCTTCACATATTGGGCTCAAGGAAAGGACATAGATCCTTTCACTGCTTCCATCCAATTAGTCCTTGAATTTCTAGCTGAACTCTTCCATGCAGGTTCATCTCCCTCTACTCTTAAAGGTCAATTGGCAGCTATTTCTAACTTTCATGTGGGTATTTCTGAATCTGCCTTAATGTCCCACAAGCTTTGCAAAGCCTTTTTGAAAGGAGTTTTTCTTCTCAGACCTCCTATAAGAAATCCTCCTTCTCCTTGGGACCTAAATTTAGTTCTTGCTTCTTTGATTCTTCCCCTTTCGAACCTGCAGTCTCCTGTTCTTTAAAATTGCTATCATGGAAGACTCTTTTTCTGGTAGCTATTACTTCAGCTAGAAGAGTTTCAGAGCTTCAAGCACTCAGCTGTCGACCTCCTTATCTATTGTTTCATAAGGACAGAGTATCCTTACGAACTAACCCGTCCTTTTGCCTAAGGTGGTCTCGACGTCAAATCTAAATCAAAGCATTGACCTCCCTGTCTTTTTCCAGAATATTCCAATAGGTCTGAACAAAAATTACACTGCCTGGATGTTCATCGTCAATTGAGGTACTACTTGGATAGAACAAAACAATTCAGAAAATCTGATCAGCTGTTTTTCTCCTATGCGGAAAGCAGAAAGGGACTTTCAGTTTCAAAGGTATCATTATCCAGATGGCTAACATCTTTGATTTCCCTTGTATATGAAATTAGACACCAAACACTGCCTAATAAACCTAAGGCCCATTCCACCAGAGCTTTGGCTACTTCTTTAGCCTTCCAAGACAGACTGCCTATTGACACCATTTGTGCAGCGGCTACTTGGGCTACTCCTCACACTTTCATTTCTCATTATAAGTTGGACTTAGCTTCTAGGCATAGAGCTAACTTTGGTTCCACTGTTCTCAGGAGTCTGTTCCGTTAGGCCACCCGGGACAAGGTGCTAGGGACGCGGTCCCATCCAGCAAGAATGAAGGCGAGATAGACAACTTAACATATAGAAGTTATGTTCTTACCATAACGCTCCATGTTAGTTGTCTTCTTCTCGCTTCTTCTTAAGGCCCCACCCTCCTTCCCCTGGCCTGGACAGACCTAGAGGAGTTGTGATTGTGACCTCTCTTTCTACCACCTCTTTCTTAGGCATATGCTGTTGTGCATATTTCCTGGATCAGGATGTAGGTCACCCTTCTTTCTTCCTGTTGTTAGAGGTGGACTCTGTTTAGAGTTATTCTGTTACTATTATAAGCTGGGGTTAGCTTACAAACGAGATCTGAGGTAACTCTCGCCTAGCATTGTGGGATATAAGGGGAGCCTCGAGCCGGTGGAACCAACTCTCGAGCTTTTAGAGTGGCCGAGTCGGAGCCAAGGTCGGCTCTGAACCCATCCAGCAAGAAGAAGGCGAGAAGAAGACAACTAACATGGAACGTTATGGTAAGAACATAACTTCTATTTTTTTGTTATGAAAAATATTGTCATGGGACAGTATCAGACTTTCCAAAATTATCAGTGATGAAGAGATCTTTCATACAGAATGTGAGCTTCTGTCTCAAATGTTCTTCAATAGACATTACCCACAACAGCTTTTACAAGACATTTGCAGTGAAGTGGCCTTAGAAAGACACAATAAACACAAACCCATCTTATTATATGGGTTTGAAAACAAGCATAAAATAGACCATATTGGGCAAAAATAGTGATAGAAACTGCAGCTTCCCTTTACCTATCTGCATGGACATAGCAGCCATCAGGAAGGTTATCTGCAAGAACTGGAACATTATTAAAGCCCATGATTCTTTGAGCAATCCTTTAGGGACAAAACTTGTGTTTACATATAAAAACAAACAAAAAAAAAAAACACTTTAAAAGCTTCTTTTGAAAA
>NC_056750.1:76028115-76105615 GCF_019279795.1 Protopterus annectens
TATATATATATGGATTCCCTTTAAATTGTCAAATTAACGCAACATCAACTCACATAAAAGTGAGATGATGTCAGCGAAAGTTTACATGAACTAACTTCCGAATGGCATATTTCAACTCTGGGAGCTAACCACTTGGCCATCATGGTGAACTTTGCCCTTTTCTCCACTGTAGTGTAATCTCAGAGATGGTATATTTAGTTGGGGGGGTTGGGGGCACAGACCCCCACTTCGGTGGGTTTAGGTTGCTTTGGATTTTGTTTTCTTTCCTTATTGGTGGCCAAGTGGTTAGTTTCCCTGAGGCGAAATATGGAATTCTGGGAGTTCATTGTTTTAAAGTTTAAGTGATGCCGTCTTGCTGTTATGCAAGTCAGCGTTATGCTAATTTGGTGATATGACATAGATCCATACGCGTGTGTGTGTGTGTGTGTGTGTGTGTGTGTGTGTGTGTATGTATATATATATATATATATATATATATATATATATATATATATATATATATATATATAGTATATACATACATACCCATGTACATATACATATTTAATCTATTCGGTACTGCATGCTCTCATTTCTTACTTCTTGTTTTTACTTTTTCAGCTGTCTGTTATATTGCTGTTGTATTTTCTCAGTTAGTCCACTTTTTTAATTATTTACGCCTTACATTAACATTGTTATAATTACAAATGCTGACGTGAGTTTCACTCTCCCGTGATAGGTATACTCATGCCTCTCAACCTCTTAGTGCAACAAATCTGGACAAAGCCTGACAAAATTGGGGGGCAAAGGCCCAAAAACAGGGACAGATTTTAAATGTTGCTCTTAATAAACTTAGATAGTTGCTAGAGTAACGGGGTTTGTGTTAACATACATTTTCTGAAGGATTTGAAGTTTGAAACTCAAATGTATGTTCATTGTTTGGTGATTTCAATCCTTAGATCATCCTAGTGATTTTCCAGAAAACCACAAATTTTATGAGGAACAGACCAAACATATGAATCAAAAATCTGGACATTCTGTGCAAATCTGGAAAGTTGAGAGGTATGGGTGTACTTTACTGTCTCGTTGCCTCTCTCCTTCTTAAATACTAGTGCTAGTTTTACTTAAGTATACAGATGTCTGGGTATTTTGTGCAGGGCTAAGGAGTGGCCAGTGGATGTGGGCCTTGGTGGGCAGCCCTAGGTCTACACCAGTGGTGGGTTTTTGTGCTCACAGCCCTTGACATTGGGTGGAATGCACTAAGCATTTTTTTCTTTCTTCCTTATCAAGCATGACCCATATCTGGTATTTATCCTTCTGTGTCTTCCTTTGAGGTACTCTATTCAAATGTATAGTCTATCTGCAACAAACCTGAGATCACCCTACCTTTGTTGTATAATACTGATCTCACCCTTATTTGTCTGCATACCTCTCTAAGGCTTTGCCCAGATTTCTTGCTGTAAGAGTTTGAGAGGTATGTTTGTCTGCTATCATGCCACCTGAGGTCTCTCATTCGGTGCCCTACATGGAATAGGAACAGTTGTGGGTAGCTGGTTGCTATAACTTTAAGCTTCATTTGACTCAGATTACCACTAGGAACACCATCTCTTTTGAACATGTCTTATTTGCAGGAACAAACTGTAGGTTTTCTCCTCATCTACTGTCTGCTAGTTGTTCAAATATATCCTTAGAAGAGTTCACTGACTTATTATTTATTTATTTATTTACATTTGTTGACCAGGAATGTCCGACTGGACACAGGTCCATTTTCAGTGGAGGCCCAGGGAGAAAAGCTCCACAAATTAAAATATTACAGACATAGTTACAGATGAAGAATCCTAGAAATTAAAATATTATAAACATAGTTACAGATGAAGAACATAGTACATTAACTAGCATCTGTTCTATCCACGAAGTCATAGCAGATATTAACAATTGTTACAATAACAAGTTACTGCCATATAATAAGTAGATAGGCATGGAAGTATCAGAGCTTGCTGTAATCAAAGGTAGTTTGTGGGGTGGAAGAGAGGTAGAGGGTAGATGGAGTGGGAGAAATTAGAGGGGAGAGTTACAAGGGCATAGCCAGCATGTTTTTAGGTGCGCTTTAAGTAAAGCTTTGGTGCAGCGGTTAATGCTGTCGCCTCACAGCAAAAGGTTCTCCAGTTAGATTCTCAGCTGGGGTGCCTTCTGTGTGGAGTTTGCATGTTCTCCCTGCGTTCGTGTGGGTTTCCTCCGGGTACTCCGGTTTCCTCCCACATTCTAAAGACATGCTTCTGGAGCATTTCTCCCCGGGCCTCCGCTGAAAACAGGATCTGTGGAACCTAGTCGGACTTTCCCGGTCAAGAAATGTTAAAAAAATAAAAAATAAAAAAGTGGGTGCATGATGGTAGAGAGGTTATTGTGGGGGGGGGGGTGTTCGATAATTTGGCTATAGCGCTAGAGAATAGTGCTTCTCCAGCAGTGTTATTGGCTCTAGTAACCTGTAATTGATTTTTGTTGCTGGATCGTAGTGGTCTGGTGGTGAGATAGGGATGGAGTAGATACTGGAGGGATGGGACCTTTAGAGGATGGTTAACCAGTTTGTGGGCAAGTGCGAATTGATACCATTGAAGGAGGTGAGGGAGTTCTAGCCAGCCTAGTTCAGTAAGTGAGAGACAGTGGTGATTGTGTTAGGATGCCCCGGTGGAGAATTTGGCCATTTTGTTGTAGCAGGTCTCGAATTTATTTAGATCGCATTGACTTCCTTGATGACTCAGCATTGAGTCACCATAGCCTTGAAGTGCTACGACTTCAATATCTGGACTGATTATGAGTGTGAGGCTCTTACTAAAGAATGATGTCATGAAAGGATTCGGGTTTGTGTAGGTTATTATCCCTGCAATGTGTATATTACATCATATACTAGGTTTGATCTTCTTATAGAATGTAAAGACCTCCGACATAGTATAGCATTATGGTCTGACAATGTCCTTATCTACCTTGGTCAACAATTTCTGATATTCTGTCTCCCTAGTCTTGAACTAAAAATCATCAGAATTACTCCTGAATTAGTTTTGTCCACTCCTACCATCCCCTTTCAAGGGTTGGGAATGCAGACTTTATGTTTTTATAGGTGACTATAACAGATCTCTATCCTTGGCTTCTGCCAGGCTAGCCACAAACTGTGCATGATGTATCTTGTTGACAGATCATGAGTCATGATACACTCTAAACCAATGGTCCTTGCAGTATGACGATGGGCAGATGTTGGAACATTATAGAAAGGTGCTGGTCTTTACAGTTACAAACTTGATCAGGAAGTGCATTATGCCTTTTATCTGACTGCAGTCTTCCATAAGAAGGCTGCTTTTACAGAGATAGCGGCAGCTAAATGACCACCGATGCTCTTTTATGTTTTGAACAGATTGCACAGCCTAACTTGTCTCATTATTCAACAGGAATTATTCTCTCACCGGTGTGAGATAGATGCATTTTTATACTAACAAAGTTGCCAATATAAGATTTACTGTTCCTCATTTTGAATCAATGAACATTGCTCTAGTGTTAGGCGAGGCCCGTTCTTCTTGATTAGTGTTTCATATTCTTGCACAATCCTGACTATGATGAGCAGATGACCGTCATTTT
The DNA here is from genome assembly GCF_019279795.1 of Protopterus annectens. Taxonomy (NCBI): domain Eukaryota; kingdom Metazoa; phylum Chordata; order Ceratodontiformes; family Protopteridae; genus Protopterus; species Protopterus annectens. Next base: position 76,031,722 of record NC_056750.1, read on the forward strand.
AAATGTGATTGATGACTTGTAGCTTGGACCTTTGGGCCTGTAGACTTGTTATTGCTAGCCTGTATGTGCTAGGCCCCAAAACATACCTAAGTATTGGAGTTCTTGAGTTCTGTTTTTTCGTCTGCTTTGAAGGAAGTTGTTGTTATCCAATCCTCAAGGAATCATTTTGAAATCATAATGCCTTCGATAACTTCCACCCTATCTTCAACCTTCTTTGTACTTGTAAGGTGACTAAGAAAGCTGAATATGCACAGTTTGATTTCTACCTCTTGATCAATTAATTCATGGACTCGTATCAATCTGGCTTTTACTCTGAGGATATTCCTTAAGCCACTGTTATCAGAGCACTGAGCAATGCCCTGATAGCCAGAGACCAGCACTATTAATCTGTTATGTTCCTCCTGCATCTCTCTGTTATATTTCACACTGTTGATCATCACATAGTGATCGATTATTTACAGTCCTGCTGTGGTAGCTTCCAAACTTTCTGGCCACACCCAAAAGATGTTCTGAGGATTTAACTCTTTTTACCCATACCTTCTGGGGTGTGGAGTACCACAGGACTCAATCTTCAATCCTTTGCTTTCCACTATGTTCATGCTTCCATGTGGGAACCTTATCAGAGAGAGAGGGAGATTTACCAAACAACTGATACAATGCTGACAATTAGCTTTACCTCACTTTTCCTCAAGAGAAAATGATGAATGTGTATTCTGTAGCCTACAATTCAGAGCCCATTCACCACTAGCTAGTTAATAATTGGTTAAAATTCAACATTTCTAAAATTGAGACCAAGGTAGTTCATGCTAATTTGAGAGATACACCTATTTTACCCCTTCTGTCTTTTATTTTTCTAGGTGATATCAAACTTGAGTTTGTGATTAAGGTGCATTATCTAGGTATTCTGCATGATCAGCTGGCATCCGGGGACTAGATTTTGGCTGTGCTTAAATCACTATGTTTCCATCTTTAGAATAATTCATGGAGCAAGCACTTGTTACCTCAAGAGGATATCTCAGTAGACATTTCTGCGTCATTCTCATTTAGCCTCAAATACTATAATGCCCTTTATCTGTGACTTCCTGATGCTAAAACTTACTGTCTTCGTCTAGTGCCAAACTGTGAGACCAGTCTAGAACCAAAAGAGAAGCTTTACATATCAATTAATAAAGAGCTGAACGATTTTATCTGGGGGGAAGACAGCAAGAGTCAAGTGGGATATGTTGATTCTTCCAACAGAACAAGGCAGATTGGGATTACTCGATTTGAAGGGTATTTCAGAGCTACACAGTTAAGGCTGCTATACACAGCACAAGCAGAAACCTATAACTCAAAGTGGAAAGTGATGATGTTGAAATGGGGGGCTCAAGAAACATGGAGAGACTGGGATTTTGGATGCAGGCCTTTAAGAAGAATAACAATAATCATATAGAACATTATATTCATAAAGTAGGAGAAAGTAGTCTAAGAACTAAGCCAACAAGGGAATGTAGAAAGGAGATTCTGCCAATGGGGATAACTAAAATAGAGTTAAAGATAATAGGGAAATGGGGGCTGCAATTTATCGGAGAAAACTGGCAAAGGAATCGAGGAATTGTAAGCAAATAACTAGGGAGGTAAATGTAAAAGAATGGGAAAATGACAAGAATGTATTTGGAATGTAGGATAGAGATTGCTTTCCCTATCAAGGATTGATATCAGAATATAAACAAAGAGAAAGAAATAGAGGGGGTCCTAAATGAAAGGCCAGCACAGGTAGAGTTTTTAGTAGAATCTAGAACAGAAGCTGCTGTTAAAAAGAAATAATTTGTAGAGCATATAAAACATTGCATGATAACTATAACAATCAGAGGAGGTTAGAGAGGATTGGGAAGAGAGATTAGATAAGCAATTCACAAAGAAACAATGTTATGTAATATAGGTTTGTCTCCCAAATATGCAACAGAACCTAGAAAATTTAGGATATTTGCTTGGAAATGTTTTCATAGAAATTTTTATACCTGAAGTAGACTGCAGAGAATTTTTCCTCAAGTAGATAGCAAATGTTGGAGGTGTGATGCGGAACAAAGATAATTGGGAACATATTTTATGGGAGTGTAATGAGTTGGCAAACTTTAAAGATTACGTGCAGACAACTTTATCAGGGATACTGGCTGAGCAAGTTGGTGTAACTAAGGACATTTTTTTCTGAGCTATGATACAGAATCGGAATTGCCTAGACATAGTAAGGCCTTGCTGAATCTAATTGTGTTGGCTGCCAAAAAAGCAATCACTAGAAAATGGAAATCAGTCTAAACCAACTGTACTAGAAGTAGTGAATATAATAAAGATAAAACAACTGTAAATGAGATCTTTACAAAAGGGTGGGAGCAAATTACATAGAAAAATGGAATTGTGTTAACAATACATACGGGGAGGAATAAGGTTTAAAAGAAGGCAGGATTTGAATGAATTATGTAATGTTTGACCGATAATGATTGGGTAGATTATAAGTGAGTTATAATGTTTGCAACTAAAACTATGTCAATATGGTTTGTGATGTAAAATGCTTGCAACTAAGATCATGTCAGTATGCTTTGTTTTCATTTATATAATTGTGTGATTGGCTGTGTAATAAGTGATAATTTAATAAAGATGTTTCATGTTTAAAAAACAACTAAGAGACCAGTCTGCTTACTATTAAACCACACTGAGAGTATATAATGTATGTGTTATGGAGTCTACAATAGTTTCCACTCTGTTATCTATTGTATTGCCTTCAAACTATTGTGGTCTACCTTGCCCCTGCATGAATTGGGACACTCTTATTTGAGGAAGCTTATAGTGCAATTCTGGCCTCTAGGTGTTGTATTCTGACCCCAGCAGCAGTTACCCATGTGAGTCTGTAAACGTATGGATAACATGCTTTTTCTTAAAAAGCACTACATCTCTGGATACTCCTACTTGGGTAGCTGTAGGAGTATTGAACTTTGTCCTGCTTGCTCATTTCTCTTAAGACCTTTTTATCTAAACTGGCATTTGGATATCACTTTCTGGACCAGTGTCACAATTTATTTTAATGGTCCAGTATCTTTGCAATGTTTTTCAACTGAAACAATTATTTAACTTGCATTTACTATGTATTTTGCATTTATGCATTTTATTGTTTTATTACATGCATTGTTTTTTACTTGGTTTGCGTTTTTATCAAATTGTTACTGGTGCTTTAAACTGAATTTGAAGGTCTGTGGCTTCTGGCAATGATACTGCATTGGCATCTTAAAAATTTTAAGAGATCAAAAACTGGAGAGTCAAAAGGGTGGAGAATTATAAGGAGGACCCCAGAAAAGAAGAATATCTGTAAAGAAACCAGAGAACTGTGAAAGTGGATAAAGCTGTGTAAGGCTATACAGAGCTGTATTCTCTTAGTAGTGTGGAAGAATACACCAGGCTAATACAAGATCTGATGTTGTCATTTTCATTCACCCCTCGACTGATGGGTGTCAAAATCTGACCACGGATCTGGCTCGGCCCCTTTTACTACATTCACGAATCCAACTCTTGAGCTCCTTCCTTACCCACAATGCCCCACTAACCTAATATACCTCCGATCTCATTTGCCTCCGTATCACTCAGATGCAGAATACCTTCTCTTTAGGTTTTAGGTGTTTTTTTTCAGTATTTAAAGATTGTAAGTTTTTTCTTTTAGACTAGTTTTAACTTTCTTTCACCTCCCTCCCTTTTTTGGTTCTGTCTGTCAGGCAGTTATTTTTCCTACCCTTTTGTAGTTTAGGTACTCCTCTGAGTAGTATTGCTGGTACTGTCTTTCCTGTAAGTAAATAAAAAAAATTTTGCTATACTTATTTTGAAAAATGTTTCTTCTTTCCTTTATCTCCTTACAATGGCAGATAAACTGACAGGTTTTAAAAAAAAATGCAATTCCTGTTGGCATAAGATTCCCAGTTCTGATGCCCACAAGGAATGTGTCTACTGTTTGGGTGCTGCCCATTTAGAAACAGATTGTTCTAGCTATGCAGGTTTTAATGCTGAGGCTCTTAGTGATCACAGAAATAAGCTAGTGCTAAAGGGTCTTCTTCCCTCTACTTCTTTAGCCACTAGTTCTCAACCCCCCTCCAAGAGGTCCAGAAAAGGGAAGCCTGATTCACCTCTGAAGGATAAAGACCCTAAGAAGAGGTCTCAGGACCATTCATCAGCATTGGCTCTGAGCCTCCTGCAAAAATTTCAAAACAGTTGGATTTGACACCCTCGGATCCTACCTCCTCGAAGCCTAGACTGCCTCAGATCTGGTCATCATGGTTCTCAGTGGAGCCTCCATCTCTGACTCTACTCACCTTTTCTCCAAGAGACTCCAATAAGACACTTCACACCTCCATCTACCAGCTCCTCCCTTAGGTTCTCCAGGAGCTTGTCTGAAGCAGAGGTGGACAGGATGATGAGGAAGTTCCTCAGAGCTCCAGTTCAGATGGGGGTCATCCCATCTCAGTCTCCCATCAGACCCGTGAGCCTGCCCTCCACTGGCCCTCTACTGATATGTCCTTCTCTGATCTGCAATGTGGTTTTAAAGACCTCATGTCCATGATCTTTGAGAGTGTCCTTGTTAGATTTAAAGACAGGTTGTTCTTTGACTCCAGCTATGTTCCTGATTTGCCTGGTTCCAATGCTTTCAGAGCAGGAGGGCTCTCAGAGTTGAAACATCAGCTCTGGGGTTGGGGTTAACTCTGAAGTTTTCAGAGCCATCCTTGCCTTTTGGTGCTTCAGTGATGGACAGCTCGGGTCTGACTCCCTCCTTGAGATGAGGACCTGTGGGGTATTCAGGGCTTGTCAGCACAGGTGCCTTTGGCCCCGACACTACCGGCTTCTGTTTCTCCTAGACCCTCTGCCTTTGAGGTAGTAGAAAGGACTTTCTCTGTGCCTAGAGAGAGGACATGCTTGCCCCCTTCAGATCCTGTTTTTGTTCCACTTTCAGGTATGAGTTCTGAACCTCTCACTTCTATCTCACTGGGACAGCCTACCTGAATAAGCCTCCAGTCAGTCCCCTAGGACTCCCTTGTCATTTCTGATACCTCACTAGATCATCCCATTGATGAGATCCCTAAGAAGAGGACATATAAAAGGAGACACTTGGATTCCCTTTAGGAATCCGTCACTGAGGACAAATTAGGGGGAAAGGGCCCTCCCAGATCTCCACCTGAGGATGTCTCATTTGGAGAAAGACAAACTTCTAAAGCAGAAAGGTTGATGGTTTTTCACCCACCCCCCTTCCCAGGAGGAGTCAGTGTTCTTGGAAGCTTTTGGGTCCGGACCAATTATGTCTTGGGTGACCCCTCTGACTGATGAGCTGATAGATCTTGTCTCATGCCATGCATGGAAGGAGCCAGATATTGTGGAGACTATCCCCAAGCAACCAGATAGCATTTTATACTCCCATAGGCCAGAGCATACTGGAACAAGGGGGTCCAAGTAGATGTCATGGTTGTGACAGCAGCCACTAAGAAACAGCTCACAGAGCAGAGTTCATCTATCTGCCTGACTGGGAGTCTAGAGCTGTGGACAGATTTGGAAAGCATATCTACATCTCAGCAACCTTTGTTCTGCTGTCGCTGAATTATTTGACACACTTTACAGGGCTACAAAGAGATCTGACAAAAGAGCTCTCCAAATCTCTTTCTGGGTCCCTGTCTATGGAGGACCAGAATACGATTTCTTCACAACTGGCCACCTTTCAGTCAATATCTAACACATCCATAAGGCTGATTTCCCACACTGAAGAGGATACCACAGTGGTGACTGATTCACACATAGCTATCAGTAGACATGCCTGGATGCACTTGTGCAATTTTAAGGAGCCCTTCAAGTCTTTGTTCATCAGTGCTCCTTTTGATAAATCATCTCTGTTCAGCCCAAAGGTGAAGGAAAGCTCTCCAGAAGTGAGCATGATGGAAAGACCCCATCTGCTATTAGGATATGTTTTTCTACTGCTCAGAGATTCATCTCATGGAATCAGTGAGGAGGTACAAAAATGTGGTTTCATGAATCCCAAGCTCCATTCCAAGACTCGCAAGGAGATGGTTCATCCAGAGGTAGAGGAAGAGCTCTAATGGAATATGCCACCCTTGCAGTAGAGGTGGCCCACAAAACCAGGGTGTCAGGGATGCTTTGTCAGATAAACCCTATCAGTGCTCCTGAAAGGTTGCCTGGCTGCTTTTCTCTGGAGGCAGTCGGGTGCGCTTGTCTCTGCACCTAGAATCCTGGGCATCCCTCAACAGATACTTGGGTGCATAGGATCATATCCAGTGGTTATTTCATACCATTTTCCCAATTTCCCCTAAAATATAAATGAAGAAAATCCCTGATGTTCTACCCAATCAGAGGGTTTCAGCAGCCCTGGAAATAAGAAAGCTGCTAGTAAAAAGTGTAACCCAAGAACACCCTCAGACCTGATAGGATCCAAGATTAATTTTTAGTCCCCAAAAAGACAGGGGACTTGAAAGCCATTCTGTATCTCAGCAAATTAAACCAGCACGTGAAACACTCAAAGGTCTGGATGGTCATACTTCAGTCCATTTTGCCCCTGTTGTGAAAGGATGATAGGATGTGCTTGATACATCTTCAAGATGCGCATTGACATCAAAATGAACAGGCACTCCAGGAGATATCTGCACTTCCTGCTGGGAGAGAGTCATTACCAGTTCAGAGCCCTGCTCTTTGGCCTCACCACAGCCCCCATGGCGTTCACCAAATGCATAGCAGTGGTAACAGCTCACCTAAGACTGCTAGGATTCCAGGTGTTTCTGTATCTAGATGACTGGCTCCTGTCTGCTCTGACCAAACATCTTTTACAAGCAAGGGACTACTTGTTTCAGTTGTGCCACCATTTGGACATCTCAGTCAACTACAACAAGTCACAATTCACTCCTACACAGAACCTGGAGTTCATAGGTGCTCAGCTACACATAGTCAATCAGATTGTACTCTTGTTGGACAAAGAGACACTAACTCTCAGATCCCAGGTAAGGGAATTGATCTGGCATTCCTCTCCTCCAGCACAGCTAGTCTTGCAAACCTTAGGATCCATGGCAGCAGCAATCACTAGTTCCGTTGACCAGATTTCATATGTCGGTTCTACAGTGAACACTATCAGTTCAGTGGTCTATTCTTCAGCAGCCCTTGTGCACTCCAGTCAGGACTACACAAGTTTACAAGGAACACCTTCTTTGGTGGATCCATTCAAATGAAGTTCCTCAAGACTGTCAGTTTGTTTTAACTCTAACTCTACCAGTAGCCACAGTAACCACAGACTCCTTCCAACTGGGGTGGGGGCATTTCTTTCTTCGGAAGGATAGTCTAGGGTATGTGGTCTCGTTAAGAGGCCAGTTCACATATCAGTGTCCTGGAGATGAGAGCCACGCTTCTAATGCTGCAGGCTTTTCAAGATGCTCTCCCCTCTGGGAAAATTACAATCCAGTTGGACAATATGTCTGTCATCTGATACATCAACAAACAGAGAAGGAAAAGGTCTTATCCTCTGTGTTGTGAGGCAGTAAGAGTGTGGCAATGGACAATCTCATTGCAATGAATCTAGTGGGGAAAACAATTTCAAAGGGCAGAAATGAGAGCAATGTGGAAGAAAGATACCCAGACAGTCCCAATAGTAGTAGGAGCAATGGGTCTTATAAAAAAGAACCTAGTCGTATTTAGATATGTTACCAATACATGTAACTGCATAAGATGACTTCTCTGCTTAATCTGGCAGAAGCATATTGGCATCAAGCAGGAATGGAAATCAAACCAGAAGTAGATAAAAATCAGGCAGCAACTGAACGTGCCAAAAAACAGAAGAAAGAATTTAAGGTGAAGGACCAGATGAGAAGGCAAGAAATGTGGAAAATGCATAAATATAGCTGCAAGTATAGAAAATTTCTGGAAGAACCTCATTGATCAGGAACAAATGCAGGAATGGTTAAAGAGAGGCAAATTCGACCCAAGAGATGAAAGGCTAATATTGGTGGTCCAAGATAGTGTGCTACATACACACTAGTTAAGTCCATTGAACATGTGGGAGAAACAGACAAATGTAGGTTTTGTAAAACTGAATTGGAAACAGTCACACACCTTGTTGCTGGTTGTGACATACTAATGGCAGAAGGACTGTATACTGAAAGGCATAATAATATGGCAAGACTATTGCACTGGGGATTGTGCAGACATTATGATACTGAAGTAGCTGAAAATCACTGGAAACGTGAGCCACAAAGCATCATAGAAATTGATGAAGTTTACATCACATGGGATCACTCATTACCAACAGTTCAAAAGACAGATGCTAGAAAACTGGATATAGTGGTCCATGAAAAGAAGACAAAAGTAGCATTGATCATTGAAATCACCGCACCCAGTGACTACAATGTCTTGTGTATGGAGAGAGAGACCGTCATAAAATATCAGGATCTGCAGTCAGAAATGAGGGAATGTGGAAGAAAGATACCCAGACCATTCCAGTAGTAATAGGAGCAACAGGTTTTTTTAAAAAAAATCTACAATCGTATTTAGATATGTTACCAATACAGGTAACTCAGTAAGAATTGCAGGAGTCATTAAAAGGCACATTGCAGGTGCTGCGAAGAGCACTTTTGGCTGACAAAGACTGAAACAATAGTAATTTCATGAACTTTAGTCGTACTTTGACTTAGGAATGGGCTCCATTCACATCATGGTATTAGAAACTCAAAAGATTTGAAGAAATTAAAAAAAAGGGAAAACCAATGTGTTTGCAGACAAACTAAGCAGGTCCATTCTGATGCCTCATAAGTGGTCTCTCAATGTCAAAGTGCTGGACTCTTTGCTTCCCCCCTCAAAAACAAGTGCGGCAGGTTCTTCACCCTGATCCCCATACTGGGAGAGTCACCGAGAGATGCTCTAGTTCAGAGATGGCCTTCCGGTCTCCTCCATGCTTATCACCCATTACCTCTACTCCCAGAGCTTACCAGTTGAAGAGCACAGTTATCCTCACTGCACCTTTTTGGCCTCATCAAATCTGGTTTCCCTTCCTGTAGCCTTCATCTTCTTTATCTGCCCTGGAAGCTTGACTCCAGTCCAGATCTTCTGTCTCATCAGACATGGATAACTCATCTGAACATAACAGGCCTCAGGTTAACCACATGGTTTCTCCAATTCCATTGATTGCTACAGAGCCCAAGCTTTCCTCCCCACTCTGGCATATTCCCTTGCACTCTCAAAAGCTTTCTAATAGGAAGGTTTACAGAAGTAAATGGAAGAGATTTTCTGTTTGGGCCTTCCAGAGAATCCTTTTTCCATGCCAATCTGTGCAGTCCTATATTTCTTAAGATCTCTCTTCAAAGAGGGGGCTAGTTCTCTAATATCAAGGTGCAGCTGTGTGTCATGTACAGGGTTCAGTCATGCTTCTTTTGCTTCTTCTAAGTTGTGTTAAACCTTTCTGAAAGGCACGGCTTTTACACAGGCCCCCAGTCAATGAATCTACTCCTCCATGAGGCTTAACTGTCTGACTTCAAAGTCTGACTCAAAGTCCATTAATGAACCTACTCCTCCGTGGGGCTTAACTGTCTTACTTCAAAGTCTGACTCAAAGTCCATTAATGAACCTACTCCTCCATGGGGCTTAACTGTCTTACTTCAAAGTCTGACTCAAAGTCCATTAATGTACCTACTCCTCCATGGAGCTTAACTGTCTTACTTCAAAGTCTGACTCAAAGTCCATTAATGAACCTACTCCTCCATGGGGTTTAACTGACTTCAAAGTCTGTCTCAAAGTCCATTAATGAACCTACTCCTCCGTGGGGCTTAACTGTCTTACTTCAAAGTCTGACTCAAAGTCCATTTGAATCTTCCGCCAAATCAGACCTAAAATTGTTGTCCTGGAAGCCATTTTTCCCATTTGCCATTATGTCAGCTAGACAAGTATCTGAGCTCCAGGCTCTCTCCCAAGACTGCATAATTTTTCTTTCATAAGGATAGGGTGTCTTTACACACTAACCCATCATTTTACATAAGGTGCCTTCTGAACTGAACATTAATCAGGTCATTAACCTCCTGTTTTTCTTCCCAAAATTTTCCAATAAAGTTGAATGCATACTGCATCTTTTGGATGTACACAGACAACTTTGTTTTTATCTTCACTGAACCAAAGATTTCAGAAAATCTGACCAATTATTTGTATCCTTTTCTCATAATAGATTGAGCATGGCAGTTTCCAAAGTAACTTTAGCCAAATGGTTGACTGATTGCATATCCGTTGGCAATAAACAGAGAGGTTTGTCTTTGCTTGAGACCTCAAGAGCACATTCAGTGAGTTCTATGGCAGACTCTTCAACTTTTCGGTCAAGAGCTTCAATAGATGACATTTGTGCAGATGTCACTTCATCCCTTGCTCATAAGTTTATTGCTTACTACAAATTGGATTTGATTTCTAAGAGAGCTGCTTTTGGCTCTGCAGTATTCTGAAATATCCTTCCATGAGGATCACCCCAGCTTCATCTAGCAGGGGACTCTGTCCTGTCAGTTGAGGAATGAATGAAAATGACATCAGATACAAAAGTTACATACTCTCCATAACGATGTATCTGTGTTGTCCATTTTCATTCTTCCTCGACTTCCTGCCCTCCTAACCCCTTCCCTTTCTTTCTGGAGGACACCCAAGGGATTTTTGTTGGAAACCTATTGTTCCTTCTTTCAGCTCCAATTTTATCTCTGCTGGTTCTCAATTTATTCTGCATAGAGCAAACCATTATTACTGGAGGCAGCAAGCTTAATCTAAAGTTTATTTGGTTAGTGAGGCATTATGAGTAAGGAAGGAGCTTGAGAGTTGGATTCATGAATCTAGAAAAAGCGGACGAGCCAGATCCGAGGTCAGATCCGGACCCATCAGTTGAGGAAGAATGAAAATGGACAACACAGATGTATCATTATGGTGAATACATAACTTTTGTTTAAAGTACATAGTTCATGAGAAGAAACCGGTCAGAAAATACAAGCTGTATACAAAAGATGATACCCTACCAAATAAAATCATGTTAAAGACATAGCAATGAATATCTTCAGTCTAAGTTTAGTTATTAAATGCAGAAAGCATGCGAGTTAGATATAATTTAAAAAAAAAAATTTGCAGCACCACAAAACATAGCTCTCAACAGTCCAGAGTTTAGCAGCATGTCCAGATTTTATACTCATATCTTTGGTCCATTTCTCATAAACATTGTAGTTTTCTGGCAAATCCTTAAGGACTGAAGTCAGAAAACAATGGCAGACATTTAATTTTCAGACTTAATATCCTTCAAAAAATTCAAGCTAATGCAAAACTTTGTCAACTTTCTAAGTTTCTAAGAACAATATTTAAAAAGTGTATCTATTTTTAGGCCTTTCTCCTCTCGTTATTTGTGGCTTTGTCCAGATTTCTTGCTCTAAGAGGTTGAGAGGTATGTGGCAGAAAACTGACTGTACAATACCATCATCTCAACCCATGTCATAATGAGAGACATTCTTTGTAAACTAAGACATTCAGCTTCTGCAAAGAGCCAATTCAAGAATCTTCAGAAGTGAAAAAAAAAATGGGAACTGCATTACTCTACAAGAGGGATGTCCATACTCCAAGTGAAAGCTGAAGACAGCCCTTATTTATTTATTTTACATTTGTTGACCGGGTTAGTCTAACTGGATATATGTCCATTTTCAGTAGAGGCCCAGGGAGAAAAGCTCCATGATAAAGTAGAAATACAGCAAAATAACATATAGCAACATCAGTAGTATATATAATGGACATTTCAGATTAACACAGAAATATTACATGAGGACAGAAATCATAATGTAAAATGCAGGATCAATAAAATATAGTGGTACAATAAATAATAAAAATGAGACAGTTTAATGTATAATTGTAATGAATAAAGAGTATTCCCTTTAATAAGTATCCACAGGGGTGGAAATAAAGAAAAGTATAAAGGGAAACTGTCAAAGTTGTTAAGGGAAATAGAGCAGTTAGAGAAGTTTAGGGTAGGCAGAGCATATTTAGGATAGAGTAGAATCACTAGTCAGGTTTAGTACAGGGGCATAACCAGTGTGTTCTGAGGAAAAATTTCAGTCTTTTTTTGACGAGTGATATTAAAGGACAGTGAGGAAAGGTCACTAGGGAGACTATTCCAGGATTTTCCAACAGTATTAGAGAAGAGAGAATCCCCAGCCTTGTTGTTAGATTTAGAAGCATTTACTAGAAGTTTCTGAGATGAACGTAAAGACTTCAGATTATTGTAAGGGGTGATGAGGGTAGTTAGAATAGGAGTATTGGAAGGTTGATAGAGTCTTATGGGCGATGGTTAGTTGGTGGTATATAATCATATTCTGTAGTTCCAGCCATTTCAGCTGCTTTAAGTTAAGGCAATGGTGGGTTCTAAAAGGGTTGCCTGTAGCAAATCTGGCTATGTTATTGTAGGAAATTTCCATTTGTTGAGGTTATTTTTAGATAGATTAGTGAAAATGGAAGAGGCGTAGAGGAGTGTAGAGATTAGATGAGTGTGTACAATAGTTGTTCTAGCTGTGAGTGAAAGGAAGGGTTTAATCCTATAGAGAGAGCCAAGTTTTTTGACAGTTTTTATAGAGTTGTTGATGTGGATGTCAAAGTTAAGGTTGTTGTCAATGGTGATGCCAAGTAGTTTGGTAGTTGGGTCTGGTGATATAATGGTACCATTAGTGGATGTAACTGAAAAATCAAAAGGAGAGGACTTGTGAGTAGGATTGAAAAGGAGGAGTTTAGTTTTTTGAGGTTCAAGAGAAGGCAAGGCTGTGTGAACCATTGATGTTAAGTTGTCCATCTCACCTTCGTTCTTGCTGTTAGGGTTCGGAGCCGATACTTGGCTCTGACTCGGCCATCTTCTATAGCTCGAGAGCTGTTTACTGGCTCGAGGCTACCAATTATCCCAGAATGCCCAGCGTCAGCTACCCAGATCTTGTTTGCCGCTTCAGCTGTGAGGTTGCTTCCTTACTGGCTCAGGCTTAGTATAATCTTTTTTCTATTATATATTGTTGTTTATTCTTGAAGGTTTGTCAAGTATTTGTCTATTTTTTTGTCTAGATAATATTCCTTTATCCCTTATTGCGTTCTTGTGTATTTTAGCTTTGTTGGTCATTGCTCCATAACTCTCAGGCCTTCTGTTCCCTTGAACTCGTTTAAATTAGAGAGCCCCCCTCAGGATAGCCGATTAAATTAGAGGCTTTCCTTCTATTCCTTAACTGTAAAAAAAAAAAAAAAAAAAAAAAAGTCTATTTATTCTTGTTTTTTGTAGTATAGCTTTTCATTATTGTTGTTGTGGTTGTTGTTACTATAATGTCTAAAGATACCAAGGTATCTGGCTTCAAAAAGTGTGACTCATATTGTAAGAAAATGTCTGACAGATGGGCACACTAGTTGTGTATATGTTTGGGCGCTGTTCACCTGCAGGACTCCTGTTCTATATGTCACGCTTTTAGTCCAAGGGTCCTGCAGGAGGGCAAAAACAAATTAATCCTTCAGGGATTATTGAAGCCTCCGGATTCTCCGGCTAAAAGTACTCAGCCAGCGAAATCCCCTAAGTCTGTCAAGCCGTTGGCTCCACCTTCGGAGCCAACTCCTTTACTTGGCCAACCAAGTATGTCGGTACCGGCTGGCATCGACAAGACAACTCCTCCGTCGGCTCCATCTGCTATTTTTGAGCCGTCTCAGAGCCATAAGAGACTGAGGTCTCCATCCTTGGAGTCCATCCATTCGGCACCTCAGTCACCTTTGTTACAGAGTGAACGTAGCCATCATTCTTCCCACTCCTCTCGATTATCGGATCATGATGTGGAGAGAGTAGTAAGTAAGTTGGTTAAGTCACAAGCACTGGCAAAAATTCTGTCCAGCCCACCTCAACAGGTATCAGCTCCAACCGACTATTTCTATTCCTCCTCTGACTACATTTGGCTCGGAGCCGGAGACCACGGATCCGCAGGTAGTAGAACTGTCAGCGCCAATCAACTCTCCTTTGGTTCCGACGTCGGCTCCGATTACCTCGATTGTACCTTCTATCGAGGGATCTGGTTGCCGAGGCTCTCTTGTTGGCTCCGAGGGAGGGAGTGGCATCAGACCCTTTACGACCCCGTTCTCCCCCTCGGGGCTTCGGCGCAGGTGAGCTCGGCTCCAACATCAGCCTTGGAGCCATCACTCTTGACGCAGAGAAAGACTCCTGTTTCTTCGGAGCCAGAGCTTTCTCTGCCTAGAGGTCGGGACACCTTCGAGGTCATGCGGAGTGTGCTGTCCCCTGAGACAGCTCTACTGCCAGCTCCATTGGCTCCTCCCCCGTGGTGTCTGTGCCAACCTTTACTCCTTCTCCAGACCCAAAGCATAGGGAACCTATGCCCAAGGACACCCCATTGGGTGATCCCTCATCTTCTGAAGCCTCCCCTGATCTCTCGGAGGAGCCTCCCCGGAAGAAGAAGTGCAAGAGTAAGCACATAGACTCCCCTGAGTCTGTCACTTCAGATACAGACATGGATGAATTGGAAGGGTCCCCAAAGTCTCCCTGTGAAGATGTTTCCTTTTCGGACATCCTTGAAATGCTTAGACAGAGGAGGGACTGACCTTCCACCTCCTGGGTATCTCCTCCTTTCGATCCACTCATGTCTGTAGTGGCTCAAAAGGCTTGGTCAGCTCCAGATTCTGTGGAACCTACTCCGAGGAGACCAAACACGTTTATTACAGCCCCCCAGGACAAGCAATTCCTCTCCAAAGGTGTGCCCATTGATGCCATGGTGGTAGCAGCAGCCACCAAGAAAGTTAGCAGAGACCTCTTCATCTGTTCATCCTCTGAACAAAGAGTCTCGGACGATGGACAGATATGGAAAGCGAATGTTTGCTTCAGCGACCTTTTCAATGAGGTCCCTGAATTATCTATGCCATTTTACACGTCTTCAAAGGGATCTCATGAAAGAACTTGGAGATACCCTGCATGATCCTACAGCTGAGGGAGCACCAGCCAAAGTAGCTCCTCAGCTTGCGACTCTTAATTCCATAGTTAATGCCTCCATGAGGCTGATTTCCTATGCAGCCGATGGAGCGAGCAGAGACGCAGGGACAGGTGCAGCTCTCAGGAGACATGCTTGGATGCAGCTGTGTCAGTTTGTGGAACCCTTTCAAGCGTCCTTCACCAATACTCCCTTTGATGGATCCTTTCTCTTTGGGCCTCATGTGAAAGACACGTTGACCAGGTTTGAGCAGGAAGGCAAGACTCTCTCTGCCGTGGGAGTCCATTTTTCCACCCTTCCAGACCTTATCCCAAGGGTCAGAAGAGTGGAAAGATGTGGTTCCGAAACTCCTAGGGACCCTTGCCTGTCACATGTGGTGATTTTTCCCCCAGGGGCAGAGGGGGAAACAACAATAACAGACACCGCCCTCATGGATTGGAATCTAGAGGTGGTTAACTGTAAGCCATATTTAAATAGAATAGCAACCCCCCCGCCCTTCTTGGCTATTCGGTCAAGTCTCAGGGTATTATATCCAGGTGGGATGATATTATATCCAGGTGGGATGATTTCATTGTCTTTGGTTACAAGTTACCATGTTTCTGTTAAGCAGAGAATGTCAAAGGAGTAGACTTCTAAGAGAGCATGAAGCTGAGTTACTTAGTTGTTAATGGTACGTATATTAAGTTGAGCTACAAGGAGTGAGTTTGATGGCTTAGTAAGGGAATAAATAGTTGATTGGTTGTGGTTGTGGAGAGCGATAGGAGTTGTTGGGCCTGGGTTTGGGTGAATATCACCATCCTTTAATGAGAGGAGTTTTCTTAGAAAGCTTGGGTTTGAGAATCTGCTGTATAGGAGTACAGATTTCCTGAGATTTAGAATGTTATATTTAATGTGTAGTATTCTATGATATTTTGCTAGTAGGTAGCTGGGTGAAGATGTTATATTATCATGGATATAAGGGACTGGTAGGGATGGAGAGTTGGTTAGCTTATTAGGGTAGTGAAGGTGTGGATGCAGTGAGTGTTCAAAGGAGGTGAGTAAGTAGGCAAAAGTTAAAGGTGGTAGCAGTAAAAGTGTGAATAATAGTAGGACATGTACTGGGGTGGGTAGTTTATACATTGGAATGGATTAGTTATTGGATGTGTACCAATGCTCTTGTACCAATCCTGACTAACTGTTTTTTTCTCTAATTATCTGATACCCTCAAAACACATTTTTCTTAACCACAACCCTGCATTTACCATTCTTTATACTAGCCTTCCTTCTTGATTTCTAACACTGTCACTCACAAGTACTACTTAACATGTTTAACTCACCCACTCATTTTTTTTCCTACTCCTTTTTTAAATATTTGTTAAACTAAGATGAATTTATTTCTTACTAATGCATTTTTCTAATTTTTGTATTAAATAGTTCTGTAAGTTTTGTAGTATGTTTTTCACTGTTTTTTACTATTTTTTTTTAAATGGAGCTTTTCTCCCCGGGCCTCCACTGAAAATGGACATGTATCCAGTTGGACTAGCCCGGTCAACAAATGTAAAATAAAATAAATAAATAAAAAAATGTCTGTATGTAAGTATGGAAGTATACAAGGTGAGGATGGGGGGAGCAGAAGGGTGTAGTAGGACAGAAAGGGAGTGGTAAAAGAAGGATGATATGAGAGAAGATGGCCTATGGTAAAGTTCCTAGAGAGTAATGGGAAGAGGAAGAGGTGTGGCTAGTTAGTATAAGAGTAGGAACCCTGGGGGTGGGTGGGAATTGGGGGTAAAGAGGGGAGCAGAGTGAGCCCGCAGGGCGAACGGAATGGGTAGAGACAGGTACTGAAACAGTTATAGAAGAAACAATCGAAACAATCAGCAGGACTGACTACAGACGGTAAGCTGGAAAAGTCAGAAGTGGGTAAAAACAGTGAAGAGAGCCTAGAAAAGGTAGTCGTAGACAGTAGTAAAGGGTGAAGTGAGAGTCTGGGACTACAGAAATATTAAGGTAAGTAGCTAGGAATAAGAGCGGATAAGAAGATGAGGCTGGGATAAGGGTGCCACCTAGTGGACATGTCTTATATTGTAGGTTGATATGAGAAGGAGTTAGCTGGAGCAAAGCTAGGGAGGAGTGAGTGCTAGAAAAAAGGGGTTACTATAGAGGATAGGGGAGAGTGGGTGTTAAGGTACAAACAGAGAGGGGGTAGAGGCTGCTGGCTGTCCTGGCTCAGAACATGCTTAAACACCTGTAGCAATGGTACAATATTAGAAAGTCTTACTGGCAGGAATTAGTCAACAGACATAATTTTCTTGTTTCCTTGAGAGAGGGATTGCAGGGAATTTAGGCTGTGAGGTGAACCGCTGGTATTTGGAGAGGGTCCTTTAGGTTCCTACAGACTTAGTGCTGGAAGCACAAGAAGAGCAGAGTAACGTAAGGAGGCAAGAGAGACAAGGTAGTGAAGAGAAACAAGAGTTAGCACATAGTAAGGTGAGAAAGGTCAAATTACACAAATCATTCACAGAGACAATATATTCAGATAGTAATTATACATTCCCAAACCTTGGTAGCAGCAATGTAAAACACTTAAAAACTGTTTTATACCCCTAAGTAGTAGCAGTACTGATAAAGCTAGCATTACACATTCCCTCCTACTTAACTACAGCATTAGACAACACTTTAAAACAATTTCAAGTTCTATGCTGAGACAGGACACTATGTGTGGGCACAGTAGGACTACAATCTACACCTTAGGTTAAGCTATAGAAGTGCTGCATACAGAGAAAGTGTTTTACAGTTCACAGTACAGCTACTGCAGTTAGCTAAGGGGTTCTATGCAGCAGTCGTAAGGGACTGCTACTCAGGAGTGCTTGTGTCAGTAATTCAGCTTCTGGTACTCTACAGAGCTAGAGAAACATTAGAGATACTCAAATGCTGGTATCAAACTGCTGATTTACTGCCTACGCAACTCGTAGCATGGTGGTACACAATGGACCTCGGGGCATCTGCCAGAGTAATTCCGAATGAGGCACCTGGGACACTACCGTGCTAGAGGAGCACTTTCCGTAGTATAATAAGGGGAACTAAATACAATACAACCACCTCTGCTACTCCCGTTAGCCCAAGGAAGCATTTAAACGGCTGGGGCTGAACAGAGTAAGAGAACGCTAATAAGTCTGCAATATGGACCAGGCTAGGGAAATTGCCGTTCGTGTCTCAGCGTTCAGCAAGATATGACAATACAGTGGAAATACAACATCTAAGTAATTACCAACACTGAGGGAGTTAAACGCTGCTGAAGGTAGGTACATTGTGAACAGCTAGGCAACAGATTAAGCTCTAGCCCCTTGTGTCTCAACATGGATGGCGTAGTTCTAAAAGCCGTTTACAGGCTTAAAACATCATGGTTTGAAATAAACGCTGCAAAAGGGAGGCGTGTGGAGAGCATCTAGGCATCAACGTAAGCGTTTAGGTAGCGCCATTCAAAAAGCCGTTTACAGGCTTAAAACATGCAATATAGTACAGGCATGCTCAGAGAAGGATCCGCATGAGTGGCGTGATGAATAGCAAATTAGCCGGTATCGGCTTACTGATACACCAAAGGCACAACTATAGAGCTAGGACAAAACAATATGCGAGCAAGCACAACTGGACAAGAAAGTTAGCTCTAAATACCCTTGAGGTAACTCCACGTGGGTGGCACAGTTCAAAAAGCAGTGTCCAGGCTTAAGAACAAACAATACAATAAAGGCACGCTCGTATATGGTTTTGCAAGGTGCGTGATACAAATCCGCTGCTACCAGCTTACTAAATAGCAAAAACAAAAACAAGCCTTTAGAGCACAAGCCTACTACAATAAGGCTCTTCAAAAAGCCGAGAAGCAAGTCGCCTTAACAGTTTTAAAACACAAGCAAACAACAATTATACCACCAACAGCAGACTAGGAGACATTACAAAAACAAGCGCACTAGAAATATTTTAGCAGCAACAGGTAAGGAGATGGTTATTAGGCACACAGATTGACATAATCATGAAAACAGGCTTGGTTGGCTGCAGCAAAGTTCACATTATTTTTGATAGTCCTTGATGAAATGATGTTACAATATTTGAGATGCTGGTGATTCAAGACTTTAAGAAACAGGATGTATATCAATAAATTCCCACAACTTATCTTAAGCACAGGATGAACTATGCACAAAAGTGTCACAGTTGGACTCCCTCATACAATCATAAGCAGAGAATAAATAATGCCCTGTAATACTTCTCTATATTTATTAACTGAGGCAGAGCACTGATCCACATGGGCCCTTTTCAGGCTCATCCCAGAAGTACTGTCTGATTGAGTTATGCAGCATCACACAATAGGTAAATGGAGGCTGAGGGAGTCAAATGCTGGACCGTAAGAAGTAGCTTGCTAATAGCTCAGAATCTTAATCCTCTGCACTGACCACCACAAAACAAATATTAGCAGAATGCTGCTAATACTTAAAGATATGACATCAGCCAACCATAATTATTAATTGTAAAGTTTCATATGTTAGTAATGTGTGCATATTTTCATAATAAGGTGAGACAAAATTGGAGATGTTAAAAAAGTAATTTGTTGTCATAACTAAAATGTCTTTGCTTGGCAGCTCTAGTCATTTTAGAGCTAGAAATATTCAATTCAAAATGAATTTAAAGGTGTTGGAAATAATGTAGTCTGCACATCTCTGCTCTAAAAATAAAGCTATAAACTTATCAGATTGTAGCTTAATTGGTGAATGAAGTGTGACAGAGTAAGCTGGAAAAGTACGAGTTTTCGTCTTTTTAGAGAAGGTGAGAGATGTTAGACCCAGCATCCAAAGGCAAGGAACAAGAAAAAAAATGAATAATACAGATACAGACTTGATTCACACCAAAAGAATCCAGCAAAAGCCTTAATTCAAGGACACTGTCCATAAATGTCAAGACAGAAAACACAACAATTCCTCTGGCAAAGTTATTCCAAAATTAGATAAAGCAGAAGCAGGTTTAGGTAGGGTGATGAATAGGTAGGGTGATGAATAGGTAATCTCAAAACATGCACCCATTCAGAGGGAATGTGTACAAACAGAGAGATAAAAGTAATAGTTACCTTCAGAATGAGCAGACTGAATCTCCTGCTGGTGGGCAATTCTATAGCAAAGCACAGGTAAAAAGAAGTTGTATTCAGGCAGAATCTGCAAATTCACAAAAACTGTATCAAACCCTTAATGAAATTCAGCTCCTGTTTGCATCCGCAGTCACTAGTTGTATCTGACACCAGTAGTGACGCTATGAACAGTTATTATTGAACAAAGTCAACAAAGGAAAATCTGAAAACTTAAAAAATAACACACAGAAAAGCTTAGAAACAGCACTGTAGTTGTATAAAACTGATCATGAAAAAGTAACAATGCTGCTTCAAATTTTTTAGGGAGTTATTTTTTCATTGCAGTAGTTATATTATTGGCAGTATTTTGCTAGACTGACATATTTTAGATTATGGACAGATGAGTAATTGTATTCTGTCCGGCAGTTGGTTTAACGGATTAACAAGTTGTTTCCTGTTGTCCAGTAGTGCAAGGATTGATTTCCTCAACCTCCATTTTCTGTGCGACTCTTAAGCAAGTTAGTTAACCAAACACTGCTCCCAGGCTGAGTCTGAAAAAGGGCCATAGACATCAATGCTCTTCCATGGAAAATAAATAAAATAAATTCTACAGACCCCATTTACTGCTTTATCCTTTCTTCCTTTCAGAGACTTCTTTCCCAAGCCATCTACTACTGCAGGAAATATCATATTTTAAAATGGCTCAAGGCAGTGTGCCAGATGTGGACCAGGTTGAGGTATTTTGATTTTCCAGGCATGGCAGTTTTTACTGATTGCACACTTTCAAAGTGTGAAGCACCATGCAAATATGGTGGTGTCTCTGTTGTGTACTATACCCGCAAAACCAACTGTCCAAACCTAACAGATATCAGAGACCCAGCACACCACTATTTCCCTTGAGGGCCAGTATTCTAATACTATATCCATCCACAATAAGCCCAATATGGTATCTAATCTATTGCAAGACATTACTTTAGATTTTATTATAGAGACATAGTCAGATTAAAATGTTGGTTGACATCTGCCTGCTGCTGTATTTCTGGAGAATTCTGTACATGAAGTTATGTAAAATCAGGGGTGGGTTGAGATTTACAACCAACTAAATAAAAATAAAATAAATGAACCACAAGTTTTCCAGGTCACCAACTTTAATGTATAGCTATAGCAGTCTCTAGTGCTTCAGCTAAGCCTTCCAAGAGTAAATTACAATTAAAAATACATCCTTATATACAGAAAAACCCTCCCTAAAACTCCAGTTAATATAAGAATTAAACAATTAAATCAAATCAAAGCATTTCCAACAACATTCAGTATTTAACCCACTAGAGGTCAACGTTGAATACTTTAAAATAAATAAAGCCACTTTATTGAGCAATTTTCTCTTAATATCACAACTTCCTTGCTCATATTCTATTCTTTTTAAAACAGTAGCTTTCAAACTCTCTGGATTACT
The DNA here is from genome assembly GCF_019279795.1 of Protopterus annectens. Lineage (NCBI taxonomy): Eukaryota > Metazoa > Chordata > Ceratodontiformes > Protopteridae > Protopterus > Protopterus annectens. Next base: position 76,053,269 of record NC_056750.1, read on the forward strand.
GTTATGAAAACTTTTAAAATGTTGGGCTAAAGGGCTTTGAAGTTTAGCAGATTTAATGTCTCTGACATATTCCTGCAATCGAGATTTGAAAGCCCTTTTAGTTTCTCCTAAATAAAATAAACCACAATCACATTTTATTACATATATTACACATTCTGTGAAGCAACAATATTTCCCAGTTGGATGAAATAATATTCCATTAATCCTGTCAAAAGTATGAACTATGTACCTACAACTTATACATCTATTACAGGGAAAGGTACCCATATTTTCAGCTTGATATCTTAACACAATATTAGATTGTTTAAACTTGCTATGAACTACAATATCTTTAATGTTCCTTCCTCTCTTATAGGAGATCATAGGTGCTTTACTAGTAACGCACTGTAAGTCTTCAAATTTACACAAAAATCCCAATGATATAAAATCATTTTCTCTATTTCACTACTTAAAATATTGTAGGTGGTGACTACAAAAAAACTATGCTTATTTTGTTCATTTTTTTATGTTCATAGTTCATCACCTGCACTTTTTCTGTGTTACTATTATTAATCTTAGCCCAAATTCTTTGCAAGGCTCCCATAACTATATTTTCATTGTAGCCTCTATTACAAAACATATCTGCTGTCAACGTTAATTCATTATTCATAACTTCCAAATTATTGCATAAACGGGAAATAAGCAAAAATTCACCATAAGGAAGTGACTTCAGAATATGTGGAGGATGACAACTATTGCCCCTCAAAAATTGATTTACCTCATTAAATTTACGATTAATACTAATTCCTATGGAACCATCTGATTTCTCTTGCAACACCATATCTAAAAAGGTAACTGTGTGACTATACTGTAAACCATCAAACTGAATCCCAAATCTATTAAGATGCAAGTTATCTATAAATTTTGGTACTTGTTCTGCCCTGTCTTGACACAAAAAAAAAGTAAATCATCAATAAGTCTATAATATCATAAAACAAGCTTTCTAAAAAATTAATATTTATAGATATATTCTGATTCAAACATTCCCATAAATTGGCATACATGGGGGCAAAAGGAGCCCCCATTGCCGTGCCTTGCAATTGATGGTATATAACTTCTTCAAACTCAAAATAATGTGTTAAACTAAAATAAACCAACTCCATAATGTAATTAGCAAAGGGAGTGTCTCCCAAGTACAATATTAATGCCTCCATATCAAATTCATGCTTAATATTAGTGTACAGGCTCTTCACATCCACAGTCACCCAATACATATATTGGTTCCATTTAATATCAGAAATCTTATCAAGGAAATCAAAAGAATAATATACGAGGGCAAATGTACAGCAGCATTCAATAAGTAACTATAAAGTACTAATCCAACGTTGTGTAAAAAATATTGTGATGCTGACACTATAGGTCTACCTGGTGGATGAAACGCATCTTTATGTATTTAAGCAATCAATAGAAATCAGCCATCCCAGAACCTTCTATAGATAATTTATTCTTTACATCAGTGTCAGACCTGTAACCTGTTGATGCTTTTCCTTTGCTTCAAGATATTGCTCCATATTAACCATTTCATATATTCATTGTCATCTAAAAGTTCAAGACGCACGTTCAAATATTGTGTAAAGTGCAGAGGGTTTAATAACCAAACCACTCTGTTTACTAAAAGCTAACAGAGCTTGCCATTCATTTTTAGATAAATTGTAACACACTGCATGTTTGTTCATTCTAAAATTATAAAACATTTTTCCAAAGCAAAATCATAGTATAACATTTTTGTATCCCATCATGTTTAAAGGTGGTTTAAAAATTGCTTTTACTATGTATACTATCTGTATTTAACAAACAGTAAGCATTTTGTTCCTCAAAGTTGAAGCACAAGACACAAATATTTCATCCCACTCTGATTCAAATTCCACATAAGAATCACCCCCATGTAATTCCTTAATTTACATCTAATTCATCTGAATTTTTAAAAAAAATCTACCAAATGTAACTTACGGACTAACTGGAATAGTTCTGTTTTACATTCATGTAACCAGGGTCACACAGTTGGAATAAATTTTAGACCACAATTCAAAGCTGAATATAAATATTTATTTAAATAGTTTTTAAATAGGTTCACAACCAAGTTACACACCTTATTATGATTATAACTAATACCATTTAGCCCTTTTACCCCACCGCTGATTGTTGTCCATTATGGTGTTGTTCTTGTTGTGGTCTACCCCGTTTCTTCTGTCTAGTCTCGGTTCCCCAAAATGTCTCATGTAGATATTGAATGTTTCTAGATGCCGGAAGAGGAGGGTAGTCATGGTCATCTCCTAAATCACTGTAGTATCGGCGGATATCACTTGAAGATGAATAGCCCTGTTGTTTTTGTCCCACTTCCAGACTTTGGAAACAAACTTGCTGACATTTCTTACGGTTTACAGATGAAAAGAAAGCCATACCATTCTCATAGTCCCGAAGGTCCTTATGGATCTTGTGATTTTTGTTTCAGAAGATTTTGTTCCAAGGTCTTTAATTTCACATTTATGTCTTTCAAACAGCACTCTAAATGGCCTGATTCTAAAACAGAAGCCAAATTAGAGCATACTGAAGAAATTTCAGTCTGAATTTTGTTTTGTTTCACATTGCCCCTTTCAATCAGGATAGTGATCCATTCCATTGAGGAACGATGAGTCACCTGTTCCCACCTCTGTTTAAACATTTTGACATCTGTATCAGTACAGTCAAATGGTGTAGATGGATGCTTAAAAGCTCTAAGCCCACGTGGAGAAATGTCCAACTCCACATAACGTTGAAGGCTGAGCATATTACAGTAAACAGAGGTTTTCTTAGTAAGCAGTTGCTCTAATTTGTAATAAAGAGTTAATGCTTCCGGAGACAGATCAGTGGCATGCTTACCTACCACAGTAAATGGGTTATTCAAATGCTTATTACGAGTCTCATTAAGTAATCTCTCCCATAAAGTGGTAGGCAGCACTTCACCACTGATTCCTTGTTTCTGTCGACAATCACCCGTTGATCTAAGAAAGCCATCAAGAGTCCATTGGGAGGAATCAGGATGTTCCTCTCTAAATATTCGCAGGATGTTATACGCTGGATCACTGGCCATATAGAATCACAACCAATAAAAGAAAAATAAAATAAAATAAATGATCCACGATTTTTCCAGGTCACCAACTTTAATGTATAGCAGTCTCTAGCGCTTCGGCTTACACAAAGCCTTCCAGGAATAAATTGCAATTAAAAATACATCCCTTATATACACAAATACCCTCCCTAAAACTCCAATTAATATAACAATTAAACAGCTAAACAATTGAATCAAATCAAACAAAGTATTGTTTTTTTTCATTGCAGTAGTTATATTATTGGCAGTATCTTACTAGATTGCCATCTTTTAGATTATGGACCGATGAGTAATTGTGTTCTGTCTGGCAGTTGGTTTAATGGATTAGCAAACTGTTTCCTGTTGTCCAGCAGTGCAAGTTTGATTCCCTCAACCGCCACTGTCTGTGTGACTCTAAGCAAGTCAGTTAACCAAACACTGCTCCCGGGCTGAGTCTGAAAAAGGGCCATGGAGATCAGTGCTCTACCATGGAAAATAAATTCTACAGACCCCATTTACTGCTTTATCATTTCTTCCTTTCAGGGACTTCTTTCCCAAGCCATCTACTACTGCAGAAAATATCATATTTTAAAATGGCTCAAGGCAGTGTGCCAGATGTGGACCAGGTTGAGGTATTTTGATTTTCCAGGCATGGCAGTTTTTACTGATTGCACACTTTCAAAGTGTGAAGCACCATGCAAATATGGTGGTGTCTCTGTTGTGTACTATATCCGCAAAACCAACTGTCCTAGCCTAACCGACATCAGAGACTCAGCACACCACTATTTCCCTTGAGGGCCAGTAGTCTAATGCTATATCCATCCACAATAAGCCCAATATGTTATCTGATCTGTTACGAGACATTAGTTTAGATTTTATTACAGAGACATAGTCAGATGAAAATGTTGGTTGACATCTGGCTGCTGCTATATCCCTGGAGAATTTTGTAATTGAAGTTAGGTAAAATCAGGGGTGGGTTGAGATTTGCTGTTACTCTCCATTGTAACTGGCCAAAGTAAAGCCTGGTGCTGTCAACTCTTTCGAGAGTGTCATAGGAACAGGTGCAATATGTTGTTCTTCCCTCTTTACTACCTACCCAGACATTTCAGGACATCTAGGATTTCCTTGTCAGCTTAGTCTAGTGAGTTCAAAACTGTCTGGTAAAGGGTGACTTCAACATCCAGGTCAGTGATAAAGCTGTTCTGGTGATGGGTGACTTCAGCATCCAGGTCAGTGATGACGCTGTTCTGGTGATGGGCGACTTCAACATCCAGGTCAGTGATAAAGCTGTTCTGGTGATGGGTGACGTCAATATCCAGATCCAGTGATGAAGCTGTTCTGGTGATGGGTGACTACAACATTCAGATCAGTGATGAAGCAGTTCTGATGATGAGTGTCTTCAACATTTAAGTCACTGTTGAAGCTGTACTGGTGATGGGTGACTTCAACATCCAGGTCATTGATGAAGCTGTTCTGGTAATGGTTGCCTTCAGCATCCAGTTCAGTGATGACACTGTTCTGGTGATAATAACTTCCATGGACCATGATGTTCTTTAGGACTGTCTGAGGAGCTACTGTGCAACAGCAGGCACTGTTCTGTATTGTTTTACCTCCTAAATTACTGGACCAAGCCATTGGATAAGGTCTGGCATTGATATCTCTCAAAATTCAGCCTGTCAGCTCTAGCATCCCACAGGGTTCCATTTGGGTTCCTGTATAGTTCTGTGTGCATGCTTCCACTAGCTGACCTCATTAGTGTGAAATATGTTTTTACTATCACCGCTGCACGGATGATACACAAATGTTTCTTTCCTGCCTTCAGGACAAATTGTCTGTGGTGGACTCCCTTGTTAGGGATCTAGAATGCATTTAAAAACTAGATAAAATACAGTTGTGTACACTTACCATAAAGGTAGATGTTCGAGTGTATGCACTATTGCAGTCATCACACTTGGGTTATCTGCTTGCAGTAGCCCTCAATCAGCCTGATTATCAAGGTCTTGGGTCCTGTGTTGGTTGCTGTCTCATCTTCCATGTCAGGTAGTCAGGGGTATAAAGCATGCAGCCGACGCCATTTTATCAGTTTTTCTTGCCCCAGATGTCAGCTGCCCCCATAATGGGAAGCAATTATATACAAGGTTACTCCTCCAACAAAAAACAAATACACCAGAAAGCTTTAAGCATAGTAAACAAGAATAGAGGTACAGACAATAGAAGTCAGGGGGATGGAGGGAGGGTAACCAGGACTGCAACAGTGAATACACTCGAACATCTACATTTATGGTAAGTGTACACAACTGTACTATATTCTTTGTGTTTCACTGTTGCAGTCATCATATTTAGGTAGATTCCCAAAGCTAAGGATGGGAGGAGGTAATTAGATAGCATTAGGACCAGCCATAAGGCCCTGCAAGACTGCAGTGGCAAAACCAGCTCTGGATTTAGAGAAAATTGGCAAATGGTAATGCTTGGTGAAAGTATGTACAGAACTCCAGGTAGCAGCTTCTAGGATGTCCCTGGTAGGGACACCTCTGAGAAAGGCTGTAGAGGTAGATGCAGCCCTGGTTGAATGCGGTCTTATCCCCTGTGGGATAGGTTTCCCATGGTGCTTATAGCAGAAATTAATGCAATGGCCTATCCATTTAGAAATGGTTTGCTTTGAAATGGCCTTCCCCTCTGCCCCTGTAGCAAATGCCACCAGCAGCTGTTCAGATTTCCTGAGAGGTTTAGTCCTGTCCAAGTAAGATCTATGTTGTCTGTGCACATCTAAGGAGTGCAGCATATGTTCCCCTTTGTTCTGTGGATTAGCAAAGAAGGTTGGCAAATGAATAGACGGATTAAGAGCCACACTGGATACTACCTTGGGCATGAAAGAGGGATTGGTCCTGAAGGACACCCTGTTCGCGTGAAAGATGATGAAAGGCTCCACTGCCATAAGGGCCTGTAATTCAGACACCCTTCTTGCTGAAGTGATGGCTAAAAGGAAGGCTGTTTTCCAAGAAAGGAATTTCAACTCTGCACTTGCAACTGGCTCAAAAGGAGGTAGACTGAGTTTTCCAATACATAGTTAAGGTCCCAGGCTGGGGTTGGGGCTCTCCTGGGTGGTCTTAAGTTTTTGGCCCCTCTGAGGAACTGCTTGAGCAGTGGATGAGAGAAGAGGGGTTGTTCTGTGTTGTAATGAGCTGAAATGGCTGAGGCATGAATTTTGATGGAGGAGAAGGAAAGGCCCTTGTGAAGCATCTCAGTTAATTACTGAAGAATCTGAAGTAAATTGAGTGCTGCTGTGCCCATCCCATGAGTTTGGTTCCAGGAACAGAATATTTTCCATTTTTCAGCATAAGATTTTCTAGTACTAGGCCTCCTTACCTCCAGAATGACATCCAACACTTGTTTACTGAGGGATGGTAACAGAGAGATCAAGTAATTAGCCAGGCTGCCAGGTTCAGGGTTTGAAGCTGAGGGTGCAGAATCTGGCCATCCTGCTGGGACAGCAGGGTAGGGATCTGAAGAGCAGTAGATAAGCCATGGTGCCAGCAGTGACACACTGCACAGGATGGGGTACCAGTGTTGGCGTGGCCAGTCTGGTGCAATCAGTATCGTCCTTGGTTTGTCCTGTTTGATCTTTAGTAGAACCTTGGAGTTGAGAGGCAGAGGAGGAAAGGCATAAACTGATAGATTTTTCCAGGTGAAGGACAGGGCATCCACTTTCCAAGCTTGTTTGTGGGGAGTCCTTGTGCAGAATTTGTCCAATTGCTTGTTCTAGGGGGAGGCAAACAAGTTTATATCTGGGCTCCCCCATTTGTTTATCAGCATGTTGAATGTTGTTGGTTCCAGTTTCCACTCGTGGGTCCATGAGATTTCTGCTTAGCTCATCTGCCAGTGTATTTAGCTTTCCTGGCAGGAATTGAGCCTGTAGGTGTACTTGGTAGCTTAAGGCTGTGTTCCACAGAGCCATGGCTAGTCTGCAAAGAGGGTATGAGTGGGTTGCCCCCTGCTTGTTTATGTACCACACAACAGTGGTGTTGTCCGTATTTACCATTAAATGTCCTGGAAGAATGTGGTCCTTGAAGGCTGTCAGAGTATTCTGTACAGCTAGCATTTCTTTTTGATTGATATCCAGGTGCATTTGACCTGGATTCCATTTGCCTTGAATGCACATCCCTGCCAAGTAAGCCCCCCATGCATAGTCTGATGCATCTGTTAGGGTTTGGGCGGCAGGGGGTAGAGTGAATGGCAGTCCCTTGTTTTGGTGACAGGCCTCTGCCCACCAAAGGAACTCTTAACTGTAGGCAAGGTATGATAGGAATCATTGCTTCTAGATCCTGAGAATGTTGACACCATAGGCGTTTTAGATACCATTGTAGTTTCCGCATATGCAGTCTTGCATATGGAATTAGGAGAATGCAGGAGGCCATGAACCCCAAGGCTTCCAGTATTTGTCTTGCAGACAACATGGTCTTTGTGGCCATTAGTTTGAAGTAAGCTGTCAAATTAACTTGTTTCTCTGGCATCAGGAAAGCCATCTGGGAAGTTGTGTTCATGCCTGCTCCCAGGAATACAATTTATTGGCAGGGTATGAGATGTGAATTCTTTACGTTTATGGTGTACCCCAGAGAAGTTAGCACCTTTTGTACAAATGCCAGATGATTCAAAAGTATGTCTTGGCTTTCTGCCTGAATTAGACAATCATCCAGGTATGGGTATATTAGAATATTTATTTGCCTGCAAAATGCAATGACTGGAGCTAGGCACTTTGCGAATACCCTGGGTGCAGTAGATAAGCCAAAGGGCAGTGCAGAGAACTGGTAGTGCATGTAGCCTGCTTTGAAGTGTAGGTATCTTCTGCAAGATTCCCTGATTGGGATGTGCAAGCAGGCTTCCTTTAAATCCAGTGTTGCCAACCAGGCTACCTTGGCTAGCATAGGAAGCAACTGGTGAAGAGTTAGCATCTTGAATTTTGGGATCACCAAAAAAGTGTTTAAGATAGAGATCCAGGATAGGACACCAGGAGTTGTCTTTTCTAGGCACCAGGAAAAGTCTTAGAAACCTTGTCCCCTTTCCTCTTCTGGGACAGTTTGAATAGCCCTTATACTTGAGAACTTGCTTTAGAGCCTCTGCCTACTGATTTGGGGGTAGATCTGGCCAACCGTTTGGGGTTGATAAAGTGTGGAAGTGGAATCTGTAGTCTTGGGAAACTATATCTAAAACCCATTTGTCCTGGGTAATGAGTTCCCAGTTTTTGCCTGCATAGCAATCTTTCCCCCTAAAGAAGCAGTCAAGTTGAGAAGGGCTTGTAAGTTTTAAAGTTAAGTCACTGAGACAGTTTACCATAGGATGGAGTCTTACTACTCCCTGCTTTGGAAGTAGGATCCCCCCACTGCTTAGTCCTGTGTGTAACTTGGGACTGAAGCCTGGGTAATCTGCTGGTTCTGGGTTTGGACTGAAGTCCTGGAAGAGGCAGGAAAGGACCAATTCTTAGAGGACCAATGCCTACTAAATCTTGGAGGCTGTACTTGCAGGAAATCTTTAACAGTTTGCATAGATTTAGCTTTTACCTCCATCTTTTTAGGTGGTACTTCTACTTTGTTGCCAAATAGGCGGTCCTGGTTTAAGGGAACATCCAGCAATTTAGCTTTAACATGATCTGGCAAAAATTGCTCCTTAAGCCAAGCATGCCTTCTAAGTACAGACCCAGTAACAGCAGCCCTGCAATATGCCTCTAGTGAATCAAAACCACATTGCAAAGTATGTTTTCCAACTTGTTCAGCAGAATGCATTAAATCATGTAAATCCTTATTTTCAGCACAGTCAGGAATCAACATAATTTTCTGTTTAAGCAATCTAATAATATGCTGCTGATACTTTAACATATGAAACTGACAGTTTAAGGCCCTAATGGCCAAGGTTGCAGAAGTATATACCTTCTTACCCCATTTATCCAACGCCCTGGAATCTCTATCAGAGGGGGTAGGATTTTTGGCAGTAGTAGCCTTAATGCCCTTGGGTCCCTATGAAATGTTCTAAGGATTCGCAGTAGGATTTTTAAAGAGGAACCTGTGAGAGTCAGGAACCCTGTAATATCTGTCTGGTTTTCTGGGAGCAGGAGGTAAGGAGTCAGGGGCCAAGCTGGATTCCAAAAAGGCATCATCAACAATGTCCAGTATAGGGGGGATAGCTAAAGGCCTGTGTTGGGGCAGGAGTAAGAAATCACTAAGCCTCTTTTTAGAGTCAGAGTAATCCTGACTTTCCCAGCGGAAATGCTCCCTAAGAGTATGCAAGGGTTTCACCAAAAGGGAAAACCTCTGGAGGGGAAGCAGAGGGAATAGAGTCCTCAGCATCAGAATCCTCATAGGTAGATAAGGGTAAATCCTGGTCATCAGAGGAAACAGAAATTTCAGAATCCTGATCAGAAGAATCATAAGCAAACTCAGTCCTAGGTCTCTTAGAGGGGGAAGGGTGGCTTCCCCTGATTAGTAATAAGATCTTCAGCCATTCTTATCATTTGTTTTTTAGGCATAGAGGCCTGACCATGTGGTCTGGGCGTTGGTTTTCTAGGCATGGATCGAGTTTTAGGCCTTGAAGAAGAAGATGCGTTGGTTTAATATGCAAGTCCGTAGGCCTGAATACACCCTCAGAAGCCTGTGCCTGCACAGCGACTCCGGACAAATCCAAGGTAGAGACATCCACAGGTTCCACAGTTGAAGCATCTCGCAGCATAACGGACTCCGAATGGGTCTCAGTACAGGCCTGTGAATCTGAAGTAGCAGATATCAGGGCCTGCAAAAGTGCCTCACTGAGTACTGGCGAACTGGCAACTAGCTTAGAAGTGTCGTCGGCAGCTTTGGACCTAAGCGGCCTGTATGTCTTTATCTTTGCATTTTGTCGGAATGTCGGTAGTCGGGTGGCTTACCTAAGCCATATCCGGGTAATTGAACTGAGTACCAAAATATTTAGAAGCATAAACATACAGACGACGAATAGTTCGTTGTTTAAATAAGGCACAAAATTGACAGTGAGGTACGTCGCTGTCAGGGCCTAGGCAAGGAATACAGTAGGAATGAAAATCTTTATGAGGTATTTGCTTTCCAGAAGAAATACAATTATTAACTTTTACTGACATCAGTTTAGAGCAAGAAAAAGTTTCCCCAACGGGGTACTTAGCTTTAGTTGAAGACTTCGGTTCTGAAACTCGAAAACTAAAATTTCAGGAGTCGGCCGACCGGCACTTGTGAACTGCTTCTGCTTCGGGCACCGCACAGCAAGAAAGACTGATAAAATGGCGTTGGCTGCATGCTTTATACCCCTGATTACCTGACGTCATGGAAGATGAGACAGCAACTGACGCAGGACCCAAGACTTTGATAATCAGGCCAACTGAGTGCTGCTGCAAGCAGATAACCCACATGTGATGACTGTAACAGTGAAACAAGAAAAACATCTAGTAATCACCTAGGAGTTAATACCTCCAAGACAGTAGCCATAGCTATTTCTGCCAGGTTAAGGAACACCAACTGTCTGGCTTTAAGATTCCGTCATCTATGTTGGTGATGAGCTTAAATTAGCAAACAAGGTAGAAATTTTGGTGTGGTCTCAGATGGCAGACTGACACTTTAGAGCTAGGTGTCACCTGCTATCAAGCCATTTTGTTTCTACTAAAGGAAACTTTCATGTATCAAACAGCTGCAGCCTCTTCACAACTTTCTTTATGTGCACATGCTGTGGTCTGTGTCTCAGCTGCTGTAATTCTCTGTACCTAGGGCTTCCATAGCTGAACTTGAATGACTGCAGCTGGTGAAATGTTCCACAGCCTAGTTACTTACAGATGCTGCTTGGTGACATCATATAACCTTTGCTCTGTCAGGTGTGTATTTGCTGCAGTTGCATTCTTGTCTCATCTTTAAATTTTTAATGTTAATGTATTTAGCCTTATATGACTCAGGTCCCCCTTATATGTATGAGCTCTTGGTCCTTGATACCAATGACTCAGGTCCCCCTTATATGTATGAGATCTTGGTCCTTGATACCAGTGACTCAGGTCCCCCTTATATGTATGAGCTCTTGGTCCTTGATACCAATGACTCAGGTCCCCTTATATGTATGAGCTCTTGGTCCTTGATACCAATGACTCAGGTCCCCCTTATATGTATGACCTCTTGGTCCTGGATACCAATGACTCAGGTCCCCCTTATACATATGAGCTCTTGGTCCTTGATACCAATGACTCAGGTCCCCCTTATATGTATGAGCTCTTGGTCCTTGATACCAATGACTCAGGTCCCCCTTATATGTATGAGCTCTTGGTCCTTGATACCAATGACTCAGGTCCCCCTTATATGTATGAGCTCTTGGCCCTTGATACCAATGATTTAGGTCCCCTTATATGTATGAGCTCTTGGTCCTTGATACCAATGACTCAGGTCCCCCTTATACGTATGACCTCTTGGTCCTTGATACCAATGACTCAGGTCCCCCTTATACATATGAGCTCGTGGTCCTTGATACCAATGACTCAGGTCCCCCTTCTATGTATGAGCTCTTGGTCCTTGATACCAATGATTCAGGTCCCCTTATATGTATGAGCTGTTGGTCCTTGATACCAATGATTCAGGTCCCCTTATATGTATGAGCTCTTGGTCCTTGATACCAATGACTCAGGTCCCCCTTATACATATGACCTCTTGGTCCTTGATACCAATGACTCAGGTCCCCCTTATACATATGAGCTCTTGGTCCTTGATACCTATGACTCAGGTCCCCCTTATACATATGAGCTCTTGGTCCTTGATACCTATGACTCAGGTCCCCCTTCTATGTATGAGCTTTTGGTGCTTGAAACCTATGACTCAGGTCCCCCTTCTATGTATGAGCTCTTGGTCCTTGATACCAATGACTCGGGTCCCCCTTATACATATGAGCTCTTGGTCCTTGATACCAATGACTCAGGTCCACCTTATATGTATGACCTCTTACCTATGACTCAGGTCCCCCTTCTATGTATGAGCTCTTGGTCCTTGATACAAAGTTAGATCTTTGCATTCTTCAACCCTGATGTTGCTGGACATTCCCAGAGTGTGTTTAGAAATTTCAGGTTCCCAGTCTTCTTGATATATAGTAACATGCCTCTAGAACCTTTCCTCTCTTAGTTGGTAATGGAATCCAACACTTTATGCATCATGTTCCATTTACATATCATTCACGGGTCTATATTCATTGAGGATTCACTTCAGCAAACCTGACTTCATCGACCCCAAACCACCGAACCTCACTTTTGTGAGCATTCATATTGTAAATAGATTTCACCAGGGAAAGAAAGCACTTGGCCAACACCACAGTGGAACACACACTACAGTATGTCAAACCCACCCAAGTGGGGGGCTGTGGCCCCCACCCTCCCAGCTATACCATCTCTGAGATCGCACTACCGTGGGGAAAAGGGAAAGTTGTGCTGCTGGCCAGCTGCTTCCTTTCCCTACTTAAATCCTTTCTGGATGTGAATGTTTGCGGAAGTGAAATTCGGTGTTTGGGGTCGATGAAGTCAGGTTCACCAAACTAAATCTTCAACAAACCGATATAGATCCATTGTTCACTTGGTCATTAGAATGTCATATATACAACCCCTCGTTTTCTATGCCCCCCATGCCCATATTATCAACAGTCACAATGCAAGACAAGAATCTCCTAACCATTTATTAATTTTACAAAAGCTCATTAGGCTTTAACATTTACCCCCCACACAGACACAGACAGACACACAGAGAGACAGACAGACACACAGAGAGACAGACAGACACACACAGACAGACACACAGAAGTAGCCCTAAAGAAACCATGTCCCTACCCAATTAACATGCAAATATTCTGCTACATAGAAAGCATTCCAGCTGCTAAACATTAGCACTATATCCAAATAAAATCAGCATTTATAACAAACCAGTCCAGTCATCTTTACATTTTGTCATACCATCATGCAAGTCCCAAGAAACAATAATATTACAACTGCAAAATTCAGCCTTTTGTCACCTGTAATTGGGTCCAGTGTCCAAACAGCAATAGTTCCAACATCAAGTATTACCTGTAAGTTAAACTCCTACTTCACTACCTCTGTCTTCTGCAGATATCACTTTGGATATTTCACATCATTTTCACTGGTCCCATGGATGGCCCTTTTTATTTCAGTTTTCTTTGTCTCAGTGGAGCATGATGCATGAAGTGGAAAACTCTGCAAGGACCCATTTTGTAATGGTACCTATTCTCTTGCTCTGCCTCTTTATGACATCACTCTTTTATTTATTATATGTATTTAAGTTTGTTTACCGGGGTAGAACACTGGCCAAGATGACCATCTTACAGGCTTAGCCTGGGAGCTAGAATGTAAGCAAGTATAGAGCAAAATTAACAAGCATTCCAAAATACAATTTTTTGCATTATGCGCATAGTGAGAAAACTGCGGTGGTGGTGCTGCGGTAGCGTTGTCGCCTCACAGTATGACGTTGTCATGTTCGATTCTCAGCTAGAGCGTCTTCTGTGTGGAGACATGCGTGAATGGGCGTACCTTCGTTGAAGGTTGTGCGTCAGAGCTGGCAACTCGGCACGTAAAAATCTACTGCCAATCATTACCGGACCGGAGTTCCGCTGTGGCGACCCCTAACCGGGAAAAGCCGAAAGACACAATCATGTGCATAGTGAGAAAATAGTGAAGAAATGAAATACTTAAAGTACATTGCTAGTTAGTGACTTTAACAGAACAAACGATCAGAAAAACTATCACCTATATATATATATATATATATATATATATATATATATATATATATATATAGATATTTGTATACAGGAATATGCAAGTTACTTTAGGTGGTACGGTTTCCCAACAAGTGTGTCTTATGCATCCTCTTGCTTGTTCCTGCACTGGATTATCCCGAATCCATGATTGCCTTTGCATCCTCTGCCATACCCCAGCACAGCTTCCTGTTATCATTATCCTTCGGGGAGATCTTTCATGGCTCCCATTTTGTTTAGGCACCGAAGAAGCCAACCTTCTTATGTCCTGCTGAGCTATTCTCTCATGGATGTATTTATATTTTTTTACTATATCTGCTTTGGTGCAACAGACCTGTTCAGAAGTGATTCAGATGTTTGACACATTTGGAGACCCAGTGACTACTGTGTTCATTCTATATGAGTTCATTAATTATAGCTCCATTCATCCAAAAGGCTTTCTTTCTCTTAATTACATTACTATATATTTTTTTACTAACTCCTCAAACATTCTGCTCCAATAGACCACTTTGCCACTGCTGCTTACAACATTACAGGTCAGACTTTATCAACAATGGTTAAATTCCATGTTGCTAGATGCAATTGAACTAATTTTTGGTGTACTGTATTAAAAAAAGTCCTCTGACACTTCCACTCTGCATCCAGCAAACAATAATTCTTTCTGAATCACAGCCTGTATAACTCCTTCAAATTGCAACTAAGGTACTTGGTAACAAAAGTCTCAGTTTTACAGTCTGCAAAAGCAGTAGGTCAGCTATGTATATATGGAAGCCTATACTTGGTAAGGCTTTCTCCTTAGACGCTAACCATTTCTCTACAAAATTCATTGTTTCCAGTCCCTCAGTCCTTGTCTCAGACCTACCATTCTGGCATTCTCTCTGCAAGAACAATTTTCCAGGTTCTTATTTTGACTTAGAATAACATCTGCCACGTTTCAAAGCTAATTCAGTTCAGTCTCTTGCCATCAAAGTTTTCCATCTTAAACACTTGTAAGTTTTTCTTTGACAGCTACAGCTAATTTTAAGGACTCATTCACCTGTCTCTTAGCTGCTATGTCATGTCACTTGGCTCCCATATCACGTGTTATAAAGTCCAACTCTTGTAATTTGCTGACTAATTTCACTTGCATTTTTGCCTACTAAATAGCCAGTTCCTCTAAATATAGCTCACTGAAAAGTTTTCATTTGCTGTCCCTAATCTGCCTGTCCATCTTACAAAATGTTCAAGTGCTAGAAACAGAGCCACAGAACTGAACAGTCATAGTTGCTTAGCAACTTTCGTCAAGCATAAAAGGCGAATCTGGAAAAATATAGAAGCAGGAATAAAGACAGACAGGGAAGGAGGGGAACAGGGAAATGATTCTTTAACTGCATAGCGAAAGAATGATGATGAAGACAAGGTTGCAGCAGTTGGACAAGAGCAGGAAAGGGTACTTTGAAAACAGGAATAAGGCAGAAATACTTAAGGAAATCCTCCCTTCCATCTTCAAAAAGTGAAAGGAGCAAGATCACCAACTTGGGAAGTGGGAACAAACAGAGAACATCTGATAGACAGTCACATGGCAAATTAAGATTCAAGAAAGCTGGAGGGAGGCCATGACAGTGCCACACCACAAGAAAGAACTTCAACTCATCCAGGAAACTGCAGGCCCATAAGACTGTCCTTGGCAGTGCACAAAATCATAGAAAAGGAACCAGATTATTGCAATGACTGCTGCCAATATCTCATTTGCTGAATGATGCTGTTTCTGTAATGGCGTTACAATGTCACTGAGTTAGTTAGTTAGTATTTCTGTGTGTTAGGATGAAAGTGCAGCAAGAACCTAGTAGAGTTGTTTGCTGGAGTTCAGATGGTTTGTGGAGGATGCGGTACAGCATAGAGCTGTTAGATACATAACAGATCCATGATTATTTTGAGCCCCCTTTTTTGTTCCTCAAGCTACTCTGAAGGATTTTGGCGTCAGTTTGAGTGTGGGGGTTTGTCAGGTTGATAAGGACAGGGCCAGGGACCAAACTTACCTAGCTATATTTCTGTTAAGAAAAGGGCCATAGAAAAGACAGAAAGGATAGCTAAAAGATACTAGCTATGCAAAGAGGGCACTACAGATAGACAACTTGCCTTGTTTTGCCATCACTGTTATGTAAGGTGCCTGCTTTTCTTTCTCTATTTTTCCCACAGCTAACTTTCATTTCTTTACTTAGTTCCTTCTGGCCTGCTCCCTCCTTGCACCAATTCAGTATGTTGCACTTGTATATTCACTCTGTCGTTTCCATGAAACTGCAATGTTACATTTAATACTAAGTAGCGAGTTACATACTTCTTATTTCATATTTCCAGTTGGGCTCATAACCAAACTACTAATAATTACCATTTTTTAAATGTATACAATGCTAATAATAAACATGTATACAAAACGTGAATGTGTATAAAAGGTGGGGGGTTGAAAAGGAGTTTGTTAAAAACTCCCTTCTTATTTAAAAAGAGGACGTGCTTTCAACATTGGTTTCAATGGTACTTTATCATTAAGTCCTGACCCTGTATCTGCTCAATCTAATCCATTTGCTTTCTAAGCATCATTTCTAGTATCACCTCCCCTGAGACTTTTGTGTACCATATCTGTAACTTGTAACCTAAATACATGCTTTGGGGAAGTGTCTGCTACATGTTTAGCTAATGCATTCCTAACCATAGTATTTCTTATATCATTCAGATGTTCTCTTACCCTTTCAGTTTTCTGACCATTTTACCTACATAAAATTTACTGCAGGTTTTACACACTGCTAGGTAAACCACATAACTGCTGTTACAAGTTGCCACCACTGAAAATTTATATACCTTGTCTTGGTCTGGGTGAAATAATTCACCTGCTTGATCTATATAACTGCAAAAACTGCAGTTATAACAAGGTCTAGTATTATTGTTATTTTTATAAGAATCATGTATGTGTTTCCTGCTATCATACCCCATAAGATACTTGGGGTAACACAGCAGCTGACCTAAAGATTTATTTTTCTTATAAATTATGCTAGGACATTCACCTATTATAGCTTTCAATTCTGTACTTGTGGTCATGACACCCCAGTGTTTTTTAATAATGTCAACTACATCTTTAGAGTCCTTAGAATATGTTACTGGTACCCAGCACCTAAGCTCATCTACCTTATTCACACATGCAGGTGGATCTGAGGAAAAATAAGGCCTTCCTCCATAGGTTGGTACTAGGCTATCTGCCCTAGGGCCTATACAAGCCTAGCCATAACAATTCTTTGGATATTTCTTCCCTCAATATTTACTTCCCTGGACCCCTGTCTAGCAGGGCAACTGACATGATCCCCGGGGAGAATTTCCTATCTCCCATACAATTGTCAAGGTTCCTTTTGAAGAGGGCCAAGGAGGCGCTCCGCTTGACATGTATGGTCAGTCTATTCCAGAGTATGGGGAGTTTCTGGGTCAGGAACTATCCCTCCAGCATGTTCTGTTCATTGTGATGACAAGGTTTAGATCCCTGGAGCACGTGGCTCTGAGGGATAGGGATTTCTTTACGTGGAGCATGTCCAACAGCTCAGGGTTTGACATGGCCTTGTATGTTAAGCAGAGATCGCCTCTTAGTAGACGATATGCGACGGAGTATAGCTGGAGATTTTTAGATGGTCAGCATAGGGCATCTGCTTTAGGCCTGTGATTCTTTTAGTGAGGTATTTCTGTGGCCTTTCCAGCTGTTGCAGATGTCTTGTGAGGTACATACCAAATGGGGCATTGTACTCTATAATGGGTCTAATGAGGGACGAGTACAGTGGGACAATGACCTCTTTTTCTGGATGAAAAGCCCTTAGTGATGAGGTGTGTCACATAGAAGGATTTCCTGACTGTTGTGGCGATGTGGTTATCGAAGGTGAGACCACTGTCCACCTGTGTCCCTAGGTCTATCATCAAACTTTCAGTGTTTAGTGTACTGTCACCTATGCGGTAATTCACAGGTACATGTTTTTTCCCAAAGGGGATAACTATACATTTCTTGGCATTAAGCCTGAGCTCATGGCTCTGACACCAAGCATCTGTTTCTGTAAGGCCCTTTTGTAGAATATCTACATCATTTAGGGATTCAATAATGGCTCCCAGTTTGCAGTCATCTGTGAACTTTGTTAGCCAGAGTCCCTTAGTGTTGGCCTGTACTTCAGAGAAGTAGATGCCAAACAAGAGCGGTCCCAGGACTGAACCCTGAGGTACTCCACTTGTCACTTGTCTGGAGCTGGATTTGGAGTCGACTACTTTTACAGTCTGCATTCTGTAAGTAAGCCAGTTGGCAACCCATTGAGTGACGTAGGGATTTATGCCCAGCTTAGTAAGTTTATCTATGATTCCAGAGTGGGGGATGGTGTCAAAGGCCTCGGCTGTGTGGACCGCCTTACCCTCATCCACAGCTCTGGAGACTGATTCGAAGAAGTCAATCAGGTTCAGGAGACAAGAGTGGCCATTCATGAATCCAAACTGGGTGGGGACCAGTGTTTGAAGGTCGCCAATGTCTTTGTTTATAAGTTCCATGATAATGCGTTCCATGCCTTTGCAGATCAGGCTCATCAGACTGATGGGACATTATAGGTTCATAGGTTCATACTAGGCTATCTGCCCTAGGGCATTTATAAGCCTTGCCAGAGTGTGTTTGGCTTTCGCCACCCATTTTAAATTAATTTTGCTATGCCCTTTTTCTAGGTTAGACATGGCTTTATACGTCAGGCACAGATCTCGTCTGAGCAGGCGGTATGCCACTGAGTAGAGCTGGAGTTTCTTTAACCGGGCAGCATATAGCATCTGTTTGAGCCCTTTGATCCTCTTTGTGAGGTACTTTTGGGGTCTTTCCAGTTGCTGCAGGTGTCTGGTAAGGTACATCCCAAAAGGGGCATTGTACTCAATTATGGGCCTGATGAGGGATGAGTAAAGAGGCACGATGACCTCCCCTGATCTAGATGTGAATCCCTTCATGATTAGGTGGGCTATATAAAATGTTTTTCTAACCACTTTGGCCACGTGGTTGTCAAATGAGAGATTGCTATCAACTTGGGTCCCCAGGTCCCTAATTGCTTCTTCTGTACTTAATGGATTACCACCTATGTGGTAATTTGTGGGCACTTTGTTTTCGCCAAAGGGATGACTATACACTTTTGGCATTTAGCTTGAGGCCATGGCTCTGGCACCAGTTGTCTGTTTCTATGAGGCCCTTTTGGAGGATGCTTGTGTCGGCTGGAGAGTCGATTATGGCGCTCAGTTTGCAGTCATCTGCGAACTTGGTCAGCCACAGTCCTTCCGTGTTGGCCTGTACCTCCCAGAAATATATACCAAACAAGAGAGGTCCCAGGACTGAGCCTTGTGGGATGCCACTTGTAACTGGTTTGGAGTCTGACATGGCTCCAGCAATTCTAACCATGTGGGTTCTGTCCTTGAGCCAGTTTGCAACCCATCTAGTGACATAGGAGTTTATATTTAAGCTGGTGAGCTTATCTATAATGCCCGAGTGGGGTATTGTATCGAAGGCTTTTTCTAGGTCCTGGTAGGCTGTGTGGACCACCTTCCCCTCGTCAATGGCCTTGGTGACTGTTTCAAAGAAATCGACCAGGTTTAAGAGGCAGGATCTGCCCTTAACAAAGCCGAACTGGGTAGGATCCAGTGTCTGTATGTCCCCAATATCTTTATTTATGAGGTCCATGATGATCCTTTCCATAGCTTTGCAGACCAAGCTAGTCAGGCTTATGGGGCGATAGTTTCCAGGATCCGTTGAGGCACCACCTTTGTGGAGAGGGACCACTGTTGCTGTACGCCACTGTTTGGGTACATATCCTGTAGTAAGGCTGAGATTGAACAGTAGTTTTATGTTTGGGTTTAGCTCTTCTTGGAGTTCATGTAGGACTCAGCCCGGGACACCGTCTGGTCCCATTGATGCTGTGTTTTTTGCTTTGGAGAGGGCGGCTCTTACCTGAGCATCTGAGATGTCAGGGGGGGGGCAGCACTCTGCTGGGATAGATATTTGCCCTTTTGGTGGGGGGGGGGGGGGAGAAGTTTGCGCTGAACTTGTCAGCTAGGATGTTGGCAATGTCTGTGGGTTCGATGTATTTTTTGTCATTTTGGACTAATTCTAAGCATATCTGGGAATTCCCACCCAGGTTCCTAACATAACTAAAGAAAGCCTTGTGATTATCCTTAGTGTCCTGTGCAATTTTTCTCTCGAAGCTGGCCTTAGACGATTTTATGAGTGCCCATAGTTTTTTGCTAATAATGATCAGAGATGCCTTCCCTTTTTGGGATTTTGCTCTATCATGTAGTAGCTTCCTCCTTCTATTGTATAGTTTGTTTATGGCTGGGGTCCACCAGACAGGGCGTCTGCCTTTGGAGGATTGGGTCTTGGTTTTATTTGGGATTGCATGATCCATGCATTCCTGAAGGTGTTCATAGAATGCGTTTATAAAGGATTCTGCGGTCTGGGCCGTATTTTCCACAGGCTCGGGGGCTTTGAAGGATTCCACCTCGGTTTTGAGAAGTGTGAAATTTGCTTTAGAGAAGTTTTTCACTGTGGTTTTCTGGGCAGGGGGTGGGGTCAGGATGTGAATATCCAGTGAGATTAGTTTATGGTCTGATCTTACCAGTGAGGGATACACTTCTGGTCTGGAGCATAGAGTCCCCATGTTGATGATGATCAGGTCCAGTATGTTTTCCCCTCTTGTGGGAGAGGTAACAAGTTGTTCCATAGCATTTGAGTTTATAAATTCTAGGAACATTTGGGCTAGGGTGTTGGAGCTAGAGTAATGCTCCCAGTCTATGTTTGGGTAGTTGAAGTCGCCCAATATAATGGTGTTTGGAGAGACCTTCATATTTTCCAGTGTTCTCAGGAAGGCAGAGTGTGGTTCCTGGGTTTGGGAGGGTGGTCTGTAGCAGGCTATAAACTGGAAGGCAGTTTTACCCACTGTTAGTTGCACATGGATAGTCTCTGATGCTTCGTGTTGTGCCACCAACCTGGAGGTGTGGGTATCTTTGATGAATATTGATACTCCCCCTCCTTTTGTGGTTCGGTCCAAGTTTTGGGGCCGAAAAGCATGGTATGAGGTATAACCTGGTAGTGCTGGGGTGCTCTCCGGAGCCTTGAACCAGGTTTCTGTTACTGCACAGATATCGATGTTCTCCATGGTAAGGAGAGTTTTGAGTGCGTGCATCTTGAGGTTTAGACTTCTGGCGTTGAGTAGCATTACTCTTAGTTTCTTATCCCTTGTGATACCTATGGAGATGAGTTTGTTTGAGCCTTGCCTAAAAAAGGCACTATGGGGGAAGCAAGAGCCTTTGCCAATATCCGAAAGCCCAGGGGTGACAGGTGCAAGCCGTCCCTAGCGAAGCATCGTGGCTTGTCGAGCATGTCATCCCAGGCTGACAGGCATTGGATCCCCTTTGAATGACACCAATACTTAAGCCAATTGTTGAAATTGATCATCTTGTCTTCATATTGTGGCATCATTCTTGGTGAGGGTAAGATGCTACTCAAGGTCAGGGTCATACCGGCCTGGGCTACATGCTCAGAGACCTTTTCATGTAGTCCAGGGAGGTACGTCTCAGGTCATTCACACCAACATGGACAATGACAGAGTCATATTTGTACTTGCCTTGGAGTGACCTGAGTGCTTGTGTTATGTGGCAGATCCTAGTGCCCGACAGGCAGCTCACCTTGACCTTCTCCTTGTTCAGCCTGGTGAGCGGGACGTCAGTGTGCCTGATGATAGAGTCACCTATTACAAGTGTATCAGGTGTGTTGTTTAGCCTTAAGGGCTGTGACTGTTCGGAACACTGGCTTTGTGAGCTATGTGTTGCACGTGTTTTGTTTTGGGGTAGCAGTTGCTTGGGTGTCTGCTTTGGAGGTCTCTGCCGCTTAGGCAGATTTTTATTTAGAGCCTCCGAGTATGTTTTTGTGTGTTTATGTGTTTGGTTTGCTGTCATGGTAGGTCTATGTGAGACTGGAATCGTAGTGAGTGTGGTTTCCTTCTCCTCCTGATTGGTTACGCCAGTACTGAGTTGAGAGAGCTTAGCCTCCTATTTGGCTATATGATTGCATCTCTCACATGTGTTGGAATTTGTTGGGAGGAGGAGAGGGTTGTCTGTGTACATGAGGCAGTTGTAACATTGCCTCAAGATTCCCAGATTCACCAGCTGGACCGGAGAGGAGATTGACAACTGACCTTTGACATGCAAGAATAGTATTTGGAATTCCTTTATAATTGAAAAAAAGGGCCAATGGGGAACAAGGTACTCAAGGGGAGTTTGTGAGGGTGTAGTGCTTTTAATTTTTTAGTGCTGACTTATATAATTGCTTTAGTGAGCAAGTGCCAGGTAACTTAAATGCAATGTGTTACAGGTAACTTAAATGCAAAAACGACAAACAGTTACTTTCTTTCAAGAGAAACAAGGAAATAAGTACAATAAGCAATGCAGATATCACTAGGGATCCACAGAAGCACTGAAAAGCTGTGTTTTAGGTGGAATTAGCATTTCAGGGAAATAACAAGCAAACAAACAACAAGCATACAAACAAAGCTAGATTCAGCAGGCCTGAATCTAGTCTATGCTACAGCAAACAAGGTGTACCAATTTCAGTAAGAAACAGTTGAAATATGCAAGCACTATAAGCCTTTAACCAGAAATTCCCAGCTCAGAAGGGCAGAGTCCAGCCTCTCCTCCCACAAGAGTGCAGACCACGAACCTTCTTAATGTAAAATAACTGGCCTGAGGCCCAAGTGCTTAAACCAGAACTAATACACTTTTAGAATAACAGACACTGAGCCCTCAATCAGCAGTTCCCAACTTAGAAGGATGTAAGCTACCTGTCCTGCCACCACAGTGCAGGCCACAAACCTTCATAATGTAAAACAACTGGTCTGAAGCCCAAGTGATTAATCCAAATGACTTAGAATGACAGCTACAATTTAATCAAGTTACTATCAAGCTAATAAATACAATTGAATACTTTAAAGAATGCCTGGATTAGTGCTCAAGTTATACAAGCAAAGCTAGATTCAGCAGGCCTGGATCTAGTCTATGCTACAGCAAACAAGGTGTACCAATTTCATTAAGAAGCAAGTTCAAATATGCAGGCACTATAAGCCTTTAACCAGAAATTCCCAGCTCAGAAGGGCAGAGTCCAGTCTCTCCTCCCACAGGAGTGCAGACCACGAACCCTCTTAATGTAAAATAACTGGCCTGAAGCCCAAGTGCTTAAACCAGAATTAATACACTTTTAGAATAACGGACACTGAGCCCTCGATCAGCAGTTCCCAACTTAGAAGGATGTAAGCTACCTGTTCTGCCACTACAGTGCAGTCCACAAACCTTCTTAATGTAAAACGACTGGTTTGAAGCCCAAGTGCTTAAACTAAAAGGCGTAGAATGAGTTACACCAAGCAGTAATAAATACAATTGAGTACTACTAAGATGACGCAAAAGCAAAATAAAGTAGGAAGAAACACAAATACAGTAAAAGCAGATAATTTTTTTTTTTTTTTTTGAGTGAGTAAATGAGATGGGCCCAGGAGTTACAAGACAGAAACAAGTGCAAATGCAGGCCTTCAAATCAGAAAGTTGAGAGAGATGGAAGACTGCCCAAACGGCCAATAACTACAAATTCTGGGCCAGAACCACTCCTTATGTGGTAGACAGGTTACCTAATGCTTACCACTCCCACTGATAAGCTAGAAGGCTTCCCTCCAACACAGAAAGGCTTGGGGGGCTCAGAAGCTTTCAAACAGTCCTGGATACAGCAAATCTGTATCTGGAACACTAATTACAGGAAAGGTAGGAAACAGGCTTACAATTTTTTTTTTTTTTTTAGAAAAGTAGCAAAAACAGTAATAAAAATAATTCACATGCAGTACAAGCTGGCACACTTGAGAATGTAGCAATATTAGTCCACACACAGTTTGAAAAAATGCAATTAAATTAAAAAGGACTAAAAGCAAGTGCAGAAAGGGTTTATTAGGTAGAATGCGGTAAAGAGATGGGACTGGGTGAGTGTCCAAGATCAAATCTACAGTGGGGTGGGCACTGCAAAAGCCACAAAAATTTAAACTACAACCAAGAACAGGAAGGGGGGGGCAGTGTCAACAGATATGTGAGGAATCACAGTGCAAATTATAAAACCAGAAAAATATATACTGATCTCTGTATATTTGCAGAACAGTAAGACAACAGATATCTAAGCAACAATTTAGCTCTGTAATACAGAAAAATATACTCAGCTCTATATATTTGCAGATAGTCTTGTAAGGCTCTCTCTCAGTGCACAGGTTCCAATTTAAATGCAGGCTGTTATTAACAGGTCAAAATTAAGGGAACCTGGAGTTAAGCAACACACAAGCTATAAAAACTGGTTATATCAGCTGAAGACAGGGCAGAAAATGAGGGGGGGGGCAGTTTCAACAGAGATGTGAGGTATCACAGTGCAAATTATAAAACCAGAAAAATATATACTGATCTCTGTATATTTGCAGAACAGTAAGACAACAGATATCTAAGCAACAATTTAGCTCTATAATACAGAATAATACAGAGAAATATACTCAGCTCTATATATTTGCAGATAGTCTTGTAAGTCTCTCTCTCAGTGCACAGGTTCCAATTTAAATGCAGGCTGTTATTAACAGGTCAAAATTAAGGGAACCTGGAGTTAAGCAACATACAAGCTATAAAAAACGGTTATATCCGCTGAAGACAAGGCAGAAAATGGGGGGGGGGGACAGTTTCAACAGAGATGTGAGGAATAACAGTGCAAATTATAAAACCAGAAAAATATATACTGATCTCTGTATATTTGCAGAACAGTAAGGCAACAGATATCTAAGCAACAATTTAGCTCTATAATACAGAATACAGAAAAATATACTCAGCTCTATATATTTGCAGATAGTCTTGTAAGGCTCTCTCTCAGTGCACAGGTTCCAATTTAAATGCAGGCTGTTATTAACAGGTCAAAATTAAGGGAACCTGGAGTTAAGCAACACACAAGCTATAAAAAACGGTTATATCAGCTGAAAACAAGGCGGAAAATGAGGGGGGGTTGGGGAAGACACTTTCAACAGAGATGTGAGGAATCACAGTGCAAATTATAAAACCAGAAAAATATATACTGATCTCTGTATATTTGCAGAACAGTAAGACAACAGATATCTAAGCAACAATTTAGCTCTATAATACAGAATAATACAGAAAAATATACTCAGCTCTATATATTTGCAGATAGTCTTGTAAGGCTCTGTCTCAGTGCACAGGTTCCAGTTTAAATGCAGGCTTTTATTAACAGGTCAAAATTAAGGGAACCTGGAGTTAAGCAACACACAAGCTATAAAAACCGGTTATATCAGCTGAAGACAAGGCAGAAAATGAGGGTGTGGGGGTGGGGAAGACAGTTTCAACAGAGATGTGAGGAATCACAGTGCAAATTATAAAACCAGAAAAATATATACTGATCTCTGTATATTTGCAGAACAGTAAGACAACAGATATCTAAGCAACAATTTAGCTCTATAATACAGAAAAATATACTCAGCTCTATATATTTGCAGATAGTCTTGTAAGGCTCTCTCTCAGTGCACAGGTTCCAATTTAAATGCAGGCTGTTATTAACAGGTCAAAATTAAGGGAAACAGAGTGAGCAGAAGGAGAGCTAGCAAGTACGGCTGATGCAAGGCAAACAAGCTAGTCTGAGCAAAAACAAAACGCCAGCACCAATAATGAGCTAAGAAAACTGAAAGAGCTTTATTAAGCTGAACACTAGACCGGTTTCAGCACATGGCTTTCATCAGTAGAATAACCAATTTAAATGCAGGCTGTTATTAGTTCCTGGGATCGAAGGTGGATCCCCCCTTGTGGAGTGGGATAACTGTAGCTGTGCACCACTCAGTGGGCACGAAGCCTGAGGTGAGGCTATGATTAAACATGACACTTAGGTGAGGTGCCTGTTCATTTTGTGGTGCATGTAGTACACAGCCCAGGATGTCATCTGGTCCCATGGATGCTATATTCTTGACTTTGGAACGTGTGGTTTCTACCTGTGTGGCTGTGATTACCGGAATTTGGCAATCTTTTGGTATTGAGATGCGCCCTTTAGGGGGTGAAGTTGTCACTAAATTGATCTGCCAAGAAATTGGCAATATCCTTGGGATCAGTATATTTAATGCCATTCTGTTGTAGCTCAGAGCAGATCTGAGGATTGCCATTTAAATTCTTGACAACTATAGAATGCCTTGTGGTTGTCTTTGGAATATTTGGCAATTTTATTTTCGTAACTAACTTTGGAGGATTTTATGAGCGATCTCAGCGTCTTACTGAGGCTGGTAAGGGAGTTTTTTTGCATCCTGGGATTTTCCTCTTTTCTGCAACAGTTTCTTCCTTCTGTTGTATAGTTTGTTTATGGCAGGGGACCACCAGATTGGCTTCCTTTTTTGGAGGAGTGCGTCTTGGTTCTATTTGGGATGGCACGACTCATGCACGAGTGGATGTGTTCGTACAGTGCCTTAGTGTAGGATTCAGCAGTCGAACTTTCAGTTCCCGTCTGCATGGGTGTCATGAAGTTTGTCACTTCTGACTTGAGTAGCATGAAGTTGGCTTTAGAGAAGTTTTTTTTACAGAGGTTTCCTTTCTGGGGGTGGGGGTGGATGTGGATGTCAAGGGTGATTTGCTTATGGTCAGACCTGACCAATAAGGGGGTGACCATTGGTGTGGAGCATCTATCTCCCATATTGGTAATGACCAGGTCTAGGATATTAGAGCCCCTGGTGGGACAATGGATTAGTTGATCCAGGGTGTTGGAATTTATGAATTCCAAGAACCGTTGGGAAAAGGTGTTGGTACCTGAGTAGTTTTCCAAGTTAATGGCAGGGTAGTTGAAATCACCCAGTATTAGGGTGTTTGGTTGTATCTTAATATTTTCCAGTATGTTTAGAAAGGTGTAGTGAGAATCCTGGGGCATGGTGGGGGATCTGTAGCAAGCTACAATTTGGATTGCAGTCTTACCTAGTGTTAGTTGCACCTGGAGAATTTCAGATGCACTGTGTTGGGCAACTAGCCTGGTGTTATGAATATCCTTGGTGAATATGGACACTCCTCCACCTTTAGTGTTTCAGTCTTTTTTTGGTGGCTGAAAAGTGTGGTAAGAGTTGTAGCCTGGTATTGCAGGGGTGCTCTCTGGAGCCTTGAACCAGGTCTCAGTTACTGCACAGATACCGATGTCCTCCATTTTTAGGAGTGCCTCAAGAGAGTGCATTTTGAGGTTTAGACCTGCCTGGGCCACATGATCCGAGAGCTCTTCCATGTCTCTTTTCATGTAGTCCAGGGAGGTACGTCTCAAGTCATTCACTCCAACATGGACAATGACAGAGTTGTATTTGTACTTGTTGTGGAGTGCATGCATTATGTGGCGAATCCTTGCACCCGACAGGCAGCTGACTGTAATTTTCTCCTTGTTCAGCCTGGTGAGTGGGACATCAGTGTGCCTGACTATAGAGTCACCTATGACTAAAGTTTTGGGTACATTGTCTTGCCTTAGGGGCTGTTGTTGGGTGACACACTGGTGTTGTGAGCTATGTGTCACTTTGGTTGTGACTGATGTTTGCGTTTCAGCTTCGGAGGTCCTTGTTGCTTGGTGAGATTAATGTTAAGGGCCACCGCATATGTGGGTTTAGTGTTGCTATGTGTGGGTGTTAATGGTGTGGGTTTTGAAGGGCTATGTGTCGCTTGAGGTGTAGTGCAGGTGTTAACCTTCTTCTCTTGACTGTCTAGCACAATCTCGGCTTGAGA
Organism: Protopterus annectens; assembly: GCF_019279795.1. Taxonomy (NCBI): domain Eukaryota; kingdom Metazoa; phylum Chordata; order Ceratodontiformes; family Protopteridae; genus Protopterus; species Protopterus annectens. The sequence goes on from NC_056750.1 coordinate 76,080,972, forward strand.
GAGCTTTGCTTCCAGTTTGGCTATGTAAGTACATCTCTCACAGGTTGTAGTGTTGGGTGATAGGAGGAGAGGGTTGTCTGTGTACATGAGGCACTTGCTGCATTGCCCAAGTATGCCCAGATTCACCAGGTGGACAGGAGAAATCACCTGAAGCTGACCCTTGGACATGCCTGTTTAGGTGCTTTTTTTGTAAAGTACAAGAGCTGTTTTCCCTTACCTTTGCAAGGTACTTTACAATTATAGGCTGTTTAGTGCCTACAATTAATTTCTCCTTATTGACAAAGAGAGTTGAGTGCTTGTATCAGTTTAAGGCTTCCTAGTGCTTTCCGGCAGGTTCTAGAGCAAGTGCTAGTCACAGGGGTTCAGATTTGAGTGCTACTACTGAGAACCCAGCTAGTTCCAAGGGAAAATTTGAAGAGCAGACTTTCTGGCACCTGGAATAGTTTAAGCATAGCCCCACGGTGCTGTACGATGTGAAAAATGCGCAAACACACGCGTTTTTAAGCCAGAAAGTTGAGAAAAATGCACAAACACATGCGTTTTTAAGCCAGAAAGTTGAAAGGTATAGAAATCAACCCAAAAAGGCTAATAAAATTACAATTTCAGAGCTGGAAACCACTCCTCTAGCGTTAGATAGGCAGTACAATACTCACCACTCCCACTGGTAAGCAGTAGGACTTCCCTCTACCACAGCAAAGTCTGGATAGCTCTGAACACAGAAAATAAAGTCATGAGACAAGCAAAGCCTGGGATCTGGACTATACTAGCTAGGAAAGTCGGGAAACTAACAAACAAGATAGTATTTTTTTTTTGTTTGTTTTTTTTTTGGTTAAAACAGGCTAAACAATGCAATAATACAGTAAATAAACACAGAAAATGCTAACACACTTGAGTGTGTACCCCTCAACAGTAAATGCAATTAAAACTATACAAAATTAGCAATTTAAAACTTTTTAAATGAAGCAAGGCAAGTGCACAACTGAAAAACGATTTAAGAGGCAGTAGAATAACTAGCTAGTCTGGTTTACCTTTATAAAGCCAAATCACAGTGGTACGAATGCTCATATGAAAGACTCAGCCATGAAAGTGAAAACGGTGATAGTCCTTAATGTTCAAAAAACAGCAAATTGAAAAGTAGATTTGCTGTTTTTCGAACATTAACGTCAAACGAAAAAAAAGTGTAAAATAGGAGGGTAAGCCCCCGTGCACCCTCCATGTGGGGAGCTGTGCCCCCCACTTTAATATTCTAACTCTGAGATCACACTACAGTGGGGAAAGTGACCATTTTCCGAACCCCAGTACAGTGCAATCTGCTCCACAATGTTGAATGTGCAATGAGCGAATGTTACTGTGCATTTGCTCATTGCACATTCAAACCTTTTTTCATTCAGCGTTTGCAAACTTTGCAAACAGCCTTTCGAACAATTGCTATTCGCCCAAGTGTGAATCACCTTTCTAAAGGTAAACCAGCTAGTCTACATATACAGAGAAGTCTATATATACAGAATAGCAGCTAAAACACACTTTAATAATTCTGATGCAGTGCAACCTACAGCACTTGAGTTGTAGCAATGTTAAGGCAAGTACAGTTTTAATAAATGCACTAAAATATACTCTATATTTCCAAAATGTCTGAGAAGCAGTCAGAACACAAGGAGATTCGGGCAATTTTTTTTTTTTTTTTTTTAAAGAAAGTGAGAAAGGAGGAACAGAAGGAAAGAAACTTCTTTGTATTACTTCAGATAGCTTATCATATACTTCCTTTTAATCATACCCCCTTGCTACAAGCCTTTCTTCTAGATCTGTCAGTTCTTTCTTAAAATTTCCTCACTAGCATTAACTCGTGATGTTCTTATAGCTTGCTCCTTTACCACATTATTAAAGGTAAAACTTGGGTGCATACTACTTCGATGCAAGTAATTGTTCTTGTAACAGGGTTTTCTATATGTCATAGTATCTATTGCCCCATCTTCCTTTACCTTCACTAACACATCCAGAAAACTAACCTCCCGAGCTGAGCAAGTTATCACAAACTTTAAAAAGCTTATGTTTGTGTTAATATAATTATAAAAGTCTGACAATTCCTTGGTAGTGCCTTCCCATATGACAAACAGGTCATCCATGAATCTTCTGTAGAAAATGACTTGTTTGCCTAACATACTACCTAATCTGGGTTCCATCTACCATACTAGCATAAGATTGTTGTAGCTATTGGCACATGATGTGCCCATAGCTACGCCATCTATCTGCAGGTAGTAATCCTTATCAAAATGGAAGACATTATTATATAAAATCATCTTAACCAAAGCACATAACATTTCAACCTTCTCAGTCGAGAAACAATTCTGTTCATGTAAAACATTTTTAACCCACTCTGTACCTACAGTATTTGGTATTACAGTGAATACGGACTGTACATAGAGTGCAACCAAATACCATTCATCTTTTTTAAAAGCATCCTTAATAAAATCATATAAATCACATAAAAATTGTCTGGAGTCCTGCAAGATGTGAGTGTTATAATTAATAAATGGTCTTAAATTTTTCTCCACAAAAATAGACATTGCTTCGGTGCACCACTTTTGTCCTGCCACTATGGACTTCATCTGTGGACTAGAAGGATTTTTGTGTACTTTTGGGAGACCCTGTATAACTGGTATTTTAGGATGTTCCATATACAAATAGACAAATAACCCTTGATACAGCATTTTATTTCTTAACATATTCCTCAACTCAGTTTTCAGTGCATCAACCATCCTTAATATGTCAAACATTCTAACCTTTCTATAAAACTTAACATTGTTTAACATCTCTATCATCCTATCTTTGTACCAATCAGAATCCATTAACACTATGGGTCCCCCCTATCTGCAAGATGAATTACTATACTATCATCTCTCATTAACTTTAACATGGTCTGTCTCTTATTAAAAGACATATTCATAAAATCACTTTTCTTACTTACACAGTGTTTGTAAACATCATTAACACAACTTCTCAAATGCTTCTACAAAAGGGTGTAGTACAGGCGTATACATACTTGGTCTTCTAAATTATGAAAATGTACTACTAGAAGAATCATTATTGTCATGAAAATTCAGTTTCAACATTACATTTCATGTAAACATTTTCAAGCTAGTTGAAGTAATACAAAGAAGAGGGAATGAAGGAATGCCTTATGTTTCCTCAGATCCACCTGCATGTGTGAATAAAGTAGATGAGCTTAGGTGCAGGGTACCAGTAAAATATTCTAAGGACTCTAAAGGTGTAGTTGACATTATTAGAAAACATTGGGGTGTCATGACCACAAGTACAGAATTGAAAGCTATAATAGGTGAATATCCTAGCATAGTTTATAAGAAAAATAAATCATTAGGTCAGGTGCTGTGTTACCCAAGTATCTTATGGGGTATGATAGCAGAAAACAATGACATGATTCTTATAAAAATAATACTAGACCTTGTTATAATTGCAGTTTTTGCAGTTATATAGATCAAGCAGTTGAATTTTTTTACCCAGACCAAAACAAGGTATATAAATTTCAGTGGTGGCAACTTGTAACAGCAGTCATGTGGTTTACCTATCAGTGTGTAAAACCTGCAGTAAATTTTATGTATGTAAAACAGACAGAAGACTGAAAGAAAGGGTAAGAGAACATCTGAATGATATAAGAAATACTATGGTTAGGAATGCATTAGCTAAACATGTAGCAGACACTTCCCCAGAGCATGTATTTAGGTTACAAGTTATAGATATGGTAGAGGAAAGTCTCAGGGGAGGTGGTATTAGAAATGAAACAGAGTGCTTAGAAAGCAAATGGATTATTAAATTAAGAGCAGATACAGGGTCAGGACTTAATGCTAAAGTACCACTGAATCCAATGTTGAAAGCACATCCTCTTTTTAAATAAGAAGGGAGTTTTAAACTCCCTTTCAATCCCCCCAACCTTTTACACATATTCATGTTTTTTTTTTTTTTTTTTTTAATTACCATTTTTTTGTTGAATGCTCTCATGGCTATTGGAAATATTGGTAGAAACTAACCTGATGTTTTCTATGTCAGATTCCTTTTTAAGATATATATATATATATATATATATATATATATATATATATATATATATATATTTGGACATGGCCTTATATGTCAGGCAGAGATCATCTCTGAGTAGGCGGTATGCAACTGAGTACAACTGGAGTTTCTTCGGTCGAGCTGCATAGGGCATCTGTTTGAGGCCATTGATCCTCTTGGTGAGGTGCTTCTGTGGTCTTTCCAGCTGTTGCAGGTGTTTTGTAAGGTACATCCCAAATGTACTCTAAGATGGGTCTGATGAGTGATGAGTAGAGGGGCACAATGACCTCTTTTGATTTGGATTCGAATCCTTTTGTGATTAGATGGGCCACGTAGAAGGATTTTCTAACCACTTTGGCAATGTGATTATCAAAGGTGAGATTACTATCTACTTGGGTCCCCAGATCCCTTATTACGTCTTCCATATTTAGGGTACTACCACCTATGTGGTAGTTTGTGGGTACTTTGTTTTTTCTAAAGGGGATGACTATGCACTTTTTGGCATTTAGCTTGAGGCCATGATTTTGAGACCAGGTATCCGTCACAGTGAGACCATTTTGGAGGATGCCTGTGTCAGCCGGAGAGTCAATTATAGCCCCTAGTTTGCAGCTGTCTGCAAACTTGGTCAGCCATAGTCCTCTTGTGCTTGCCTGTACCTCTGAGAAGTATAATGCCGAACAGGAGGGGTCCTAGAACTGAGCCCTGGGGAACACCACTTGTAACTGGTTTAGAGACGGACCTACCTCCCGCAACTGTCACCATGTGGGTTCTGTCCATGAGGCAGTTGGCAACCCATCTTGTGACTTAGGGGTTTATATTCAGGCTGGTGAGCTTGTCTATAATACCAGAATGGGGAATGGTGTTGAAGGCCTTAGTGAGGTCTAGGTAGGCTGTGTGTACCACCTTTCCCTCGTCTATAGCCTTGGTAACTGTCTCAAAGTCGTCCACCAGGTTTAGGAGGCATGATCTGCCCTAAACAAAGCCAAACTGGGTAGGGTCCAGTGTTTGGAGGTTTCCAATGTCTCTGTTAATGAGTTCCATGATGATATGCTCCATAGCCTTGCAGACCAAACTAGTCAGGCTTATAGGGCAATAGTTTCTGGAGTCTGTTGTGGCTCCACCTTTGTGGAGCGGAATAATCATTGCTGTGTGCCACTCTATGGGTATGTTGCCTGTGGAGAGGCTGAGTTTGAACAGTGTGTTTAGGTGAGGGGTTAGTTCGTCTTTGAGCTCGTGTAGGACACAGCCTGGGACACCGTCCAGTCCCATTGATGCTGAGTTTTTGGCTTTGGAGAGGACTGTTTTAACCTGAGTGTCTATGATTTCAGGGACTCTACATTCTTCTGGTATCGTTATGGGCCCTTTTGGGGGCGAGAGGGGGGTGAAGTTTGCGCTGAACCTGTCTGCCAGGATGTTGGTGATATCGGTCGGTTCAGTGTATTTTGTGCCATTCTGCACCAACTCCAAGCAGATCTGAGCATTGCCACTTAGATTCTTGACATAGCTAAAGAATGCCTTGTGGTTATCTTTGGAGTCCTTGGCAATTTTTCTTTCAAAGCTCGCCTTGGATGATTTTATGAGGGATCATAGTTTCTTGCTGATACTGATCAGTGATGTCTTCCCTTCTTGGGATTTTACTCTTTTCTGTACTAGTTTCCTCCTTCTATTGTATAGCTTGTTTATGGCAGGAGTCCACCAGACCAGTTTCCTTTTCTTGGAGGAGTGAGTCTTGGTTTTGCTTGGGATGGCACGATCCATGCATTCTTGTAGCTGCCCGTAGAATGCATTAGTAAAGGATTTTGCAGCTTGGACAGTGTTATCCTTCAGCATGGGGGCTTTGAGTAACGTGAAGTTTGCTTTTGAAAAGTTTTTCATGGTGACTTTCTTATCCGGGGGTGGGGGCGGAATATGGATATCCAAAGTGATTTGTCTATGGTCAGATCTAACCAGCGAGGGGCTGACCTCTGGTGTGGAACACCGGTCGCCCATGTTGGTGATGACCAGGTCCAATATGTTGTCACCTCTGATGGGAGTGTTGACCAGTTTGAGTTTATAAATTCTAGGAAAAGTTGGGCAAGGGAGTTAGTACTTGAGTAGTTCTCCCAGTTAATGTTTGGGTAATTGAAATCACCCAATATTAGGGTGTTTGGTAGGACCTTTATGTTTCCCAGTGTTTCCAGAAATGCGGAATGGGGGTCCTGGGACATGGTGGTTGATCTATAGCAAGTTACAATTTGAATTGCAGTTTTGCCCATTGTTAGTTGCACGTGGATGATCTCTGAAGCATCGTGCTGTGCCACTAACCTGAAGGTGTGGGCATCCTTGATGAATATGGATACGCCCCCACCTTTTGTATTTCGGTTTGGGTTCTGTGGCTGAAATGTATGGTATGAGTTGTAGCCTGGTAGTGTTGGGGTGCTCTCTGGATCCTTAAACCAAGTTTCTGTTACTGCACATATATCGATTTTCTCCATACTGAGGAGTGCCTCGAGTGCGTGCATTTTGAGGTTTAGACTTCTGGCATTGAGTAGCATTACCCTCAGTTTTTTGTTACTTGTGCTATTTATGGCGGTGGGTTTGTCTTTTGAGCCTTGCCTAAAAAAGGCACTATGGTGGTGGCAAGAGCCTTGGTAAGTATTTGAAAGCCTAAGGGTGACAGGTGCAAGCCATCTCTAGCGAAGCAGCGTGGCTTGTCGAGCATGTCATCCCAGGCAGACAGACACTGGATCCCCTTTGAATGACACCAGAAACTTAGCCAATTGTTGAAATCGAGAATTTTTTCTTTATACCATGGTATCATTCTTGGTGAGGGCAGGATGCTGCTCAGGGTCATACTGGCTTGGGCTACATGATCTGAGAGCTCTTCCATGTCTCTTTTCATATAGTCCAGGGAGGTACGGCTCAGGTCATTCACACCAACATGGACAATGACAGAGTCATATTTGTACTTGTTCAGGAGTGACCCGAGTGCTTGTGTTATGTGGCGGATCCTGGCACCTGACAGGCAGCTAACAGTAACTTTCTCCTTATTCACTCTAGTGAGTGGGACGTCAGTGTGCCTGACTACATAGAGTCACCTATTACTGGTATGTTATTTTGCCTTAAGGGCTGTGATTGCATGGCACACTGGTTTTGTGAAGTATGTTGCTTCATGGTTTGTGTTGGGGGGTGGAGGTTGCTTGGATGTTTGCTTTGGAGGTCTCTGTTGGTTTTGCAGATTTTTATTTAGAGCCTCCGAGTATGTTTTTGTGTATTTATGTGTGTTTTTTGCTGGTGCTGGTTTAATGGGTCTATGTAAGACTGGTGGTGTGATGCAAGTAATTCCCTTCACATCTTGACTGTCTGATCCAGTCTTGAGTTGAGAGAGCTTAGCCTCTAGTTTGGCTGTATAACTGCATCTCTCACATGTATTAGTGTTTGGTGGTAGGAGGAGGGGGGTTTGTCTGTGTACATGAGGCAGTTGTAATATTGCCTTAAAATGCCCAGATTCACCAGTTGGACTGGAGAGTACACCTGAAACTGCCCTTTGGACATGCCTGGATAGGTACAGAGAACTGTTTTACTGGATGGCTGGTAAGGTCAAATAGAGAGCCTTGTCCTTCTGTACAGTACAGGAGGGTCTAGTGCTAGGGTTTATAAGTGCTTGCTATAAGTTTTGAGCAAGTGCCGGGCTGAGAAATGAATGACTTGAGTGCTTAAGTTGAAAGTTTGTCTAGTTCCAAGGGAAAAATTGAAGAGGAGACTTTGTGGAGCTAGGAATAGTTTTACCCTAGCTAACCAGTGTTGCCCGGCCCGCAAAACCGGGCAAATATGGTATTTATAGCAGGGAAATGAAAGAGATAGAAATTTGCCCAAAATAAACTACTAATTTCTGGGCTGAAACCACTCATCCAGGGACAGATAGGCTGGTCAAAGCTCCCCTCTCTCACAGGTGAAAAGAGAAACTTCCTTTTATCCAAGTAAGGTATGGGCAAACACAGAAATATCTAACACAGCCCTGAATTCAGCACTAACCTGAAATCTGGACTATACTAGCTTAGAAAGCTGGTTAACAAGTATATATATATATATATATATATATATATATATATATATATATATATATATTTTTTTTTTTTTCAGAAAATAAAGCAGATACACTCAAAAAAACAGTTTAAAAGCACAGAAAAGGGATAATTACAGTTATAGATCACAGATCAGAGTTGTAGTCAATGCACCCAGTAATAAAGTAGGAAGAAACACAAATACAGTAAAAGCAGATGAATACAGATGAATAAAGTGTGATTTTATATATATATATATATATATATATATATATATATAAAACAATAGAAAACAAACTGATTTAAACAAGTTACCCAATTAACCGGAAAAAAGCTCAAACTGAGCCCTGTTCCAGCAGTCTTCAATCAGACAAGTTCTAACTGCACACCCCTTGCTTACTAGGGTGCAGGGGAACCTTCTCCAAAAAAAAGATGGCCTGGATCAGTGCCTCAGGTTATACAAACAAAGCTAGATTCAGCAGGCCTGAATCTGGTCTATGCTACAGCAACAAGGCGCACCAATTTCAGAAAGAAACAGTTCAAATAAGCAATTTCCAAAAAACAGATCAAAAACAGGGTAAGGTATCACCTCAAAAAACAGAAAAGTCCAAAAGTAGAAGAGGTGGATACACCACAACAATCGAAGCAAACCAGGTGAAAGAAGTAAAATATATCCTTTTATTCCATAGAAGTAAGCGCTTTCACGTTACAAAGAACGCTTCATCAGACTTTAACATAGTGCAGGAAACACATCACATTTAAATACTCATAAAGCACCAATGGCATCAGTATCACATGTAAAATCACATTAAATCACCTCATCCACTTTTAAAGGTGCAGAGAAATACATACATACATATATATATATATATATATATATATATACATAAAGGTATAAACTCACAGTAAATATATATAAATAACTTATAAAACTACTCTAATACGCATTAGGGATGTAAATACAAATATATATATGTATAAAAAAATATGTATAGAAAATATATACTTATAATAATACTCATAAGGATATCCATAAAATACTTATAAAAATATATATATTTCTTAAGATATATATTTTTTTAAAAAAATATATGTAAATATACCCATAGGGATACTTATAAAATACATATGAGATACATATGAGAATACATATAGAAGCACACTTAAAACATATCAAAAACTTGCTAAAAGATTTAATGCACAAATGGTCTATCTACTAAAAATGGTTTCAAAGATAACTTATCATTAAGGCCATGCCCCTTATCTGCAGCTAGCTTAATTATCCACCTAGCTTCTGTTCTCTCTGTCTTATTCCTAATATTACCTAATCTTTCTGTCTCTAGTAACTGTCCTGTAACCATGAATCTAAATGCATGTGTGATATCATTCTGCAGAGTATGCTTAGCAAGAGCATTCCCTTCATTCTCTCTATGAATAGCATAGAGATGCTCCCTAATTCTTTCCCTCAATGTCCTGTTGGTCTTACCTACATAAAAACATTGACATTTTTTGCAGGTAGCTAAGTAAATCACATTCCTTGATTTGCAATCTGCATACTCATTAAACTCATATTTGACCCTGGTATCAGGATGTACAAAGACATTAGAATTCATTACATAGTCACATTGATTGCAAGTACGACATGCATAGGTACCCTTTCTCTGTGAAGTAACCCTATCGACAGGTATTTTTTCATAGCATAGCATCCTTTTCAGTGATTTAGTATTTTTATAACTAAAGGCCGGTCTCTCACCTACTATATCTTTAATACTATCATCTAACTGCAAGATGTTCCAATGCCTCTTAATAATATTTACAATGGAGGTATTGTTATTAGTAAAGGGAATAACTACTCTTCTCCTATTTCCTTTCTTCACTACAGGCTGCTTGTTAACATTGGCATCATGCTCGATATACGGCAATCCTAACTGCTCACGTCCTATGTCTTCCTTCAAAAGAAAATCATGAGTTCGATAGCCTCTATCTACAAAATCACGTTCTACAGTTACAACTGCTTCCGAAAAAGCATGATCATCACTGGTTATGTGTGAATATCGTTTCAACTGATTCTTGACAATATTCTTATGCACATGCGGTGGGTGCATACTGCATATATCGGATAGTGAGAGGAGAATATTAAACAAAGGTTTGTCTTTTATTCCCTCACAAGGAGTTGATGTAAGTAATCTTATAGTGGACATTAAATGCTTTACCAGGAATATAGCACTTGGTTTACAGTTTGGTAATAGTGATTTAATTAATGCTGATACTAATTTATTCAAAAAACATCAGTATATACCCGTCTTACACCCACTACTTGATAGTTTTGAGAGAGCGTGTAGTAATGATTTTTTAAAATTGTTTGAGGGAAATGTTGTTAAACCTGATTTTTACAACGTCACAAAAAATGAGAAAATGGCATTACACGATTTGCAGAATAATGCAGATATAGTAATAAGACCAGCAGATAAAGGGGGAGCTACTGTAATACTTGATACTAATTCTTATAATAGAGCCATGCTAGAGATGCTCTCAGATGTAACTACCTATAAAAGGCTAACTAGATTAGATTTAGATAAAATAATTAAAACAGTGCATGCAGACTTGTATGATATGTTAATGTGTGGCATTATAGACAGTGATTTGTATAAGTATTTTTTAATAGAAAAACCTGTGATACCGACTATAAGAGGTCTCCTCAAGATACACAAGACAATGGTTGACCCTCCCCTCAGACCCATAGTATCTGGCAGAGGTTGGTTGACAGAGACTATGTCGATCTATATAGAGAAAAAACTAAGACCTACAGTAGACTCTACTGAATCTGTATTACGTGATACTAAACAATTTTTAGAAATTCTAGCACCTTTTAATAAAGATAGAACTATAAGAGAGTCAGACTATATGGTAACATTGGATGTAGTGTCTCTATTTACCTGCATTCCCAACGAGATAGGTCTTGAATATTTAAGACTATATTTAATTAATAAAGGGCTGAGTAACAATCAAGTTATTAGAATTACGATGTTATTAGAGCTAGTTCTTAACTATAATGTTTTTACCTTTAGAAGTGACTATTATCTTCAGATTAAAGGTGTAGCTATGGGCACTTCATGTGCCAACTCTTATGCCAATCTAGTGTTAGCTTATTGGGAAAGCGTCTATGTGTGGGAACAACTGAATTTCTCTAAGCACATTAAATGTTACAAACGTTTTGTTGATGATGTTTTTCTGCTTTGGGGAGGTGATCTGGAAAGCTTAGAAGATTTTGTTTCTTATATTAATGGAACTACCACCTTCCTTACTCTAACAAGCACAGTTTCACAGGTGAAAATAGATTTTCTAGATGTTACGTTGGAGAAAAATAATGGTGTTTTTGAGACTAGAGTATTCAAGAAGCCATGTAGGAGGAATGCCATCTTGCATAGAAGCAGTATGCACCCACCGCATGTGCATAAGAATATTGTCAAGAATCAGTTGAAACGATATTCACACATAACCAGTGATGATCATGCTTTTTCGGAAGCAGTTGTAACTGTAGAACGTGATTTTGTAGATAGAGGCTATCGAACTCATGATTTTCTTTTGAAGGAAGACATAGGACGTGAGCAGTTAGGATTGCCGTATATCAAGCATGATGCCAATGTTAACAAGCAGCCTGTAGTGAAGAAAGGAAATAGGAGAAGGGTAGTTATTCCCTTTACTAATAACAATACCTCCATTGTAAATATTATTAAGAGGCATTGGAACATCTTGCAGTTAGATGATAGTATTAAAGATATAGTAGGTGAGAGACCGGCCTTTAGTTATAAAAATACTAAATCACTGAAAAGGATGCTATGCTATGAAAAAATACCTGTCAATAGGGTTACTTCACAGAGAAAGGGTACCTATGCATGTCGTACTTGCAATCAATGTGACTATGTAATGAATTCTAATGTCTTTGTACATCCTGATACCAGGGTCAAATATGAGTTTAATGAGTATGCAGATTGCAAATCAAGGAATGTGATTTACTTAGCTACCTGCAAAAAAATGTCAATGTTTTTATGTAGGTAAGACCAATAGGACATTGAGGGAAAGAATTAGGAGCATCTCTATGCTATTCATAGAGAGAATGAAGGAATGCTCTTGCTAAGCATACTCTGCAGAATGATATCACACATGCATTTAGATTCATGGTTATAGGACAGTTACTAGAGACAGAAAGATTAGGTAATATTAGGAATAAGACAGAGAGAACAGAAGCTAGGTGGATAATTAAGCTAGCTGCAGATAAGGGGCATGGCCTTAATGATAAGTTATCTTTGAAACCATTTTTAGTAGATAGACCATTTGTGCATTAAATCTTTTAGCAAGTTTTTGATATGTTTTAAGTGTGCTTCTATATGTATTCTCATATGTATCTTATAAGTATTTTATAAGTATCCCTATGGGTATATTTACATATATTTTTAAAAAATATATATATATCTTAAGAAATATATATATTTTTATAAGTATTTTATGGATATCCTTATGAGTATTATTATAAGTATATATCTTCTATACATATTTTTTATACATATATATATATTTGTATTTACATCCCTAATGTGTATTAGAGTAGTTTTATAAGTTATTTATATATATTTACTGTGAGTTTATACCTTTATGTATATATATATATATATATATATATATATATATATATATATATATATATGTATTTCTCTGCACCTTTAAAAGTGGATGAGGTGATTTAATGTGATTTCACATGTGATACTGATGAAGTGTGCCATTGGTGCTTTATGAGTATTTAAATGTGATGTGTTTCCTGCACTATGTTAAAGTCGGATGAAGCGTTCTTTGTAACGTGAAAGCGCTTACTTCTATGGAATAAAAGGATATATTTTACTTCTTTCACCTGGTTTGCTTCGATTGTTGTGGCGTATCCACCTCTTCTACTTTTGGAGTTCAAATAAGCAGTCACAATAAGCCTGTGACCAGAAATTCCCAGCTCAGAAGGGAAGAATCCAGCCTCTCCTCCCACAAGAGTACAGACCACAAAACTTCTTAATGTAGAATAACTGGCCTGAAGCCCAAGTGCTTAAGCCAGAACTAATACACTTTTAGAATAGCAGACACTGGGCCTTCAATCAGCAATTTCTTAATGTGAAGTTGTTCTATCTCGCCGTTCATTTTTACAGATGGGTAGCATCCCAAGCACCATCTTTCTCAGATGACTCATGGGAGTATGTTTTTCAGGACAGTAGAACCAAAGGAGGCCCTGTCAACTCTGTAATGAGTGATAAAGGTATGAGGTCTTGACCAAGTGGCTGCTGCACAAATGTCTATAGGAAGCCTAGAAGAAAAGGCAGAAGATGTGAACACTGCTCTGGTAGAATGAGCCTTAATTTTGTGCTGTAAGGGTAAGTTGGCAGCTGAATAAATGCAATCAGATAACCATCTAGTGTTGTTTTTGCTACTGGCATACCTTTCCTAGAATCTGAAAATGAAACGAAAAGTTGTTCTGATTTTCTGAACTCTTGCTCTATCCAGGTAAAATCTGAGCTGTCTATGAACATCAAGTTTGTGCAGCATATACTCTAAGTTGTTGGTGTGTTTAGGGAAGAACACTGGTAATTCTATGATCTGGTTGAGATTAGCTTCAGTACAAACCTTAGCTACAAATGATGAATTTGTTCGCAGGGACAATCTGTTAGCATGGAAAATCAAATAAGGAGGCTTTATGGACAAGGCTTGTAGCTCTGACACTCTATGGGCGGATGTGATTGCTGCTAAAAAGATAGTCTTCCAAGACAAATATTTCAAATCACATGTGGAAACTGGCTCAAAAGGTGGGAGGATAATGCAAGAAAGCATAAAATGTAGGTTCCATGGGGTATAAGGTGATTTCACAGGTGGTCTGAGATGGAAAGTCCCTTTGAGAACAGCTTTAGAAAGCTTGTGTGACATTATGTTCAGTCCTTCAATGCCAAGGTGAAAATTAGAAATGGTGGCCAGGTGTACCCGAACTGCAGCTGCCGCAGCTCCTTTATTGAAAAGCATAGTCAAAAATTCTAATATTGAGGAAATGGGGGCTTGATAGGGATCAATGTTATTTTGAGAAGCCCATACAGAAAACCTTCTCCATTTGCGAAGGTACAATTTTCTGGTAGAGGACTTATGCGAAGATATCAAAATATGCTGGGTTTCATTTGAGAGGTTGTGGAACCTGGCTATGTTGGGAATTGGAGCAGCCAAGGGACTGAACAGAGGGATAGTCCCCGACGAATGCGTCAGCAGGTCTGGAACTGGGTCCAGGATCCAGGGCTCTTCCAAAATATGAAGTCGAAGGAAGGAGAACCAAATCTGACAAGGCCAATGAGGGGCTATTAGAATGATGGTCCTTCCGAGGGCTTTTGCTTTCTGTAGTACTTTGGGTATCAAGGGAATTGGTGGTAATGCATAGAGGTGACCTGGAGGCCAATCGTGTATGAGTGTGTCCCTTGGGGCTTCTCCCAGAGGGGGAATCAGGGCAAAGTAGCTTCTGCATTTTGTGTTCATGTGGGAAGCAATAAGGTCGCAGGAAGGCTGGCCCCACCTGCGGAAAATTCTCTCTGTCTTTCTTTTTTGAGGGACCACTCGTGAGGCAACAAAATTGCCTTGCTCAGTTTGTCTGCAATCACGTTGGATTTCCCCAGGATGTGCATTGCTATCAGAAAGCACTGGGTGGATGTAGCCCACTGCCATACTCTTAGAGCCTCGTGACAAAGGTGGTAGGACCTAGTTCCTCCTTGTTTGTTCAAGTACCAGAACAATGACATGTCAGTCTGAATTGCAATTGTCCCCAGAGGGAGAAAGTCCTGAAAGTACTGCAATGCCAAAAGTACCGCTCTCATCTCCACGACACTGATATGCAGATATCTCCTGTTCGGTTCATGTGCCTTGGGCTGTTCTTCCCTGAAAATTCCCCCCCCCCACCCTATTAGGGAAGCGTCCATGGTCACTGTGGCCGCTGGTGAGGGTAGGATAAAAGAATGACCTATTGTTACATGAAAAGAGGTCAACCACCACCGAAGATCCTTTTTGCAAGTCTTTGTGATCATTATGAGATGAGACACTGGGAGCTCTTGGTAAGACCATTGAGTGAATAGCAGCCATTGTAGAATCCGCATGTGCATGCGACCCAACGGTATCGCTAATATTGCAGCTGCTATCATGCCTAACAACTTTAGCACTTTTGATGCTGGAGCCTTGTTTCTGGATATGATGTTGTGGACCTGCTGACAAAGTAGTAAAACTCTTTCTGCTGGAAGTTTTAAAGTGGTGGTGGTGGCGTCCAATTCTGCTCTTATAAAAACAATATGTTGCGATGGCGACAAGGCAGATTTTTACTGAATTTATGGTAATGCCCAGATGATTGCAGAGAGAAAGAGTGGTGTCCCTGGCTGATGCCAGATGGTGGCGGTGAGGAGCCAATCATCTAAGTTCAGAAACACCTGGAATACTAAATGCCTCAGGTGAGCCGTGACCACTGCCATACATTTGGTGAACACTCTGGGGGCTGTAGTGAGACCAAAGGGCAGGGCTCGAAACTGGTAATGATTGGCTCCCAGCCGGAACCACAGATGATCCCTGGATGGTCTGGCCATTTTTATATGGTAATACGCATCCTGTAGATCTATCGAGCACATCCAATTGTCTTTCCCTAAGAAGGGAAGTATCGACTGAAGCTTGACCATCTGGAACATCTCTTTCTTGACAGATCTGTTTAGTCTGCTGAGGTCCAAAATAGATTTCCAGTCCCCTGTCTTTTTTGGAACTAAAAAGAATCTTGAGTAAGTTCCGGATCCTGTCTGGTCTGCTGGGACTGGTTGGATGACTCTTTCTTAGCAACGTTTGGACCTCTACTGTTGCTTGTTCCCTGTAACTGGGTGGAACAGCCGGGAGTTTGGTTGTCAATGGAGGGGAAGTGGCAAAAGGAATGAAATACCCTCTAGAAACTATACTTTGTACCCAGTTTTCATTTGTTATTTTGAGCCAGGCATCTGAATACAAAGATAAGCGACCTCCAACTGCCTCCAGAGCAGGACAGATTGGGCCTCCTTTCAAGGAGCGCTGGTAGGGCTTCCCAAAGAATTGGTCTCTGTCGCCCTGGTTTTGCGGACCCCCTCTGCTGTGAGGGTGGCATCTTCCATTATTGCTCCCTCCTCTGCCCCTGGAGGGGGGGTTCACCACGTGTGTCCAAAAAGGCTCCTTGGGCTTTTCTGAACCACATCTTTCCTCCCTTTTGACCCTTGGGGTAGGGTCTAGTAGGGTTGGAAAAACGGACTCCAACGGCAGACCGAGTCTTTCCTTCATGCTCACACCTGGTCAAAGTTTCCGTAACTTTGGGCCCGAAAAGGGATGAGCTATCAAAAGGGGTGTTGACAAAGGGATGACTTAAAGGGCTCCACGAAGGAACACAAGCGCATCAAGGAGTGCCTCCTGAGAGCAATTCCTGTACCTGCTGCCTTGCTCATTCCATCATCTGCATATGAAATGAGACGCATGGATGAATTCACTGTGGAATTGAGGGTAGCAAGCTGGGAGGTGACTTTGTATGAAGCTCGTGCAACTACTGTACCCTGAAGAGTATCTCCAAGCACTTTTAGGAGGTCTCTTTGTAGTCTCGTAAAATGTGAGAGATAGTTCAGTGAATGCATGGCAATAGTCGCTGAACTGTATTGTGCACTTCCCATATCTATCTATGATCCTAGAGCCTCTGTTAGGAGGATGGATTGAGGAAGAAGTTTCTGACATCTCCTTTTTGGTGGCTGCCGCCACCACCATAGCATCAACTGGCACTCCCTTGGTGAGGAAAAACTTATCCTGCGGGGCAGAAATAAATTTATTAGGCCTCCTAGGAACAGGCTCCATGGTGTCCAGAGATTCCTACGCCCTTCATGAGACCAGCTCCATGACATGCTCCACCTAAAGAAAACGTTATCCCCTCGAGCCACACGCTCTAGGGATCTAAACCTCACCACAACAATAAACAGGATGTGCTGGAAGGATAGATTCCTGTCCCAGAGACTTCCCATGCTTTGGAACAAGATCCCAATCTACATTAGGCAGAGCTCCTTGCTAACACTCTTCAAAAGAAACCTTCACTAGTGGATGGGAAACAAAGTTTACCTCAGGGATCACTTCAGTGGCTCTGCTGGACAGAGGCACAGGGAACTAATCTAAGGGGACAGCGAAAGCCAACACATTCTGGCTAGGCTTATAAATGCCTTCGGGCAGATAGCCTAGTACCCACCTATGAACCTATATATATATATATATATATATATACATATGTTTATGGGTTCACTACACATTACCGAAAACCCACAATACCGACGCCCATAAACTCGAGACCAAATACCCAAAAGACTACAAGACCGACGGATCACAAGCGCGAAATTCAAAATGGCGAACGTTTGTAACACATACAGTACACACATACACAGACACACAGCTTCCCCCCACAATCAAACAAATAAACTTATACTATATTTAAGCAGAGGGGCAAGCCCCCCTGCACCCCCCCCATGTGGGGGGCTTAACCCTCCACCCCCCCACTTTAATATTCTAACTCCGAGATTGCACAAACACACACACAAGACAAACTCACACCCACACATTACAGTCCCTCACACACGCACCACAGTTACAACACACACTAAAGCCCCTCAGAAATACACTTACACACATACTTACCTGAACCGCAACACCAGAAGCACTAACTCAAAATCTCCGAACATCAGGATTACGAAATTCGTGCTTCTGGTCTTGCAATCATCTGGTCTTTCGGTGTTCTGGTCTCGGGATTCCGAGCGTAGGTAATATGGGCGTTCGGTCTTTATATATATATATATATATATATATATATATATATATATATATATATATCTACACATCATGTATGTTAATATTGGTGGTCTCAGTCCTTCAAGTTATGTACCTATTGTACTGTTGTATCACATGTTTATAGTTTTTTTAGGTAATTAGTAGGGTAAAGAATCCAGGAGATCTTTTTAAGCCCAGCCATACTTTCCAAATGTATCTGAGAAGTTTTCATTCCCTAGGATTATTTTAAGGTGTACTAGATGATTGTCACTGTTGGAGTGACACCCCAGCCCCATGACCAAAAATGGAAAAAAAAGGGTTGCAGATAGATAGATGGATGGATGGATGGATGGATGGATGGATGGATGGATGGATGGATGGATATGTGGACTTGGGCATGGGTGGTCAAGCATTTACAGGCTGCCTCTGCCTACAACACAAACAGCTGCTAGACCAGGGGTAAATTTCTGATTCCCCCATCCAGTGGTCTAAGTTGTGCTTGAGTTGGGTTAGGGAAGAAGTCTGTTTCATATGGATGCAAAGCCTGTTCCAGAGAAGGGGTAGTCTTTGAGACACATACATGTCCCTTTAACATGTCCTGTTCATATTGCAAAAGCGGTTCCTAGAATGGATAATTCTGATGCTGTTTGTTTTGCGTATGTGCAACATGTCCATCAAAGTGGGATCAGAGGTTGCTTTGTAGGCCAGGTTAGATTGCCTCAGAAGTCTGCTGGAGATTGAGTACGGGAATATGGCTTTGAGGTAGTCCGGTTAAGACATGTTTGTTCACTCCTTGTATTCTTTTTGTGAAGCACCTCTGTGGACACCCAGTTGTTGCATATATCCAGTCAGAAGGGGGTGTTGTACTCAATGATTGGTCTGATGAGGGTCAAGCACAACAGAACTATGACATCCTTGGAACTAGATGGCATACCCCTGCTTATTAGTTGCGCAACACAGAATGATTTCCTTGCAACTATAGACACATGATGAACAAAGGCCCAGTTACTGTCTACATGGATTCCCAAATTCCTAACTACTAGGTCTACTCTTAAATATGTTTTATCAATGTGGTAGTTTCTAGGAGCAGCCATCATCTAAAAGCATACTATTATGCATTTCTTGGCATTGAGTTTTAGACCATGGCTCTGGCACCAGTTATTGGTCTGTATCTGGCCTTCTTATAGGGTATTTGTGTCTTTGGGGGATTCTATGACTCCACCTGGTTATCAGTCTTTTGCAAACTTGGTCAGCCCTTGATGTTGGCCCTGACTTTAGAGAATTAGATGCCAAACATTAGACCTGGTCATTACCAACATGAACAATTGGTGTTCCACACCAGAGGTCAATTTCTCGTTGGTCAGATTCAACCACAAGCTAATCACCCTAGACATCCACATCCTGCCCCCACCCCCCAATAGGGAAACCACTGTAAAACATTTCTCCAAAGCCAACTTCTCGCTTCTTAAAACAGAAGTGGAAAACTTAACGACACCCATGCAGACGGACAATAGGGGTACGACTGCTGAATCCTACACAAATGGACTTTATAAGCACGTACACAAGTGCATGGACCATGCTATCCCTAACAGAACCAAGATGCTATCCTTCAAAAAAAGGAAGCCAATCTGGTGGTCCCCTGCCATAAAAAAACTCTACAACAGAAGAAAGAAACTGTTGCAAAAAAAGAGTAAAATCCCATGATTGGAGGAACTTCCAGGTCAGCCTCAGTAAGAAGCTGAGATCTCTCATAAAATCCTCTAAAGCTAGTTACGAAAACAAAATCGTCACCGACTGTAAAGACAACCACAAAGCATTCTATAGCTATGTCAAGAATCTCAATGGCAACACTCAGATCTGCTCTGAGTTACAGCACAATGGCACTAAATATACAGAACCAACTGATATTGCCAACATCCTGGCAGATAGGTTCAGTGCTAACTTTACCTCCCTCTCACTCCCTAAAGGGCCCATCTCTATACAGGAAGAATACAAAGTTCCTGTAATCACAGCTGCACAGGTAAAAACCACACTCTCCAAAGCCAAGAACACAGCATCCATGGGAGCTGACAACATCCCAGGCTGCATTCAACATGAACTACAGAATGAACTGGCACCCCACCTAAGCACCATGTTCAATCATAGCCTCACCTCAGGCTTTGTGCCCACTGAATGGTGCACAGCGATGGTTATCCCACTCTACAAAGGGGGAGCCACCACGGACCCTGGGAACTACCGCCCCATTCGCCTGACGAGCCTGATCTGCAAGGCCATGGAACGCATCATTCTGGAACTTATAAACAAAGACATTGGTAATCTCCAAACTCTGGATCTCACCCAGTTTGGGTTTGTAAAAGGCAGATCATGTCTCCTAAACCTGATAGACTTCTTTGAAGCAGTCATCAAAGCCTTAGACAAGGGTAAGGTGGTTCACACAGCCTATCTAGATCTCGCTAAGGCTTTCGGCACCATCCCCCACTCTGGAATTATAGATAAACTCACTAAACTAGGTATAAATCCCTATGTCACAAGATGGGTTGCCAACTGGCTCACTGACAGAACCCACACTGTGAAAGTAGCAGACTCCAAATCCAACTTCAGACCAGTGACAAGTGGAGTACCACGGGGTTCAGTCCTGGGTCCTCTCCTGTTTGGTATCTACTTCTTTGAAGTACAGGCCAACACAGAAGGTCTTTGGCTAACAAAGTTCGCAGATGACTGCAAACTAGAAGCCATAATCGAAACTCCTAACAATGTGGACATCCTGTAAAAGGGCCTCACAGATGCCTGGTGTCAAAGCCATGGCCTCAAGCCCAGTGCCAAAAAGTGCATTGTCATCCCCTTTGGTAAAAACTCTGTACCCATGAACTACCACATAGGTGGTAGTCTACTTAACACTGAAAGTGTGATAAGAGACCTTGGGACACAAATGGACAGTAGTCTCTCCTTTGATAATCACATCGCCACAGTAGTCAGGAAATCCTTCTATGTGGCACAGCTCATCACAAAAGGTTTCTCATCCAGGAAAAAAGGTCATTGTTCCCCTCTACTCATCACTCGTTAGACCCATTATAGAGCTCAATGTCCCTTTTGGTATGTACCTCACAAGCCATCTACAACTGGAAAGGCCGCAGAAATACCTCACAAAGAGGATTACTGGCCTCAACCAGATGCCCTACGCAGACCATCTCAAAAAATTCAAGCTTTACTCAGTTGCATATAGCCTACTCAGAGGCAATCTCTGCTTAACATACAAAGCTATGTCAAATCCAGAGCTGTTGGACATGCTCCACTTAAAGAAATCTCAATCCCTCTGAGCTACACACTCTAGGGACCTAAACCTTGCACCACAATAAACAGAACATGCTGGAGGGATAGATTCCTGTCCCAAAGACTTTCCATACTCTGGAACAAACTACCTATCTATATCAAACAAAGCTCCTCATTAGCACTTTAAGAAAAATCTTGATGACTGGATGAGAAATAGGAAATTCCCCCCTGGGATCACCTCTGTGGCTCTGTTTGACAGGGGCACAGGAAAATAATGTTCTTGGGTGGCGAAAGCCAGGATACCTTTTCGGCTGGGCTTATATAGGCCCTAGAGCCAATAGCCTAGTATCTGTCTATGAACAGGAGCAATACCGTTATAATAACTGGATATAATTGTATAAAAGGCTATTCTTTATCCTTATGAATATGTGGCTTTGCTTCATTTGCTATGTAATTTGTACATTGATGAAACTAGCATATGCTAAATGTATGATCACATATTTTATATCACTTCTATCTTTCTTTTAGAAAGTGTGATAGCTCACTGTAAAAAGTGAATTCCAAAGCTGTGCTTATCAACTGAACTGTATTTTTTTTCAAAGCTTTATTTTACTTTTGTTTCATTATTTTGGTACAACATTTACAAAAAACATTTTACTGAAACTGGTCTGCATACAGAGACAAAAAAGGCCAATAAACATTCACATAACCAACCAAAACATTTAAAGCTTACTTTCTTAATATGACAGGAGAGAATATACTATTAAAAGATACATTCAAACTATCGTTACTGGCACAAAATTGAAAAATCAGTAGTTAATAAAGAATATAATATGAAAACATTATATACAACTATTTACATCTAGTGCTACATTCTTAGACTATTATTATTACTATATTAACACTCTGAAGTAACTATAAAGGAACTGAATGAGTTAAGTCCTTTGGAGGGAAGGACTAGCCATAGTACTAGTATAGGAGAGTAGGTGTAAAGCCATTTTATATTACTTCAGGATACAGTCTAAGGTTGTACTCCAGACGTTAAGGTATTTCATGCGTTTGCTAATATTTTCCATAGTTAGTTTATGGGATAGAATATACTTGGATGCCATCTTTGTAAAACTTTTCCAGTTTGTTTTAGAATGGTCCAACCAGTTCTGTGTTATATAAAGCTTAATTAGCATAAAGAGAGCAATCTGGACTCTCACTTCATTAGTAGGAAGGCCCTTTTGACCCACATGCAATATAGCAAATTCCCATGAAAGGGTGGATTTCCCGTAACCCATTTTTTCCTGTTTAATCCTAAGTGAGTTCCATAAGCTCTGTGCATATTTACATTACCACAGGATATGCAGGAGGTCAGCTGTCACTGTGGGGCACAAGGGGCAGAGAGGTGAAGTATTTGGAAAGAAGCTGTTAAGACGCACCGGGGTATGTTGTTGTTTGTCTTTCGGCTTTTCCCAGTTAGGGGTCGCCACTGCGGAACTCCGGTCCGCTAATGATTGGCAGTCGATTGTCAAGAACGCCGAGGTGCCAGCTTGATGTTCAACCTTCAACGAAGGCACGCCCATTTACGCATGTCTTTCGAACGCCACCCAATTATTTACCATTAATTGTGTATATAGTAATTTCTTGAATGGGGCAAACCTGCTTGTATTATTTATTGCTTGGGAGAAGTGAACCTCTGTCAATTCTGAGCTTTTGTTTCTCCAATACTGTGCAAATGTAATAGAAGATTGATATTTAATGGTTGAGATAAAGCTGTATGTAATTGATAACATTTTCTTTTTAATTTTTAGACACTTCAGGAGGGTTAGGGCAATGTTTATTTCTTCCTGAACCTCATTAGGGAAATTACCCAAAGTAGATACTGAACTGTATTTTTACAATTTGTTTTTTTTTCCCTTTTCTTTGTAAAATATTAGCAAAACTTATCTAATTGGTTTTATCAGTTTAAGTACATCATCTTACTCATAACTGGATGTTAATATTTTAATGTCTGTATTGTGGCTGAGTTTGTCACTGATAAAAGTCCATAAACCAGCTAGCTTACCATACTGTCATTTTCAGTTCAGGTAAAGTCACAGCTTGTTGAATGTTATCCCAGAGTGTGAAATGGTAAAAAAAAAATACCAGACTGGAAAATTATGCAGGTGCTTAATATTTAAACTGCCAGTCCCGGAATAACCAAATGCTTTTCTCAGCATTTAAAATCACAAAACCAACTTACTATATTTTGCATATATTTGACCAATATCCTGTTCAAGCACTTTTTAATACAGTTCTGTTATTTGTTATTCTCATCAGGCCTGATAGAGCCCATGCTTACAGAATACATTTTGGCAAGCTATGGAAATATAACATAATTAATGATTTGCTCAGAATGACAATGTGTTTAAGTGGAAACTATGGGCGTCAAACCAGATAGACACAACCTGTTTTCAGCTAATTATCCTACACATTAAGTCACATTTACAGACATACCTGTAGAGTCACAACTAGACTCATTTCAGGTAACATTTCATACATCTCCTGTAGATATCGTCTCTGATTTACCTCAGAGTAAAGCTTTAGAAAACAAGCCTGCTATCCCTTATGTTTGTCTGCCGCAGATTATACCCTGCTGCTCATCAGTTTTCAAGGAGTTTTCAGCACATTAAACCAGTATTAGTCCCTTTGACTTCCAGTCATTACCTTCCTTGCTTACCTTTTTTCTAACGTGGTGCTTTTTTTTTTTGTTGTTGCTGTTGTATAAAATGAGAAAAAAAGGTGGTTGATGCCAATTACAACTGAACAAACGGATTAGGTTTTGCTGGACTCATCCATGCAAATGTGCAGTTTGGCTGTGACCTGTGTACCAAGAGAAATACTTTACTCCCCCACCTCCAAACTCCATCAGCAATTGTTGTTTCATTTGTTCCCAGGAAACCAACAATCACTGTATATGGTAACAAGGAAGTACTCATTTCTTCTGCTGTAATGGAAAACTAGTCTTAGTTTTCAGGTGTTATTGGTGGAACACTGGCCCTTCCTTTCTGTGGATATAAAGGACATTCTCTCAGGCAGTATGGTTAACAAGCCTCATTGTTAGCATTTTCCTTCCACCAGGATCACAAATCATTTGAACAATGGAACAGACAGACATACACTTACTCATAAAATTACCTTGAAAAATACTTTCCTTTTGTCCAGTCATCTTTTCTTCGAATGGCTTAGATCCTTATTATTTATTTACTTATTTTTGCAGTTTCTTAAATGTCTACTTTATCTCCTGGGGAGAACTCCATTTTTTTTCAGACCTCACGGATGAAGAACTGTCTACTGAAATCAGATTTCACAACAACTGACCGCAGACAATATATGCTGCCATTTATTTTCTTTGTTTTTCTCCTAACTAACCAC